>NW_027223753.1:62245698-62663198 GCF_028538775.1 Myotis yumanensis | reverse complement strand
TTCACAGTCTCATTATCAAACCCATCTTTCTTAATTTTATATTATAGCTTGGAGACATTAAAACACTTGTCCAAAGTGAAGTAACGGAATGTATTAGGAAACAGAATTCGATTTTCTTATTTGAAGTTCATGTTCTTATTATTAAATTATATCTTAACTTTTAAAAAATATATTGTTATTGATTTCAGAGAGGAAGGGGCTGAGAGATAGAAACATCAATGATGAGAGAGAATCATTGATTGCTGCCTTCTGCACTTCCCTACTGGGGATCCCCTACTGGGGATCAAGCCCGAAACCCAGGCATATGCTCTGACTAGGAATTGAACCATGATTTTCTGGTTCATAGGTTGATGCTCAACCACTGAGCCACTCCAGCTGGGCTATATCTTAACTTTTTAATATCTATTTCAAAAGAATCTTGGGGAAGAAAACTAATATTTACTTAACACAATATGTGTTTGTACTATATTTTACATGTTCTGTCCAATATTCCACATGACTCTACAATGTTCAAAAACTTACAGGATGCATACTTTAATTATAAAAGTAATATTGTGTCTGACTTTACATTAATTTGTATCTTTAAAAGTTACACTGTTCTCATCAGTGATTTGGCTTTTACTCTTTTCAAAACATAAAAGTTAAACTTTTAGTAGCTACAGTTTTTTTTTTTTAAATATATCTTTATTGATCTCAGGGAGGAAGGGAGCGGGAGAGAGAGTCAGAAACATCAACGATGAGAGAGAATCACTGATTGGCTGCCTTCAGCATGCCCCCCCACTGGGGATCAAGCACACAACTAGGGCATGTACCCTTGATTGGAATTGAACCTGGGACCCTTCAGTCCGCAGGCCGATGCTCTATCCACTGAGCCAAACCAGGGAGGGCAGTAGCTACAATTCTTAACTTATAGAAGTTATATCAGATATTATAGTTCTATTAGAGGCCTGGTGCACAAAATTCTTACACAGGTGCAGTCCCTAGCCCTGGCCAGCAATGGAAGCACGAGCATCTGGTATGGAAGGGCAGGTCCCAGCTGAGCTCTGGGCCCTGTGCAGCACATGGGCCCTCAGGCCACCACGTGCCCCCCCTGCCTGAGTCATGACGCCCAAGTCCCCACACAGTGATGCGGTGAGCGCGGCTGGACACCGTGGGCCAGGCCACAGCATGGGCCTCTGGGCCGCCCAGTGGCACTGCATAGAAGCCGGGTGGGCAGCACACTCTTTCCTGGCTGGTCTCATAGACCAGCTTCTGTGTGAACCCACAGGGAGCCCGACCAGCCCCTGCAGTCCCGGCAGCTGCAGTCTAGCTCACCCAGAAGACAATGTGCAGGTGCAGGGCAGAGTCCTCGAGGGCACCTGGCACCTGAGTGCAGGGGCTTCCCAGGTGTACAAGTCCTGGTGTCTCAGGGGAGGGTAGCAAGGGGACTGAGAGCGAGCTCGGCGTACACCCTGCATTCTCACCGCATCTCTGTCCCCATCACCCCTCGCCCCGGGTAGCCGGCAAGAGGTTGCAGCACGTTGCCAATGCCTGCCATGTTTCATGTCGCCCCCTGGTGGTCAGCACACGTCATAGCGAGTGGTTGAACACCTGGTCTCCTGGTTGAATGACCGCCTGGGGGGACAATTTGCATATTAGGCTTTTATTATATAGGACAGGTTCTAAACAGCTGGTCTTAAAAGGGGGAGAAAAATGAGGATGAAATGCAGAAAAGATCCCTTGACCATCCAAGATCATCCCCACTCCCATAGCTTGGAAAATAAAAGAATATCTACACTAATAAAAGAGAAACATGGTAATCAGCGTACGACCGCTACCCTTCCCATTGGCTAATCAGCATATCTTTATGCAAATTAACTGTCAGCCAAGATGGCGGCTGGCAGCTATGCACTGAAGCGAGCAGGGAGGCTTGCTTGCTACAGTGACGGCGAACTCCAACGTTCCCCGCCTGCCGCTGCCGGCCTCTCAGCTGCAACTCTAAGCAACTATGTACTATGTTAAAAATAAGAAGCTAAACAAAACCCCAGAAACCGGCTTTCATTCAGCCGGGCTTCAGCCAGCCGGACCGCAACATTGTATCGATGTTTTCAGCAGCAAGGCCTCAGAGCTAAAGCTGGCCCAGAATAAAAAAAGAAAAAAGAAAAAAAGGAGCGGTTGGGAGCTTCAGTCACCCGCTTCCGGAAAACAACCCTCAGCCCCTCACCAGGACTGGCCAGGCACCCCAGTGGGGACCCCCACCCTGATCCAGGACACCCTTCAGGGCAAGTCAGCCGGCCCCCACCCATGCACCAGGCCTCTATCCTATATAGTAAAAGGGTAATATGCCTCCCGGCACCGGGATCAGCGGAGCAGGGAGGCTCCCGGCACCGGGATCAGCGTGACAGGGGGCAGCGTCCAAACCCCTTGATCGCCCTGTGGCTCTGTGTGTGACAGGGGGCAGGGCCACAACCTCCCTATTTGCCCTGCTCTGTTCGTGACAGGGGAAGGCACCCTAACCCCCTGATCAGCCCTGCTCTGTGCCTGATAGGGGGGAGCTCCCCAATCCCGATTGCCCTGCAGCTCTGTGTGTGACAGGGTGCTGCGCCCCAACCCCTCCCCCCCCCCCACAGGCCCTGCTCTGTGTGTGACAGGGTAGAGCCATAACCTCTCCATCGGCCCTGCCCTGAGTGTGACAGTGGCGGCGCCCCAACCCCCTGATCAGCCCTGCTCTGTGGGTGATAGAGGGTGGCGCCCCAACCCCCCTCCACGGGCCTTGCTCTGTGTGTGACAGGGTAGAGCCATAACCTCCCCATTGGCCCTACCCTGAGTGTGACAGGGTGCAGCACCCCAACCCCCTGAATCGCCCTGCTCTGTGTGTGACAGGGGGCGGTGCCCCAGCTCCCCTATCGGCCCTGCTCTGTGTGTGACAGGGTACAGAGCCCCAACCCCCCTGATGGGCCCTGCTCTGTGAGTGACAGGGTGCAGCGCCCCAACCCCCTGATCAGCCCTGCTCTGTGTGTGACAGGATACGGAGCCCCAACCACCCTGATGGGCCCCTGCCTGTGAGTGACAGGGTGCAGCACCCCAACCCCCTGATCAGTCCTGCTCTGTGAGTGACAGGGGGCAGCGCCCCAACCCCCTGATCGGCCCTGCTCTGTGCATGACAGGGGGTGGCGCCGCAACCTCCCCATCGACCCTGCCTTGAGTGTGACAGGGGGCGGTGCCCCAACCCCCCAATCGGCCCTACCCTGAGCATGACTGAGGATGGCATCGCAACCTCCCGATCTGCCCTGCTCTGTGCATGACAGGGGGCGGCGCCCCAACTCCCCAATCGGCCCTGCTCTGAGCCCGACCAGGGGCTGCACCTAGGGATTGGGCCTGCCCTCTGCCACCCAGAAGCAGGCCTAAGCCAGCAGGTCGTTATCTCCTGAGGGGTCCCAGACTGTGAGAGGGCACAGGCTGGGCTAGGGAACCTTCCCCCTGCCCCCAAGTGCACAAATTTTTGTGCACCGGGCCTCTAGTCCATATATAAAACAACCAATCAGATATAATTACTCAAAGATGCCATAGGCACCACCCAGAGTTTAATATGCCCCTCAAACCTGCTCTTTCCTTTATATTCATTTCTGACTCCATTATAGGCATCACAACCCATCCGCCAAGACACAGAAGCTCAAAACTTGGGAGTTATTTCTAATTCCTCCTTCTCCTCACTTCCCATATGCTATCAGTTAAGCACATTCCTTCTTTTCAAATTCCCCACATTTCAAGTCCTTTCCTGCACCCTATTGCTAGAACCTTGATTCAGACCCTAAAAGCCCCTCATTTGAGTGAGGAAGTCTTCTAATTGATCTTCCTGCCTCCACTCCACTTGTTCCAGGGTGACTCATCATCACATCACCATCAAAATAATCTCTCTGAAACTCAAATTGTATGTCTCTCCCTTATTTCAAAGTCTGTAATAGCTCCATAATGTCTATGGCATAAAATTCAAACTCTTTCCATTATATGGCCTCTGTCCATATCTACAGTCTCATCTTTTATTATACAGTCTCCCCTCTTCCCTACCACTCACCCTACCCTCCATCACTCAGTCTAATGGACAGCTTGCTTCCTTTTCCCGAATATGCCACGCTGCTTCACTCCTCTGCATCTCTTTTTTTTAATATATTTTATTGACTTTTTGCAGAGAGGAAGGGAGAGGGATAGAGAGCTAGAAACATCGATGAGAGAGAAACATTGATCAGCTGCCTCCTGCACACCCCCTACTGGGGATGTGCCCGCAACCCAGGTACATGCCCTTGACTGGAATTGAACCCGGGACCCTTCAGTCCGCAGGCCGACGCTCTATTCACTGAGCCAAACCGGCCAGGGCTCCTCTGAATCTTTGTTCACTTTGTACCCCCTCTGTAATCCTGGCTGTTGAACACTGGCCATTTTCAATGCTCACCTCAGGGTTCACCTCCTCTTTGAAGTCCTTTTTGAACCTCACCCTCCCTCCCTACCCTCGTGTAAATGGCCATACTTTCAGTTAGTTCCCCCACTGAACTTCTATGAAAGCACTGTAACAGCCGTGTGTGTGTGTCTGTGTGTGTGTGTGTGTGTGTAAATTAATTTGCTGACATGTCTGTCTCCCCTTCTGGAATACAGGCACTCTGGAGAGGTAAGGTGTTTTGTTCAATCTTTATTTTCATAGTCCTCCTTATAATCTGTCATATATTGAAAGCACGATTATCTGGAATGAATGAATGAACAAAGAAAATAACTATATAGATACTCTTGAAGGAATATTTTTAAAAATTAAAATACTAAAAATTATATGACACTGTCCTGGGTATATTTACCTCCCATAAATTCCACATTTTTCTATTTAACACAATTTTTTTCATTAAAAACTTAAGATTTATTTCCTGAGGAAATCTGGTCACATGTGTGAACTGACATTTATTATCACCGAGATATATAGATAATTTTGTAAATTATACTAGTTTTTTTATTTTATCAATTTAATGGGATATCAAAATGATTTGTGGTCAATCCTGACTGCGATAGGATCTTAATAGCTATCCTGGCTTACCTAGGACCTAGGATCTTTTCATGTGCTGCTTCTGCCACTCAGCCATGGCCTCCTTGTTTTCTGAGCTGGCTTTCCCACCTCTAATTAGCCTGCTGCTGGCAAGGAAGAACAACAATCTGTCCGCATCTAAGTGGAGGACACTGACCAGGAGAATGGGGAAAATGGTTCCTGAACATGAGGTAATTTGATAAAGTCGATAAGCTGCACAAAATGAATCGCAGAATCACAAAACTGGATGAGATCATATGTATTTATCATCCAAATCGTGTTACTGTTTGTTTTGACTTTTTAATTCTTTTTCTTATTTTTTAGCCCAAGGAAGACTATTCCTAAGTACTTCTGCTAATCCAGTGAATTGCAAGAAATATCTTCTACTGATTTTGAAAACATATGTATCACTTGATTACTTAGGGATGCAGAATGAAGTCAGGGCACCAGACCCTATTCCTTACGCTGCTATCACTGAGAGTGTGGCTCAACTCCAGCTTCTTCAGAAGTCAGGCTCTTAGGCTTTGAAATGGGATCACTTGGGTTGCGGGTGAATTTCCCGCCAAAATATAAGATGGCGCGTTAAAATGCCTATATCTTTTGAAGTATGGGTTCGATTGAAATAAAATATTTGGTAATACGCAGTTACAATCGGCCCGAGTTTACACGTTTCCCGCACTCCACCGCAAATCTATATGAACCGAGTTTAAGACGGCTCCCGCGGAGTACGCGCAATTCACGCGAGCCGACTTAACTCGTTTCCCGCAACCCAAGTGGGATGATTGCATAGGCTGATCTCTAAAATCACGTATATTTCTAAAACTTTATGCTTTTATGTACCCACTGAAGTTTAAATAAGTACAATTCAAACTTTGAAAGGTATATATTTTCAAGAGTATATTTTAAAGAAAAACGCAGAAGAGTTAGATATATGTGGTAAAGTTGTTCTGTTATCAAGTTTTAAGACATATCAATAACATTTCTTTGTCCACTACAGCAGGACAGTAGCAACATTTGCCTGATAACATTGCTCCAAATAAAAATTACAAACTGACCAACCCATTCGTTACGTTTCAAATAATTGTCCCAATGAGAATAACTTGATAGCTTCTTTTATCACTTCACAAGATTTATTCCAACTGCCATAATGACCCTCAGTTTCCATTAATAAACTTACATAAAAAGCAGTAACAGTTAAAGCTTAGGAAAGACTTATTCTTTGGAACAATTTAAACATATTTAGATAAATATTTAAAGTTTCCATTCTCTTTTCTGTAAATATTCCAAGATTATTCCAAACTATGAGCTGCAAATTACTGTCCAGAGGGAGAACAGTTTGATAACTTAATAAAAGAAATACAGTAGTTCCCCCTACCCATGGGGGATACAGTCTCAAGACCCCCAATGGATGCCCGAAACTGTGGATTGTGCTGAGCCCTATGTATACAATATTTTTCCCTATGCGTATGTACTTATGATAAAGTTTAATTGATAAAGTAGATATAGTAAGTGCTTAACAATAGCAATAATGAAATAAAAAATACAACAATATACTATAATAACAGTTATGTGAATGTGTGGTCTCTCTCTCTCAAAATATCTTACTGTACTATATTTACCCTTCTTGTGATGATGGGAGATGATACAGTGCCTATGTGATGAGATGAAGTGAGGTGAATGACAGGCATTGTGGCGTACGTAGTTTAGGCCACAGTAACGATTACTTGAACACAAGCACTGTGATATAATAGTCAATCTAATAACCAAGAGGGCTACACTAAGTGACTAGCAGCAGGTGGTGAGTACACTGAACAAAAGGGATGGTTCATGTTCTGGGCAGAATGGAGTGGGATGGTGCAGAATTCCATCATGCTACCCAGAATGGCACAAATTTAAAACATATAAAGTTTTTCTGGACTTTTCCATTTAGTATTTTTGGCATACGACTAACCACAGGTAACTGAAACCTCAAAGAGCAAAATCGTGGATAAGGTAAGACCACTGTATTAGATCATAGAAGAGGTTACTATCATTATGAAAAACATAAGCATACAGCCCAGTACTTGCTAATAAAAATCACTGATATGATTCAATTACCAAGCACACCTTTTGTTATGCGATTAGCACATGATTTAGCTTAAATTAATACAGCTTTAAGAGGGAAAAATGACAATATGTCAGGCACAAATAATTCTTTACACTTTCCATATTCTTTATACTTTTTATTATAGTACAGTTAGTTATTACATTTGTGCAATAAAAAAGATAATAAAAGCTCTACCTCTATATTTGCTTTTTAAAATCTTCATATCACCTTGGTTGTAGAGGACATTTTATGAATTGGACCCCAAAGGCAAGATAAGTAAAAGCAAAAATAAATGAATGGGGCTATAGCAAACTACAAAGTTTCTGCACAGCAAAAGAAACTGACAACAAAACAAAAAGGCTACCAACCGAATGGGAGATGATATTTGCAAACAACAGCTCTGACAAGGGGTTAATATACAAAATATATAAAGAATTCATACAACTCAACACTAAACAAACAAACAATTCAATTTACAAAGTTGGCAGAGGACCCGAACAGACACCTCTCCCAAGAAGACATACAAATTGCTAATAGATATATGGAAAGATGCTCAACTGCACTAGCTATTATGGAAATGCAAACCATAACTAAAATGAGATACTACCTCACACATGTCAAAATGGCTATTAACAACAATACAGGTAATAACAGTGTTGGAGAGGTTGTGGACAAAAAGGAACCATCATTCACTGCTGGTGGGAATGTAAACTGGTACAGCCACTATGGAAAACATTATGGAAGTTCCTAAAAAAATGAAGAACAGAGTTGCCATATGACCCAGCAATCTCTCTTCTGAGTATCTACCGGAAAAAACTCTAAAACATTTATTTGAAAGATATATGCACCTCTATGTTCATTGCAGCATTATTCACAGTGGCCAAGACATGGAGACAACCAGTGTCCTTTGATAGGTGATTGGATAAAGAAGTGGCACATATATAGTATGGAATACTACTCAGCCATCAGAAAAAAATGAAGTACTGCCATTTGCCACAACATGGATGGACCTTGAGAATATCATGCTAAGTGCAATAAGTCAGTTAAAGCTAAGAACCATAAGACTTCACTCATATGTGGGATATAGAACTGAAACTCATAGACACAGACAACAGTATGGTGGTTACCAGAGGGGAAGGGGGTGAAGAGGGAGTAAAGGGTAAAGGGGACCAAATATATGGTGAAGGAAGATGAAAGTGTGTTCATTGATTATTTGGATGATAGTACATCCAACTTGCTAGAGCTCCTGAAAATTAACACAAAACCTTATTGGTGAAACACACCATATAATCTGATACCAATATTTATATTAAACAAAATGAACAACTAAATCTTTCCAAATCAATTTTGCTTTACTGATACAGGAAAAAAAAACAACAACTTTATACTTCATGCTCAATTACAAAATTAGCTATTTGAAGGACAAAATATGTTACAAACATAGAAACATTACAAAATACTGTTTACACAACTGGAATAAATCATCAGGCATTCCCGCAAATGTTGAGATGTAATTTACTCAAGGTGATTGGACAAATACCTTTTGTTATTCGGTCATTCGGAATTATAAAATCTGAGATGAATCTGACAAAGGCAAATAAATATTTTTTACACAGCAATCCTGCTATAGTAGTATATATTGAGGGGGACCAAAGTTTTGCCACCCCAAAATGTGCCTTTTGTGATATAAATTTTTAGCTGGCTTTTAAGAAACGAAGGACTCAGAAAGAACATTTGACCCTCTCCCTTTACCTGCCTACAGGAATTCAGATAGAAAAATGTGCTTAGAGCACCACCTTAGCATCATAATATACACTAAAAGTGTCAGGGAGAAATGTAGCAAAGCCTGTTAGACTTCTCTCTACGACCCACTGTTCCTGGGTGGCCCAACAAGAATTTGTTTTGCACGTGTTTGTTTGCTCTTTTCGTCTACCTGTAAATTGCCTACGTTTTCTTTGGAATCCCAGACTCCTGATCTCTTCTCCTTGGTCCAAAGGGCTGGATAAACCTCAACTGCCCAATGTGTCTTCAGGTTTCCTAGCTCGTGCTACCTCCAAATGCATATCAGCATGAATTCTGGAGATTTTCTCCTGTTGCTCTGCCTCATGTTAACTTATTAGCCCAGTGAGAAGAACTTAGAAGGTAGGAGCAAAATCTTTTTTTTTTTTCTCCTTCACTATAGATCCTTATAGCCACACAGACATTCCATGTTCATAATTTTTGCCTGCTTGGTGTGAAGTGTGGCCTGCGTGCACTTTGAGTGCTCAGAAGAAATCCACCATATTCTGGAAGCTCTTCAGCTCCGAGTGACCTTTAAGTTTCACATGGCAGTAGCAGATTCCTGAATGTCCTAAGAAAAGGCAAGCCTGCATTGCTTTTTTTCGTCTAGTGGATAAAGTTGCTGTTCAGTATTATCATATTTTCCATTCCTAATCTGAAGAGGGAGGATCTCTACAACGTAGTTTCCCACTCAGGATTAACGTCACCTGGGGAGAGGAAGCCTAGCAGCCCCTCACCTTGTGGAAAGGCTGGGTTGCAACGGTGATGGAGGGAGAAGAGCCAATTCCGCCCACAGCACTACCTGTGGCTCCAAAGAAGGGGGTGGGGGGAGACAAGCGAAGGTTGGGATGATACAAGGGCCTTCTTTGTCCGAACCATATTTGGGGAAGTGTTTCAGAATGTGTGAATCCCCTCGCTCTAGTGAGAAGGGGGAATCGCGGGGACCTCTCCCCTCCCTCCTTTCCTCCCTCCTCCCTCCTCCCTCCATCCGGCCCAACGCGCGCAGCCCTCACGCCGGACGGGGGGAGGGAGGGAGGAGAGGAAGGCAGCTGGTCCCCAGGGTCCCCTCCAGCAGCTCCCGATCGCTGCTGCAAGGCCTGGACCATGCCCGCGGCCTCGGGGCACCGACCCGGAGGAGCGCCCGCTGCCCTCCCAGCCGCCCGGAGGGGCTCCGGCCCCGGCCCCGGCCCCGGACTCACCGCTCTCCACCTCGCTGCCTTTCTTGGCGGTCGCCGCGTTCCCCATGCCTGGGGTGAGGGGAAGAAGGGGTCAGGAGGGGAATGGGGGCTGGGGCCGCCCCGCCGCTCCACGGGCAGAGGCGACTCCCACTTCTGCACGGGTCAGAGCGGCGAGCGCTCCTGGCGCGGATGCCCTGAGCACCGGCGGGAAGTCGGGGCCGGTTCCGAGCGCGGGGACCCAGCGAACTCCTCTGCCCGGGCGACGGCAGCGGGAGCGGCGGCGGAGGCCCGGCTGCCACGAGCAGACACTCCCCCTTCCCCGCCCCGCCCTCCCTGCGCGCCTCCGGGCAGCCGCGCGCCCCGGCGGTCCCGGCCCCTCTCCTTTCCGCGGACGGGCGCGCGCCCCGGATGTGACGCACCCGCCCGGGACGCGGCTGCCCGGCCGAGGGGGGTCGGTCCCGCGGAGGTGCACCCGGGTGGCCGGGACTGGCTGGCTCGCGGCCCGCCGAGGCCGGATGTCGTCGTCCGGGCTGGTGTCCCTTCGAGCCGGGCGTCTCCCGTGCCCTGAAGCGGGGCCTGGGAAGCCGCGCAGGGGCTGGGGTTGCTTTGTGTCCCGCATCGCCGGGGCCTGTCACTCCAAGGCCGCCTTCTAGCCGCAGCCCCTGCCGGCGAGAACCGCACTGTCGGGTAGGAGATGCTTGCGAGGGGGCCTCCCTGGTTCTCGCCTCTGGGTCCTTAGGACTGATGGCTTCAGCCGCGGAAACAATCGTGGTTTGGCGCCTCTAGCCTCGCAGATGCAGGTATTTGCTGAGCCCACGTGGTCCTCCGAGTTCTTGGGCATCAGCACAAGCCCTTTGGTGTTTCCAGTGAAGTTTTCACTCCCCGGTTTCGCGGGTCGCTGTCAGACATCCCAGGCGGAGACCAAGGAAAACATTACTGTTTGTGCAGAATGCCTCTTGATGTGCGGCGCGGTCTGCAGCAGCTTTCTGTGTAGATGTCAAAATAAATGCATTTCCAAGTGTAGCTGTGTTTTTATTAATATACACTAGTGCACCAGTGCTCGGATTCATGCACTGGAAAATAATTAGAAGAAATACTTTAATTTTTCTGTAATGGAACTATCAGAGCTGCCACTGGCCGCCCTCTGCGGGGTGATTGGTGGGGGCAATCGTCCCGTTCGCTCTGGCCTTGGCCTTGGCCTGGAGCCACCCGCTCACCTGCTCACCTGTTGCATCATCCGGGGTCCCAGTCTTATCAGGGCCCATCGGAGCCAGCAGCACCTCCATTGCTGCCCGCTGCCAGCACCAGGTCCCCAACGCTTGCCATGTTCCATGCCCCCGGTTGTCAGCGCATGTCATAGCAAGCAAGGAACTCCCAGTTGAGGGGACAATTTACATATTAGGCTTTTATTATATAGGAGCTTAGAGCACTGAAATTTGTGAATAGCTTTACTTAATGGGTGATTTATGTGGCACTATAGTACTTTTTGTTGCATGTTTCTTTGAACTTGGCCCTGTGAGCATTTATTTCATACTTAGTATAGAAAGACTATACTAAGGCAGTAGGTGTTTAGTGGATACCTGTTGATTTGAAAGTAAGCCAGGAATTTTCTCAGCATTTTTTAAAAAATATTTTCATTACTGACAAAAACGCAGTGGTAACTGCTATTTGTTATTACCGAGTCTGTTAAATCAATTTAACAGACATATCACATATACTGTATTTTAAGTACTATACAAATGGCAACTCACTGTATCCTCAAGAGCCCTATGAGATGTGTTGCTTTACTATCATGATTTTCCTTGTGAGCAAACTGAGGCACAGAGAAGTTGAGCAACTTAGCCTAAGTTACATAGCTATTTGGTGGGAGCAGGATTTGAACCTAAGTAGTTGGGCCAAAATCTGACCTTTTATTTATTATGTTGATCAGGAATCTATTGATGATGTAAATTGCTTTCTCTCCATTTGAAATCCCACTGACTTGAAAAGATACATGCACAATGACTTTACTACTTGGGGAAATTTATTACATCTTTTCTAGGTTTCCATTAAACACAAGTAACATAAAATTAATAGAACAAAGGATTTAGACAGGATGTTTTAACATTTTGTCAGCATGCAACAATGTTGCAACAGTATCATATCTTTTCCATCACATTTAGTTTTGTGTTATTGATGTGACATTTTTTCCTACATGCATATACCCAAAAGACAACTTTTTGATATACTTTATTCTGGATAGTATCTTTCTGGACTCCTGTAATTCTCATACTGGCCTCATTGGGGTGAGTTTTAAAATGTATGCCTTTATAGAAACCAGATCTATACTAATAAAAGGGTAATATGCTAATTAGACAGGGTCAACCAGCCACCTTCCAGACATCTGACTTCCTTCTGGACAAAGCTATGGTGGAAGGGGCTGAAGCAGAGAGGGCAGTTGGGGGTGAGATCAGGCCGGCAGGGGAGGGCAGTTGGGGACAACCAGGCAGCAGGGGAGGGCAGTTGGGGGCAATATCAGGCCGGCAGGGGAGGGCAGTTGGGGACAACCAGGAAGCAGAGGAGGGCAATTGGGGGCAAAATCAAGCTGGCAGGGGAGGGCCGTTGGAGGCAAGATCAGGCTGGCAGGGAAGGGCAGTTGAGGGCGGGATCAGACCAGCAGGCAGAGAGGTTAGGGGCAATCAGGCAAGCAGAGGGGTTGGGGCAATCAGGCAGGCATGCAGAGGTAGTTAGGGTTGATCAGACAGGCAGGCAAGTGAGTGGTTAGGAGCCAGCGGTCCCAGTTGCGAGAGGGATGTCCAACTGCCAGTTCAGGGCCTAAACCTGCAGTCGGACATCCCCCACGGGGGTCCCCAATTGGAGAAGGTGCAGGCTGGGCTGAGGGAACACCCACCTGCATGAATTTCGTGCATCGAGCCACTAGTTTAATAATAAAACAGTGAGCAATGCATAATTTGTCCTTTAACATAATTTTGAATTCTAGACCTCTAATAAGAAGGCCATCTGTTTAGTAAATCATTAATTTGCAAAGGAGACAGTTGACAGTGACTACAGAGTTAGATACATCATAACTACATCCTGAAAAATTAATAAGCAAAAAATTCAGATTTACAGAATGTCTCCCTTTCTCTCTCAATTTAACATTATCATTTATTTAAAAAGAAAATTAATTGTTAGAAAAAAATTATGAACAATTGGAAATATTTTTTCCTTATACTATTATTTGTTTCCTATATTAGCTTGCTCTAATCAAGTAAAATTATACTTTAACAGTATAGTTTCATATACAGTTTTTAATTAGTTAACTTTCACAATAATTTAATTGTAGTTATGTACAAGTTGCATTTTCTTTATTAGAAAAGAGTGCTCTGAGAATTGTTTGTGTAGTATATAAAATACTATGTTTCAATAATTTACTTATTTATTTATTTATTTATTTTTACATTCTAGAAGGGGCAGAAATTTCATTAACTGTCTAGTTCTTGAATGATTGGAGACCTGAGCTAGTTTGGGGAAATGCTATTCTTTGCCATGAATGACTTGGCTATAACCTAGACAAGTATAGCTCATTTCCCTAGGAAAGCATACACAGTAATAAGAGAGTCATACAAAGGAAAGACTTTGAGTCCCCTTTCATATAATATTTTACCTAAGAACATTCAGCACTATGTAGCAGGGAAAATTGTACCAGTGGTAGTTACTTTGGACATAATATCCTTATATTTCCTAATACTTTACAAAAGCATTTTCACGTGCCATTTTTAAAATGTGATCTCCACAGTAACCCTACATAAGCAAAACATATTAGTCCCATTTTACAAATGAGTAAAACAAAAGTTTAAAGAATAATGAGGCCAAGGTCATTCAAATAGTAAGTGGCAGAGCATTATATTATACTAGAGGCCCAGTGCACGAATTTGTGCATGGGTGAGGTGCCGTGGGATGTTGGTCGGCCAGCCCCACCCCCTATTGGGGTGGGAGGGTCAGGTGTGGAGTTGGCCTGGGGGGGCAAGGACCACGGGGGGACTTGGCCTGCTGCCCTGCCTTCAATCAGGGTGGGAGAGGCCAATCAGGGGCAGGGCTGGCTGGGGGGAGGGGCTGTGGGAGGTTGGCCAGCCGGCCCCACCCCGTGATCGGGCAGTATCACTGGCCGCATTGGGTGTCATTGCAACTGGTTGTTCCAGTCATTATGACATTCTGGTCTCTGGCTTTTTATATATCTACTAGAGGCCCGGTGCACAAAAATTTGTGCACTTGGCGGGGGGTGGGGGGTGGTTCCCTCAGCCCATCCTGTGCCCTCTCGAAGTCTGGGACCCCTCGGGAGATAATGACCTGCTGGCTTAGGCCTGCTCCCAGGTGGCAGAAGGCAGGCCCAATCCCTAGGTGCAGCCCCTGGTTGGGCTCAGAGCAGGGCTGATTGGGGAGTTGGGGCGCTGCCCCCTGTCATGCACAGAGCAGGGCGGATCGGGAGGTTGCAATGCCACCCCTAGTCAAGCTCAGGGTAGAGCCGATTGGGGGGTTGGGGCACTGCCCTCTGTCACACTCAAGGCAGGGTCCATAGGGAAGTTGTGGCGCCACCCCCTGTCATGCACAGAGCAGGGCCCATCAGGGGGGTTGGGGCTCCGTACCCTGTCACACACAGAGCAGGGCCGATAGGGGAGTTGGAGCACTGCCCCCTGTCACACACAGAGCAGGGTGGATCAGGGGGTTGGGGAGCTCCCCCCTATCAGGCACAGAGCAGGGCTGATCAGGGGGTTGGGGCGCCTTCCCTTGTCACGAACAGAGCAGGGCAGATAGGGAGATTGTGGCCCTGGCCCCTGTCACACACAGAGCCGCAGGGCGATCATGGGGTTTGGGCGCTGCCCCCTGTCACGCTGATCCCGGTGCCGGGAGGCCTCGCGGCTCTGCTGATACAGTGCCGGGAGGCATATTACCCTTTTACTATATAGAATAGAGGCCTGGTGCATGGGTGGGGGCTGGCTGGTTTGCCCTGAAGGGTGTCCCAGATCAGGGTGGGGCCCCGCTTGGGTGCCTGGCCAGCCTGGGTGAGGGGCTGAGGGCCGTTTTCAGGCTGGCGGGTGACTGAAGCTCCCAACCTCTCTTTTTTTCTTTTTTTTTTTTATTCTGGGATTTATTTACCGTCTATGGCTGTCACTGGAGCTGAGAGCTGGCTTTAGCTCTGAGGCTCGGCTCCAGCTCTGAGACCTCGGTTGCTGAAAGCAGGTTTCTGGGCTTTGTTTTCCTTCTGTATTTGAAACTTTGTTGCAACTCCAGCTCTGAGATCCCGGCTGACTGAAAGCAGGTTTCTGGGTTTTGTTTAGCTTCTATATTTGCAACATAGTTTCTTAGAGTGCAAGCTCAGAGGCCGGCAGCAGCAGGCGGAGAACCTTGGCTTCCTCCTTCGCTGGAGCAAGCAAGCCTCCTGTTCGCTTCAGTTGCCTGGCTGCCGGCTGCCATCTTGGTTGGCAGTTAATTTGCATATCTTGTTGTTTAGCCAATGGGAAGGGTAGCGAAGTTATGGTTAATTACCATGTGTATCTATTACTAGATAGGATAGATGCCATTACTGTGTGAAACAAATGTAATCCCAATCCTCATGCAGGTAGATTTTATACCCCTGTTTTGCAGATAAGAAAACCAAGGCTTAGGAACAAAGAACCTAAGGAGCAAGAATGTAGAAAAAAGTTAGTAAATTATTATTCTTATTTCTTTTGCAGTTTTTACTTATATTATCAACTTGATTCCAAGACCTTTTAAAGTAAAGCACCCTCAAAAGCCCTCTGTATATCAGCAATACTTGTTTTTCCTATACAATCATCAGACAGAGAAGCCGAAATTGATCCCTGTTGAAAAATATGATCAAGTTATTTTGTTTTTATGTTGTATTTACATCAAATAAGTGCAAGTGAGAATTTATTTAACCATTATAAGATTATGTTTATTTTTGAATAACTAGTAACCCACATAGTCTAATATGTCATTATTGTCCAGTATCATATGTCCTAGACCAAATGATACCACATTCAAAAATAGGCAGAAGACAAAAAAATTCTTCCACAATGAAGAAGCAATTTCATAGTTAATAAATTATAAATATGATTGCTAATTGTTCAAATCATTCTAGTGCAGTATAAAGTTTTCTTGTTGGGTATAATTCTAATCCCTTTGTTCAGTAACAAATTTATTATCTGAAGTTCAGTGTTCATATTTTTGGGTATTCCTTTGTGGATGAGGAGACTAAAATAGGTTAGAGTGGTTAAGTGACCTGCTCAAAATAAAAAAAAATTACCTTGTATCAGAGTGTAATTGTAGATTATGTCTTGCATAGGGAATTGAAAATATTAATAAAAATATATAAAACACTAGTGGCCCGGAGCATGAAACTCGTGCACACTAAAAGGGAATTAATTAGAGGAAATATTTTAATATTGCTATTTGCCCTTTTTCTATAATAGAAGTGTCAGAGATGAAAGAAAATCAGTAAAATGTATATGAAAATCTTCCTCCTATCAGAGTCTGGGGCGTGCTGCAGGACCCAGAGTCAAGTCCCTGCCTACCTGCATGCACCTTGATATCACGCGAGACCCAGACCCTGCCAAACCCACCTCTGTCAAGACCTGTAGGGCAGGGGGAACAGCCTTAGGTCCCCCATCAAGCCCCGCCGGGGCGGAGGGCACGGCCTCATGTCCCCCAGCCTGGCCTCAGGTCCCCCAGCTCTGGCATGAGAGCGCAAGGGTGTGCCGACCATTTGCATATTAGCTCTTTATTATATAGGATGGGCAATGAACAAAACCACCAACTTTTTTTCTTTCCTAATATGTAATATACTCTATGAGAAAACATGTATGTCTATTTGGATATTCTGATTTTATTAGTGTATTTTATCAAAACTGTGGCTAAATTTTTGCTATTTCAGTCTTGTGTTGTATATTCTTTGACAGTATCTGTAAATTAAAAATATCCAAATTTACAAAACATTTCCTTCTTTATGAAACCACCAAACTGATGTGCCAAGCTTTCATGAAATCTCTGCTTTTATAATTGAGGCCCATCTCTGACCAAGGTGAATCTGGCCCACTGAATTAAAATTATATTCATATTATCTACACTAATAAAAGAGAAACATGGTAATTAGCGTACGACTGCTACCCTTTCCATTGGCTAATCAGCATATCCTTATGCAAATTAACTGTCAGCAAAGATGGCGGCCGGCAGCCATGCACTGAAGCGAACAGGGAGGCTTGCTTGCTCCAGTGATGGCGGACTCCAATGTTCCCCGCCTGACTTGCCGGCCTCTCAGCTGCAACTCTAAGCAACTATGTTGCAAATATAGAAGCTAAACAAAACCCTAGAAACCGGCTTTCAGTCAGCCGGGCTTCAGCCAGCCGGACCACAACATTGTATCAAATACAGAAGGTAAAGGCCAGAAACCTGCTTTCAGCAGCGAGGCCTCAGAGCTAAAGCTGGCCCAGAATAAAAAAAGAAAAAAGAAAAAAAGGAGCGGTTGGGAGCTTCAGTCACCCGCCAGCCTGAAAACAGCCCTCAGCCCCTCACCCAGACTGGCCAGGCACCCCAGTGGGGAACCCCACCCTGATCCAGGACACCCTTCAGGGCAAACCAGCCGGCCCCCACCCGTGCACCAGGCCTCTATCCTATATAGTAAAAGGGTAATATGCCTCCCGGCACTGAGATCAGCGTGACTGTGGGCAGTGCCCAAACCCCCTGATTGGCCCTGTGGCTCTGTGTGTGACGGGGCGGTGCCCCAACTCCCCTATCGGCCCTACTCTGTGAGTGACAGGGGTGAGCTCCTCAACCCCCTGATGGGCCCTGCTCTGTGCGTAACAGGGGTGAGCTCCCCAACCCTCTGATTGGCTCTGTTCTATGAGTGACTGCGGGAAGCACCCCAACCCCCTGATTGGCCCTGCTCTGTGCGTCACAGGGGGTGGTGCTGCAACCTCCCCATCGACCCTGCCTTGAGTGTGACAGGGGGCGGTGCCCCAACCCCCCAATCGGCCCTACCCTGAGCGTGACTGAGGGTGGCATCGCAACCTCCTGATCCACCCTGCTCTGTGCATGACAGGGGGCAGCGCCTCAACTCCCCAATCGGCCCTGCTCTGAGCCCGACCAGGGGCTGCACATAGGGATTGGGCGTGCCCTCTGCCACCCAGGAGCAGGCCTAAGCCAGCAGGTCGTTATCTCCCGAGGGGTCCCAGACTGCGAGAGGGCACAGGCCAGGCTTCGGGACCCCCCCTACCCCCCGAGTGCACAAATTTTTGTGCACCGGGCCTCTAGTCTATATATATAAAAGGCTAATATGCTAAGTGTCTGACTGTCTGACTGGTCACTGTGACGTGCACTAACCACCAGGGGGCAGACGCTCAATGCAGGAGCTGCCATGATGCACATTGAGAAACGGCACCATAGACCTGGTGCCCACAAACCAACACTTGGCTTCCCCCAAGTGGGACACAGGCCCTGCCACCACCCCAGGGCAACAGCCCATCCAATCACAGCCAACGCTGCCGAGACCCCATGGCGCAAAATGCGGCCCACAGCCCAGCCCAGCCTGGAAATGGTCGCTGTGGGCACCCAGTATTGATGTCATGTAGCAACGCCCAGCTTCCTCTCCCTAACAACGACTAACCTCCTTGCAGTTTCTGCAGCCCAGGAACACAACTTGCTTTATAGCCAGGTGCAAACACTTCACACTTTAACCAAATGTCTGTTAAGCATTTTCCCGTGCCTCATCTCATTTGATCCTCACATAAGTTCTGGAGTAGGTAGATAGGAGACTCGGTGGAATCCTATTTTCTTTTCATTAGCCAGAAAATGGAGATTTAAAAAGCTTAGAAACTTGACCCGGCTGAAAAGAAGAAAGAAATGGTGGTCCTTGAAAATGACCTCAGGTTTTCTCACTGCACACAATATAGTCAAACACTGTTGCAGTTAAATATTGTTCTCCCTGCATGATCTACAATAATAATCTGCTTTGTGTTGATATTTACTGCTATGTTGCTGACAATTACCTGAAAGAGAAGTTGGGGTGTTTCACTGGGCTGGAAAAAGTATAGCTAAATCAGAAAGCAGGCCTAGTTAAGCAAGTTTATTCTATACATTAAAAGGCTAAGTTGACTTGCACATGTGTGATACATATAAATCTCTTGCTGGCACCAATAGCATGCGTGTGTTTCAATCTGTCATTGTCTATTGTGAATTTGGTTGACACTTCTATTACAAAGAAAGGGCGAATAGTGATATTAAAATATTTCTTCTAATTAATTTCCTTTCAATGTGCACAAATCCATGCACTGGGCCACTAGTTGATAATGACAAATCATAGTGGTGTGTGATGAAGCTGAAATGGTTCGAGCTTTGTGGTTAGAAATAGCTGGGTTTATGTTATGATATTGCCACTATCTGTGACCTTCACATAAATTACCTAATTTTCTTTTGCCCTAATTTTCCAAAATGTGAAGTTATATGTATTAAATTGAATCATCTATGTAAAGTACCCAGGATAACTTGTTATATAATAAGCACTAAATAAATGTAACCCTGTATTCCACCCCTCCCCCCCAATAATATTCTATGCTCCTGCATTTATGTTTCAACAACAATCATTTAACAAATATGATTCCAATAAATGTAATGAGTTCCTACTATATGCAAAGCATGATGGGAGTACAAAGATGAATAACTCTGTCCTCTGCCCTCAAGAAGTTGTTGTGTAAGGCAAGAGGGATATGTAAGTGTGTAATCCTATAAAATAAAACTAACCTTATAGTATAGTGTAAATATATACAAACCACTAAGGAAGCATCAAGGGAGTGCTGTTGAATCATCAGCCACAGAGAATTTAGTATTGATTTGCTGTTAAGCAGATGGGGAAGAGCATTGAGAACTAAAAATAGCATGACAGTTCTCCCTAGATCATACCAGTTCAGATTGTCAGCTTAAGAAACGTTCAAACCTATAGAGGATTTGTGAGTTTATTTGACCAAATCTGATGACAATTGCCAGGAAGCAAAATCTCAGCGGACTGAGAAAATCCACCAGTTAACAGTCTGCAATTAACTCAGTAACAGTGAGGGGATTCGTGGCCTCCACTCTGGTGCAGGACCTTTGCTTTGAGGAGTCTGGCAAAAGGAAATTACCTTGATAGTCTAAAGGTATATTATATGAGATGCAAAAAGACAATAGACAGGCTCAATTAAGGTAAAGATTGACTTTTGTCAGGGAAGATTCTAGCTTATGACATGACTACTCACCATAAACTGCTTTTAGTTAAAAAGTTTTAATTTCATCCTCTGCTGTTATTTTAGGTCTCTGAGCTTGTCAGACCATCGTGTAGGCCTCCCCTGAGCTTGGCAGGTTTAGTATGTGACGCCTTTTTGTCCACAAGATGATATGGAAGGATTTTGTAGGAGTTGCAACATTCCACTGGGATGTAAGCTATTTTGTCATTCCTGTGTCTACTGTATCCAGAGTGATGCCTGGAAAAATGTGGGTGCTCAATAAGTATCTGTTGAATGAATGACTAAGTAAATGAATGGTAGTTTCAGACTAGATCATGCTCACTTAGAGAAACCTTACGTGCCATTTAAAAAATGTAGGCTGTGTTCACTATGCAATAGAAAACCATTGAAGCTATTTAAAGAAAGGAGTAATACCATCCCACATTTTATTAGTAAGCCAACTTTGATACCAGTGTGATGGATAGATTGGATGCATGTGAGACATTTGACTATAAGATCAATAGGATTTAGTAATTATGAGGGTTCTTTAGCATAATACAAGTGATAGAAGCCCAATTTAAACTAAATTGAAAAAATAAGCAGGATCTATTGGGTTAAAGAACTGGAAAGACTTATGGAACCTGATAGTTTGCATTTTCAGCATTCTAATTCTTTCTTTTTCTTGAGTTTTAATACTCCTTTTCTCAATATTTGATAAATGTTAAATTTTCTTTATTCCCGCACACTATCAGTTATATGTATAATAATAGGAAAATAATGTTCTATGAATTTTTCCTATGATATGAGTTGTGGCTCTCAAAAATAAATGAAATAAATTAATCATGCGCTGTTAAAAAAAAAAAAAAGAACTGGCAAGTCTAGATTGAACATGACATTAGACTTAGATGGACCCAAGAGTTTAAGGCAATGTATCTCCACCTATCCACCCTCATTCTGTTTATACATGGACTATGTTGTGCTAAACAGGCTCTTTCCATATGGGAGATTTACATCCTTCCAGCTTAGCAACTTAAAAAACAATGTTTTCTCTTTCCAAACATTTATATGTTATAAATATATTATACATATTGGTTTCATATGGGTCACATGACCATTCCTGTGGAAGTAGGGTACCGTGCTGGACATGGAATAAGATAAGTACAATTTTCTAGAAGGAATTGTCCTATAGAATAGACAGAATAGATACTTAATACAGTGAAAATAAGAAAGACTTAAAGCTCTCAATCAATTCTTCATTCTGCATGACTGGATAACAAAGGTTAGAAATGAAGGAGAGAAAACTTGTTTGTTTTTCATTAATGGAAGATGTGTGACTTGGTATCTTACAGGATTTGAGTTATTTGAGTTGGTAGTTTAACATCTATATAAGGATGAAGAATAGCAGGCAAATGGAGAGTTAGTTGTGAATACAGTGCACAAATGAGAGTCAAAGCCATAGCTCTGAGTGGAATCTCACAAAGATAAAATGTAAAGAAAAAAGGCAGCTAACAATGGGCAGTTATGGAACAAAAGAAAGGAGTCCTAAAAGTAGCCTGGAGTCCTCAGACAAGTTGAAAAAGAACCAGGAAATACAGTCACAGATGCCAAGAAAGAAAGAAAGAGGGGTATCAGTTTTATTAACTGCCTGCTAGAAATTGACTCTAAATACTGTAAGCAACACAGAAATCTACTGACAGAATATACAGATGCTTGTAGAAAGGAAAAGAGTGCAAAAAACTAGGTTTGGGACACTCAGGAACTATGCAGCTCCAAAGAGTCAAAATAGTGATTGCTGCATGATATTTTCCCTGGAAAGAGCCAATGGAACAACAAGAAAACATATACCGTTTTCAGTCTTGTGCCTTTTCCCACAATTCTGTTTCTAAGGAGAGGATTTAATTGGCCTTGGCTTTTGCTTCTTACCCAGAACAAGGCAACTGATTAGCAATCTCATGAGACTCCTCAATAGGGAAGCAGAAATTTTCCAGTTACACAAAAAGTTGGAATAGAAGTTGAACTCTCAGCAAGATAACATTTATCACTACAGAGCATTTATTTTACAGAATTAGTAAAGGCAGGTAATTTTCCACCATGGAGCTGTAATAGACTACCTTTTCTCCCCTCTAAAAAATGTGGTAGACTTATCATAAAATCACAGATATTTTGGAGGGGAGTTAAATGTGCCAGACATATTTACCTGATATGGTAGACAGAATAATGAGTTTAGCAAGGTTGCATGATACCAGGTCACATTTATAATCACTTGTATTTTCATATTTTAGTAATAAACAATTGGAAATTGAAATTTTAAAAACACAATTTACAATAGCATAAAATACATGAAATACTTATGAATAAGTCTGACAAAAGATATGCATGACCTATAAAGCATTGCTGCAAGAAGTTAAAGAAGAACTAAATAAATGGAGATACATACCATGTTCATGGATCAGAATACTCACTTTTGTTAAGAAGTCAATTCTTCCAAAATTATCTATAGAGTCAATGCAATTCCAAGCAAACTTATGCAAGTTTTTTATAAAATTAACAAGCTGATTCTAAAATTCATATGAAAACACAAAGATCTTGAAATAGCTAAAACAACTTTGAAAAGAAGAACCAAGTTGGGAGACTTTACCTGACTTAAAGATTTGTTATAACACTACAGGATGTTAGGGTTCTCCAGAGAAACAAAACTGTAAGCTTGAGAAACCAGGAAAGCTGGTGGTAGAATTTAATCTGAGTCTGAAGGCCTGAGAACCAATGGAGCCAATGTGTTACAAGTCCCAGAACTCCAAGGCCTGAGAACCAGGAGCTCTGTCACCTGAGGCCAGGAGAAAATGGATATCCCAACTGAAGAAAAGAGAATTCACCCTTCTTCCACTTTTTTGCTTTATTCGGACCTTAACAGATTGGGTGAGAGTGAGTGGATATTCTTTACTCAGTCAATTGCCTCAAATGCTAATCTCTTCTAGAAACACCCTAATAGACACACCCAGAAATAACATTTTACCAGCTATCTGGGCATCCCTTAGCCCAGTAAAGTTGGAGCATAAAATTAATAATCACATACAGTAATCAACATAATGTGCTGTTGGTATAAATATAGACAAGTAGATCAATGAAACAGAAGAGAAAATCCAGAAAGAGAACTATAGAAATATTTTCAATTGATTCTTAACAAAGGCACAAAAAGGTTAAGTTATATACTCAGTGGAGAAAGGTAGTCATTAAACAATTGGTTCCACAATTAGGTATCCATATTTAAAAGTAACTTTGATCCCTGTGTCACACTACATAGAAAAATTAGCTCAAAATGTATCATATACATAAATGTAAAACCTGCAACTATAAGATTTTTTCTAGTTAGATTTCATTATTAGTTTCTAGTATTATTACATTGTTGTCAAAGTACAGTCTCTATATTATTTCACTCTTTCAATTTATTTAGAGGAGTTTATGGCCAGTTATGGTCAAATTTTGTTTATGCCACAATTCTGCATGAAAAGAACTCGTCCACTAATAAGTAGGAAAACAGTTCCATGACAATGTCTCCTACTGGCAGCCCTGAGCTATTGAGCTCCCTCATTCATGGGGATTCCCCACTGCCTTACTGAGTAAAGTATCCTCTGTGCTCTCCCAGGAAATAAAGTCAAGTGGGGTTCTCCGGCATCACAATAAGTATCTATCAAAATTCACATTCCTGGAGCCAGCTGAGCTTTCCTTTATACTATTCCAGTGCATTTCTAGTATTCCAGTCTCATTGATGCAGGCATCGTTATGCCCAGGCTTCAGAATGCCATCTCAAACCATATTAGGACTGACCCTAGAAGTCATTGCCAGAATGTTGAATCACAAAGCATGGGAGAACGTTGCCTCTATCCAGTCATATTTTCCCATCTCCGTTACTACCAATCTACTCCCACAGGTGTTCCCCTAGTTCCTGCAAGTACTTTTTAGCCAGGACCCAAACTTCCTTTTGTGTATACCGTACAGCCAATTCCTGTTATTTGAGACTAGAGGCCCGGTGCACAGATTCCCTTGGCCTGGCCTGCACCTTCTTGCAATCTGGGACCCCTCGGGGGATGTCGGATAGCTGGTTTCGGCCTGATCCTTGCAGGCCCAATCCAGACAGGAGGGAGCCTGATCCTGTGCATTGAGTGTCTGTCCCCTGGTGGTCAGTGCACATCATGGTGACTGGTCATTTGGTTGTTCAGTCACTTAGGCTTTTATATATATAAACAGTTATGTTCTATACAGTCACTGAGCCATTATTCTTAGTTTAAATACAAGGTTAGATTTCTGGTTGCCTTGGTTCACAACATTTTCCTTAACTGACCAATACATAACCTTGTTTTATATGTGTTGCTATTAATAACACCATATATATATATGGTTGATTCATTAATGTTGTATAACTCATGACTGAATGAAGCTAATCTAACACACATATTTTCTCCATAAGGCACATCATATTTTTCTTTCACTTTAGAAACAATAGACAGCATTTCAGAACTACCTTTGTAGGCTATTTTAAGTAGCAAAATCACCAACAAGAAATCAGAAATTGTGAAAAAAAAATGGCATTATATAGACTGGAAAAAGGACATTTGTTTAAAGTGTAAGAGCTGAAACAAGGTAGAGTGTGGCCTTGTTCATCATCTGAGTATCTGCCACAAGCAGCTCAATTTTTTTTGCAATGAATATGACCACAAATGACCACAAAGATGCTGTATTAATTTGGGGGTTACAAATAAATTTTAGTAAGTAGGTAGATTTGCAAATCTGTAGTCCATGAATAACATGATCAACTGTACTTCCTTAAGCTGGGATTACATTTCCCTGTTCAATTCAATGAGGAGTGGAGAAGGCAGATCTTGAAGATGATAAGCATTATCTTTGAGGCATATGTCTCAAGTGGGTTCTTGAAAGATTTTTAGCTAAGGAGATATTACTCTCTTCTCACAAGGGGCAGGGCTGTTCTGCTATTCCGACTATTCTGGTGATTAGTCTCAGGCTTGCCTATGGGTCTTAGGATTCTGCCTGTTAAGGCCATCTTTGACATTGAAGTCCTGGAAAGGCTGGGCATTCCATCTTTATCATATCACTGACACTCTTACAAAAAGATCTTGAGTCTAATATTCATATACCCTACAAGAGATTAGGATCACCTTAAACAATACTATTGGGTTGCAAAAATATAGATTAATAGTTAGATAACTTGAGCTTGTCTTTTTCTTCTTCGAGGCTTCTAAAAGTTAACAACAGCCAGTATCGACACAATCCTTATAATTTCCATTGTTCCCATACCTTTTGAATACCATAGCTATCCTATAATCCAATGTTTATCTTTCATCTTCACCTATCCCAATCCTAATTCATCACACACAGATAAGAGAGAACAGCCAGCAAAATTCTAAAATAAAAAGCAATAACTTTCTTTATCAGATGTTAAAATATATTTTAAACCAAGGTGGAGTGATGTCCCTCTTGCTCCTCCCCCCTTTCAAACACAACAACAAATATTTTGGCATCCATCCACAAATAGAAATGCCACCTGGCCAGTGTGGCTCAGTGATTGCAGGTCAACCCATGAACCAAGAGGTCCGGTTTGATTCTCAGTCAGAGGATATACCTGGTGTAGGGAATGCAGGAGGCAGCCAATCTATGTCTCTCTCATTGATGTTTCTATCTTTCTCTCTCTCCCTTCCTCTCTCTCTCAAATCAATAAAAAATATTTTTAAAAAAATGCCTTTGTGGAAACTCTGTGACCCAGCAGCACTCACCAAATGACCCAGGAAAAGTCTTGCCTGTTTGTGCATCAGGTAATAGGCAGACAGACCTTAGTTAGTCCTGGTTGTGGACACTGCAGTGACCCACGAACCAGCTCTAGCTGTACTTGATCTCACTCAGTTTCGGAGTCCCTGTATACAATTAACTTAGACAATCACTCATGGATAAGAGACCCTTTGCTGAAGTCCTGGTTTCCAGAGAAGAGGACCTAACATTCCACTGAAGCAAGCAAGCAAGGAAGCAAACAAACAAACAAAACTATGAGTTTGAACACATTGGAATGGGCAAGAGGAACAGCTTGACATTATCTGGGTCACTTCTCCTCCAATGCAGCACAGGTTAGGACCAAGAGAGATTGTCCTTGGCCCATTATTTCCTCTGTGGAGGATAAAGAGAGCAGGTAAATGAACACCCAACTTCCTCAGCTATATGGATGGTGACAATGAGGCTCATTTTTTTCTTGCTCCATCCAGAGTACTAAGAGGAAATCTCCACGAGTGGGGAGTGGGAAGTGACTGGGAATGTGGCATGTAGGACTTTTAGGGGGCATTAAACAGACAGAGATCCTACTAACCGCTTGGTGGACTCCATCAAGCAGCCTGCCAGTGAACTGCTGGGAAAGTCCACCTGTGGATCGCCCCAATTGGCCCATGGGCAACTCTAGCACCTCGTGTGCTTCACCTACACACACCCACTCTGTGGCCAGCACTTTGCAATGTGCTGCCGAAAGTGACACAACCTGAGTGAAGATTCACTCACACAACAGGAGCCTTAGAAGATGGCTAGTGGACATATATAGAAAGCATGCGCAACTCTGCAGGACAGAGAGAGACCACACACTTGTGCTGTAGCATCACATTTGGGAAAACAAAAGAGAGGCTGTCAGCACTTAGCCTGGTGCATTGTGGGATAGAGAGAGGGCATACAACCTTAAGAATTCTGCCACAAGAGGGAGCAAGAGTGGGTCCATAGAAAGTCTCAGAATCTAGCAGGGCTCATGGGAGGTATTTTTGCCTTGAAGGCAGTTAGTAAAGACTAGAGGAGATGACTGCTACTTCAAATGCAGAGACAGCCACACAAAACTCCAATGAATGTGAAACATTAAGAAAACATGATACCATCAAAGGATCACAATAATGTTCTAGTAACCAAAGATATGGAGATCTACGATTTATCCAATAAAGAATTCAAAATAGCTCTTTAAAGGAACCTCAATTAGCTACAAGAAAATGCAATAATAAAATTTCACAAAATTGGGGAAACAATATATGAACAAAAGAAGAAGTTTAATAGTATATATTATACAAAAGAACCAAACAGAAATTCTGGAGCTGAAGAGGTCAATGAATGAAATGACAAAATGCAATAGAGAGCAACAACAGTAGACTTGACTAAGCAGAGGAAAGAATTGGTCAGATTGAACACAGGAGCTTAGAATTATCTGGTCAGGAGAGCAAAGAAAAACATTAAAAAAAAACACTACAAGATCTATAAGATACCATTAAAAGAACCAATTTGTGAATCATTTGAATTCCAAAAGGAGCAGAGAAAAAGGGGACAAAAAGCTTATTTAAAGAAAGAATGGCTGAGCACTTCTGAAATCTGATAAAAGATTTGTATAGCCAAGTTCATAAAGTTTATAGGTCACCAAGTAAACCAACATAAAGAAGTCCTCTCCAAGTCACATTATACTAAAACTGTCAAAATAAAAAACAAAGAAAGAATCTTAAAAACACAATGAAATGAGAGGGAGAGAGAGAGAGAGAGAGAGAGAGCGAGCCCAACCAGTGTGACTCAGTGGCTGAGTATTGACCCATGAAGCAGGAGGTCACTGTTCGATTCCCCATCAGGTCATATGCCCAGATTTAGGGCTTGATTCTCAGTCGGGGATGTACAGGAGGTGGCTGATCGATGATTCTCTATCATCATTGATGTTTCTGTCTCTTTCTCCCTCTCCCTTTCTTAAACCAATAAGAATATATATTTTTAAAAAGAGCTTGTATTTACAAGGCAATCCCATAAGATCATCAGCGGATTTCTCAGTAGAAACCTTACATACCAGAAGAGGGTGGGATGATATATTTAAAGTGCTGAAAGAAAGAAATTGCCAACCAAGTACACTTTACCTCACAAAGCTGTCCTTCAGAAATAAAGGAGAGATAAAGACTTTCCCAGACAAACAAAAGCTGAGTGAATTCACTACTACTAGACCTACCTTACATGAAATACTAAAAGGAGTTTTTCAAGCTGAAATGAAAGGATACTAAGTACACATGAAAATAAAAGACACACTGGTAAAAATAAGTGTATAGTCAAATTCAAAATACTTCAATACCATAATAAGGTAGTGTGTTAACTCTAATATCTAGTGGATTCCTGAAACCACTAAACCCTATATATACATACATATTTTTTCATACATACATACCTATGATGTATTAAACTATGATATAGTTTAACTTATAAATCAGGCACAATAACAGATTAACAAGAATAACTAATAATAAAATAGAACAATTATAACAATGTACTGTAATAAAAGGTATGTGAATGTGGTCTCTCTTTCTCTTCCAAAATATCTTATTGTACTGTGCTCACCTTTTCACTTAGAGGAAGCACTTTATGGCTTCTCTTTGTCATATCTAAATTGCCAGCATCACTACTCTTGCATTTCAGCAGCCATTAGTAAGTAAAATAAAGATTACTTAAACAGAAGCACTGTGATACTGTGACAGTAAAGGGATGACTCATTTCCCAGGTGGGATGGTTATTTCATCACATTACTCAGAACAGCATGCAATTTAAAACTTACAAATTGTTTATTTCTGGAATTTTCCATTTAATATTTTTGAACAACAATTAACAGTGAGTTACTGAAAATGCAGAAGGTGAAACCATGGATAAGGGAGAACTACAGCTAGAATGTTAGTGGATATCATATCAAGAAATAATTTGTCATAATAAGAAAATTGGTAATTCAATTAAGTACAAAGTTTACCTTACATTCCAGAAAGATTGATTACGTGACCTTTCCTTATGGTCTAAATCAATGGCTAGACCAAATTCTTATTTATTTACATTAGCTCAGAATTTAAATCACTTTTCTCAAAAATGTCTCCTTGTTCTTGAGCCAGGTCACTATAGTAAAGACAAGAAATTTCTAAGCATATTACTTCACTCATTACTTAATTACCTCTAGTCTTTTCTCACTAGTTATGAAATAAACTCCAAACTCCATGGTCTTCTGTGTAGCTGCACAGAAATGTTAGTCTTGCCCAGCCAGTGTGGTTGAGCACCTATGTATGAATCAGGAGGCACATGCCCGGATTGCAGGTTCAATCATCAATGTGGGGTGTGAAGGAGGCAGCCGATCAATGATTCTCTCTCATCATTGATGTTTCTATCTCTCTCTCCCTTTCCCTTCCTCTCTGAAATCAATAAAAATATATTTTAAAAAAGAAATGTTAGTCTTTTGTGCTGCACAGACAAGAAGATTCAAGAATGGTGTTTTGAAATGGCTGGTGGACATAATTAGGAAAGAGGGGTTGGAAGAGCCCTGCAGTGGGGAGAGCAACCAAATTAAAGATTCATAAGCAGAATTATCTTTCAATGGAGTGCAAAACATGGGCAGAACACAGAAGAAAGTGAGTTGGATGGGGTTAAATTCTAGAGGGCCTTTAGGGCTTTTATTAGGAATTAAAATTGGATTGAATTGATCATTTGGAGACCATTGTATAGCATCTGAAAGGGGAAATGTGATAACAAGTCATTTTTAGGAATATGATTCATACTATAATGTGCAGGTTAGGTTGGCACTGAGGCTGTACTATCTTTTTAAGGCTTCCAATTTAGTAAAGTAAATCGGAAACACAGAAACATTTGTAGTTGATTTAATTGCATATCGCTATTTCTTTTGAATAATACTGCAGTTCTGATAAAAATGAGAAACCTCATTTATATGGTCTCAGTGAGAGAACACACAGAATATGAAAGTGAAAAATCAAAATAATGTGTTTCTAGACCCAGGCCTTTGTGTCTTTTAAAAAAACTTTCTTTGAAGCTTAAAAATAAAAATAAAGTTTGATTTTTCACTCTTGGTGTGTGTGTGTGTGTGTGTGTGTGTGTGTGTGTTACTAGATTTTGAGGACAATTACAGGGGCAAGAAAATTTTTACTTTTTTGGCTTTAGTTAGCCTAGATATGGGTTAAAAGTAGAATAAAATGCATTTGAAGCTCTCATGGTGGTATTATACTAGATGACAACTTGCCTTTTTATAATGTTCTCAAAGGCTTAATATAATAATGAAAATAATTTCTGAATGGAAAGAAAATTGCTATATTCCCTGGGCTTAAGAACATCAAGAGTCCTCTTCGATTAAAGACATTAAATATTTACCAGGAAGAAGACCCAGAAGCAGAGTTTTGTGATTCCTTTTGGAACACTAAGTTAATTTCTGAATTTTAATGTTTTCTTTTTTTGGCTTTAAACAGAGTGAATAAGTAACTTACATAGTTTATCTTGCTCTTCTAAAACTATCAAAAGATTCCATTTTTACCTTCAAAGAATAAAATAGAAAAATCATCTCTGGGCTTCAAATAAGGGAATCTGAATAAATTCAAAATTCATTGTTAACTCTCCTTTCCCTCATCAGTAAAATAGGTGAAATTAGTGCCCACTTTATAATATTTCTGTGAAGAGCAAAATGGGAAAAACTATGCAGAGTACCTATCACAGCATATGATACAAAGTAAGTGCTAAATAACAATGTTAGTTACCTCTTGCCAGCATCGTTGCCACAACTTCTGTGTCAGTCAGGGTTCATTCAGAGAAGAAAAGCCACTCTGAGTTTCATAGAATAAGGAATTTATTATATGTGTTAGACCTCACACAAATGTAGAAACTACTCAAGAAGTCTATGCCAGACCGTGTGGCCTTTGCACCTGGTTTTGTGCCTAAAGCCACTCTACGTGAGCTGGCCAGGCAGCTGTAGAGAGCTGGATGAGAAACGGAGGAGGACAAAGTAGAACTTGCAATGATGAATGGAACCGATGAGAACAAACTGGGTTTCACGAGGACAACTGGAACCTCAATGGTGTGAGGGACCTGCTGGAGAAGTTGGTATTCTTTGCCCAGGATTTTCACATACACTTGGCCCAGGACACTAAGAAGAGATGTCGTGAGAGCTGGGGAAGCTGTGGACCCTGGTGGTATCCCACACCAACAAGGTAAACTACAATATTAGCGATTAGTCACATTGCCTGGTACCCTACACTGAACTTTAGAACACAAAAGAGGCAGCTTCTAAAATTTTTCCACCATGTAAATTTTGAGCAAATTTCTCTTGTGGCTACCATTAACTTGGAACTACAAGTTCCAAGGGGATTATAAGATTTTCCTTTTCTGGACATTTCATATAAAAGAAATCATACAATATGTGATCTTTTGCATCTGGCTTTTTAAAAGCAGCATAATGTTTTCCAGGATCATCCATGCTGTAATATACTACACACACACACACACACACACACACACACACACACACACAAACATACACACACACTGAGTGGCCAGATTATTATGACTGCCCAGATTATTATGACCACCCCATCAGTACTTCTTTGACACTTCCAAAAATACTGAATATTGAAAACTTCCTAAGCAAATACTCTCAAGGTTTTATTATTATTATTAGTAGTAGTAGTATTTGCATAACTAATTCACTTCATTGTACTGATGAGGTGGTCATAATAATCTGGCTGGTCATAATAATCTGGCCACTCAGTATATATATATACTGATAGTTCTTTCCTTTAGCTTTGCTTTTCTATCACAGTACACATTGGTATTATGAGTTATTATGAGTTGCTCTGGGTGATCTCCTGAAGTCCAGATATATTCTTGCTTACCCAATTGTATAGTAATAACACAATGTCCCCTTGATAGGCTCAGTCACCCCAGTAATACATTAATTCTCTTTGTTGATTCACTTGCATAACAAACCATGAGCAGGCAGATAGTAATCTCAACTTCTAGTTTAATGGGACTATTGCTGTGTCCACTGTTGGAAATATGCCACCCTTGGGAACTAAACTCTAGGGCAGCAGAACCCAAAGTCATGGACAAAGGAAGCAATAATTTTTATAAAGGATTACAAAGGGAAGTGCCTGCATAAAAAGGGAACATATGTAACCCTATATACACTTGTCAAAATATCCTCCATATTTCAAGCCACTAGAAAAGGTTAACTAAAGCTCTGCAATTAAAGAAACATGACTATATATGTAGCCAGGTTGCTTAGTCTGTTTGCATGTCATTGTCAACCCTCATCAATCCACCTGGTGGGGTTGTGATAGCCACTCAGGTCCAGGAACACTGAACTGATTGGAAATGACTGTTCCCTTTGCATAATAACATAGAGTCATAAAGTAAGCAAAGATATTTAAATTTTTTGTGTTACTTATGATTTTTGCATTTTCATGTTTAAAATATTACATTAAGATATGATTTCTTGAGTACTAAGTTTTCGACACTGCATTAAATTTTGCACCTGAGATGAGTGCTTCACTCATCTCATCCTAATCCTGGCCCTGATTAGATGTAATATTGGGAGGAAACATTCCTGTTGGACCCAGTTAATTCCAAAACCTGTAAATTCTTAAAAACGAGAGAAAGCATCATGTATTGGTCACAGATTTAGAACATGCATTGTATCCTATAGAACATTACCCCAGCCTTGCAAGATGTCATCTAGCAGATGCTTTCAAGTGAGCCTTCAAAAGGCTATCCCACCATTCTATTCAGCCAGCTACTTCAGGATGATGCAGTATATGGGAAGACCAGTGAATTCCATACAGCTGATTACACACTTCATTTGCTGTAAAATGAACTCCTTAGTGAGAAGCAATGTAGTGTGGAATATGAGGATGGTGAATTATGCATTCTTTGAATTCATAGATGGTGGCTTTGGCAGAAGCATGTAGGCAGAGGAGGCAAATCTACATCCAGAGGATGTGTCCATTACAGTGAAAATAAAGTACCCCGTCTTCTACGACATAAATAGGCAATATAATCAACTAGGAGGTTCTCTGATCCCCCTGAGGAATGGTCTCATATGGGGGCTCAGGGTTAGTCTCTGCTGTTTGTAAGTTCCTTAGCCAGATCAGCCTTGGTGATTTAGAAGTCTTTGTTGTTATGCAAGTATATAACCTCATTCCTGCTGCCTTGGACAGTGTGTCATAATTAAATTGGGCAAGTCTGAGGTGGCTAGGGAAAGAGGTTGACTGATGGCCAATGAATTGGTCATCATGTCCACTTGATTAATAAAAGCTTTTCTGCTAAGCTTGTTCTTTGATGAGTACTTCCCTGGGACGTAAATATCTTCACTTTCAGAGATACAGCTCTTCTCCAGATCTCCTTATCACCAGTTTTCCAATTATGTTCTTATCAATTCTATGACCATCCAGTCAATTCATTAGCCACTGTCAATGATTTATACTGAAAGTATTCCAGGAAAAATGAACAAGCTACTAGAAAAAGTTAACTAAAGGTACACTGGTTAAAGTTCTGTGTACTGGAAGGCATCTTCTTCAAGGCCACCTCAGAGTGGGACTATAGTGTGACAGTAGTCCACTATTATCTACTTTTGTGTAGTATCAGTATATCATGCAGAACCAGATGTAAGTAAAACTCTTTTTCTCCTAAGTCAATAGACTATGGAACACCCCATAAGAGGAAGGAGGAACTGCAGCAGCAATAAGAGCCATGGATATATGGGTTACTTGCTAATGCGACTTATACATTAAAGTCCTTCTCAAGGTCAGTCTCATATATCACTTCTATTTTATAACAGTGCTATTGTGTGTGCCCAACATTATGACTTGGTGGATTAGACAACACTCAGTTCATGATAGGCAGCTGAAGTTGCATGTCACTTTATGGTTTCTGATAAGTTAGTATTCCATCTCTACTAGGGCTCAGTAACAAACCAGATGTGGTTTCTTGGAGGAAGTACACTTAAATGCTGAGAGTGGCAAGAGATTTGCTCCAAATCTTAAAGGTCATTTATAGATACCTGTCAAAACTCTATTCAGCATCCCTGCCTGCTGCATACACTTTAAGCACCATCACATCTGCTGGACCATATAACCCAAATGTCAGAGCAGCTTGCATGGCAGCCTGACCCATTCCAGAGCCTTCAATTCCTCTGCACTCCACTCAAAACTGGCAACTTTCCAATTATGCTAGGTCAGAATAGCATACGAAAATGAGTATATGTATTACCTTCAAAATTCAAAGAAGCCCATTCATTGTAATTTGTTTTCTTAGTAGTGAGGGGGCCTGATACAACTCATTCTTTATCTTAGAAGGAATAGCTTAATATGCCCCAGAACATTGAAACCTTAGAAATTCACTGAACTGTCAGGTCTTTGATTTTTTTATGAATTTATATTCCACCACCTGACATTCATTCATTTTACCAAAATGTCTACAAGAATGGTGCCATGATGCCATCAATGAACTGGACCATGGTAATGTCCTATGCAATGCAGAGGCAATTCAGTTCCTGGGGGCCAAATGTGGGTCTGAGCTGAAGAGTAGGAGAATAAAGAGATATTGTTGGCCCTAGTAGCTGAAAAGAAACTGTTTCTGATAGTTTTGCTGATAGGTTTAGAGAATAAAAGCCTATGCTGGATCAACAACCTGCATACAAAGTATGAGGTATGTTGATTTGTATGAGCAACAAAATTAAAATAAAGTTGACCTCTGATTCAATTTAGAATACTGCACTGCCATTCTCTAAGGTACATCTGACTTCAGCAGTTTTAATTTTCAGTTCAATGGAATTCTTGTCATGTCTCCTGGTGGAAGCATCTCTCCCTTTGGAATTAAGACCTCTAGGCCAGTAGAACATAAGGTCATGGGAACAGGAAGAAAAATTGTACTAAGGTAATAGTGAGTGGTGCCACTCCCATTCCCAGCCCTTGATTTATGGATGTGTAAATTTTAGCTGTAGGAGAAACAGTACCATATATTGGGTGCTAATTCAGAGCATATACAGCTTTGCAGAGAACCTTGTCCCAGCCCTATAAGCTATTGCCACTGAGCTGGTGCCATAACTGAATTTTCCAAAGGCCATTCCACTGTTCTGTCAAACCAGTGGCTTCAGAGGTGGGATCATGGTACACCAGTGAATTCCATGAGCATGGGCTCACTGCTGCACTTCTTTGGCTGTGACATGAGTTCCTAGATCAGAAACAACACTATGTGGAGTACCATGCTGATGGGTAAGGTTTTGCATAAGTCCACAGATGGTAATTTTAGCAACTCAGCAGTGTTGAGGGCAAGGAAGGAGTTTAGCCAGAGTGTAAGTGTCTATTCCTGTAAGAACAAAATGCTGTCCTTCCCATGATGGAAGTGGTCCAATGTAATCAACCCGCCACCAGGCCGCTAGCTGACTGATCACCCTGGGAAATGGTGCCATATTGGGAGCTCAGTGTTAGTCTCTGCTGCTGATAGATCCAGCAGTAGTTGTATCTAGGTGAGCCTTAATGAGTGGAAGTCTGGGTTGCTAAGTCCATGCATTACCATCATCCCTGCCACCATGGCCACTTCGTCCGTGAGCCCATTGGGTGATGACAAGGGTGGCTGGGGAAAGAGGCTGAGTGATAGCTACAGAATGAGTCATCCTATTCACTTGATTATTAAAATCCTTCTCTGTTGATGGCATTCTGTGGTCAGCATTCACGTGGGACACAAATAAACAACTACCTTCATGGTTTATGCCCATTCAGAGAGGTCTATAGATGTAGATAGATACCTCTTCCCCAAATTTCCTTGTCACCAATTTTCCATGTCCCTGCCAGTGGTTCTCAACCTTCCTAATGCCGAGACCCTTTAATACAGTTCCTCATGTTGTGGTGACCCCCAACCATAAAATTATTTTCGTTGCTACTTCATAACTGTAATTTTGCCACTGTTATGAATTGTAATGTAGATATCTGATATGCAGGATGTATTCTCAGGGGTCTCTACCCACAGGTTGAGAACCGCTGATTCAGCCAAACCACTAGCCAGAGCACATGAGTTGGTATGTGATCCCATGTCTGGTCATTTCTCCTAAGCAAAGTGAACAACCAAGTGCACTGCCCAAAGTTCTGCTCACTGGGAGGATTTTCCTTCACCACTGTCCTTCCTCTCTGAAATCAATAAAAATGTATTTAAAAAACATATCCCAGTGATTACATCCTAGGGCTGGAGAGTTTATAAACCCCTGAAGTAGGACAGTGAAAGTGTACTGCTAGTCTTGGCAGCTGAAAACAAACAGCTCCTGGTGGGCCTTATTGACAGGGATGGAGAAAAAGGCATTTTCCTGATCAATAGCTGCATGTCAGGTACCAGGGGATGTGTTAATTTGCTTACACATCTATTGCAGTGGCTGTAATTGGAATCATCACCTGGTTAAGTTTATAATAATCCACTGTCATTCTCCAAGATCCAGGTGTTTCTTCACAGGCCAACTAGGCAAGTTGAATGGGAGTGTGGTGGGAATTACCACCCCTGCATCATTTAACTCCTTCATCTTTGCAGTAATCTCTGTAATCCCTCCAAGAATCTGATACTATTGCTTTTGGTTTACTATTCTAGACAGAAGAAATTCTAGTAGCTTCTATTTGGCCTTCTCCATCATAATAGCCCACATTTCACAGCTCAGGAAACCAAAGTGTTATAATTCTTGACCTGACAAGATTTAGTGTTTTTCTCTGCTGAGCATAAATGGAGCAGTGTGGTCATAAGCAAGTTAAGTTCAGTTACAAAGAAAGAAAGGTGGTTATAGTGCTGCTTGTCTGTATTATGAATATAAATTTCACACCGCTGTACATGGAAACCTCTGGCATGTATCAAGCATTCTATAAATGTTTAAAATTATTAACTCCCTCTGTAAATTTCCATGGTTCTCTACCCAGAAGTCTTCTTCCAAAATTCTAGGTTTTTGCCCCTCTCTTTTCTCCCAGTGGTCTCTCCTGATTCAGGAGTTTTTCAGTGGTGCTATAGTTTCTGATACTGGTTACTTGCCTTTTAAAGCACACCTTTGGCCCTTGCTGCTACCGTTTGCTACTACCTAGATATATTAGTCATCTCAGGTTGCCATAACAAAAAATACCAGAAACTTGGTGGATTAAACAACAGAAATGCATCTTCTCACAGTCTGCAGGCTAGAAGTCCAAGATCAAGATTCCTGCCAATGTGGTTTCTGGTGGAGACCCTCTGTGGCATATAGTAAGCACATATGCACTTGGCTATAATGTATAGTTGTAAAATGCAGGGAATAAAAATTTAAATTTAACACTATTCTTATGAGGATATTTATAGACATAATAACTGAACAACTATGATGAATTGTGGTTAGTGATTTATTAGAAGTATCTAAAAAGGGAGAAGTAAATGTGTAGGGACACTGGGGAATGCTATAAAACTAGATGATTTTTCTTAGCTAGAATTGAGGAGGGAGGGTACTTCTTTAAGTGGAACACATTGATGAAGATTATTTAGACAGAGACGTGCTGAGAGTTAGCTAACACCACTGAAGTGGTTATTTGATGTAATGCAAAAATTCTCATCTATACCCAGGATCACACTCTTATTTATATACTAGAGGCCTGGTGCACAAATTCATGCACGGGTGGGGTCTGGCTGGCCTGCCCCTATCGGGGCCAGGCTGGATTAGGGGGGAGGGGCCGCAGGAGGTTGTTTGGCCTGTTCAGCCCCCGATCTGGCCAATTGCCTGGCTGCAGTGTGCGTCATAGCGACCAGTTGTTGCAGTCATTCTGGCCGTTCCCATCGCTTGGCTGTTATGTATACTAGTATAGATACAACTCAGGTTTTTTATTTTGTTTATTTCTATTTTCTTTTTTTACACATAAATTTTACTTAACACAGACAAGCTGGTCTCCCATAATGCTATGTAGCTGGCAAAAAATGTTTGGTTTGAATGAATAGAAATGCAGAAACAGGGAGATGGTAGCCTCTCTCTCCTCTGCACCAATATCAAAAGGTGCTTTGATTACTGTAGTCTGTACAAGGGATAACAATAACTATAGTGCTTTCAGATGAGAGCAAATACTGTAGTGATGAGAAAATGCAATTAATTAAACAACAAATTAATTTTCTCACAGTTTCAGAGGCTAGAAGTCTGAGATCAGGTGTCACAGGGTTGGCTACTTCCGAGGCCTCGCTCCTTGCTTTGTTGATGGCTGCCTCCCCCTGTTTCTTCACATGGCCTTCTCTGTGTGTCAGTGACGAGGCATTTAAATCACAAGCTATAATCCCAAAATAAGTAGCCTAGAGAAGAGCAGACAAAGGAGAGGAGAGAGAAGCATATGGCCACAGAGTAGAACTAAAACCACTGGCTATACAAAGCTAATGAAAAACACTAAATGTAAGGAAGAATTTTCTGTCACCAGTGCTATAGGCTGCCTAGAAAAGGAGTGAGTTTCTTTTTTTTTTTCATATATTTTATTGATTTTTTACAGAGAGGAAGGGAGAGGGATAGAGAGTTAGAAACATCAATGAGAGAGAAACATTGACCAGCTGCCTCTTGCACACCTCCTACTGGGGATGTGCCTACAACCAAGGTACATGCCCTTGACCGCAATCGAACCTGGAACCTTTCAATCCGCAGGCCAACGCTCTATCCACCAAGCCAAACCGATTTGGCAGGAGTGAGTTTCTAACCTCCAGAGTTGTTCAAGTAGAAGGTTGTCATGGATGTCATATAGAATATTCAAGTGCTATATAGGGAATCAGGCCAGTGACATTAGGATCCCTTGAGAACCAGGGACTTTCGGGAGTCAGTGTCCCACTTTGAATTTGGAAGATATGGACTAAGAGGCCATTATGGTGCATAGAAGCCAACCAAAGATGCTTCAGGGACCATGGATGAGAATGTGTCAATAATCCACATGGTGGAGTATAGAGCAGGGAAATATCAGAGTCCCTTTATGTCAGTCCACTTCTGCTAGATGTGCTGAAGTTATGAACAATCCAAAAATCTTGGTGCCTTGCCACAACAAACTGCTTCTTTCTTACTCTCATTATGTTAACTGAATGACTAAACTTCTGGATAACGTCCTCTTATCTTGAAGTTCAGGCTGAAAAAGATTATCTGTATCTAGACATTGCTGGAATTGTGGAACCTCGTGAAGGTTTTTAAAACTTCGGCTTTCGGTTGGCATCACCATTTCCACTCCACTTCACTGGCCACAGCAAGACATTGAAAGGGCTGGAAGGAAGGCCCTGAAAGGTAGGAAATATTTTGACTATATTTAAACATACTACATCAAGTCTTGTAGTCATGGTTTGAAATTTATCAGTTCCACACAGTGAAATAAATGACATCTAGGGAGTAAGAAAAACCTTTTCATTTAGCATTTATTTTAGAAGTGCATTTTCCTACCAAAAGATAGAATAATCTAAAAACCTGATACCTACCTCACTGGAGAAAGAGAAAATAGAACTCCCAGCCACTCATAGCAGGTATATTTGCAGAGGTGCAAGAAAAAGGCATATTCATATATTTCATCATTGCCTGTGAAGAAGCACGTAGGGATATAAATATCCATGGCTCCCTAAATATAGTTGATAAAGACTTTGTGTTTCAAAAGTAAGATTTTGGATAATTAACAAAAGAGATAAAGAATTCTCTGAAAGTCCATGACCAGAACTGTTTCGATGATGGGAGATATGACCCTGATTCATGTGGGGACTGTGAAGCTGGGTATAGAGGAACTGGTTTTGGAACTGGACCAGAGCAAAAGAGGTAATATGAGGAAATATTTCCAAGGTTCTTTCATTGAAACTAAGAGTATATCAAACTAATAGTCTGAACTTACTTTGAAGGCTATGGAGAGCTAATGAAGACTTTTAAGCAGGGAAGAGACAGGGCTATACTAGTACTTGTACAATTAAAACAAAATCGCTCAGGTAATAGCTTGGATGGATTGGAAATGGGACAAAATTTGAGGCAAGACTATCAGAATTAGAGTAATGTTGGCTAGAAGTGAAAGGCCCTGAAACTAGGGGAGGAGCAGTAGTAACAGAGAGCTAAGAACAAATGGAAAACTGTTGTAGAGATAAGAAGAATAGGACTTGGTGACTGATTGGATGAGAAGTCTGAATGAGGACTCCAAAGATTGCCAAATTTTGAGCTTGGTGCAGCTGGGCTAGTATTATGACATAGTTTAGAAATGCATATTTAAGTACTAGTTGCTACATTCTAGATTTGTGACCTTGAACAAGTTATTTTATCTCGAGCTTCCATTTCTTTGTGCATAAAATTGAGCTGATAATAATACTCCCATAAGAACTACTGTGAGAAGTTACACACTGTTACCTGTGCCAACTTCAAAGACCCTCTAAGGCACTTTAGAGACTTGGGGACACATTAAGACAGATCCGTCTGCCGTCGAGACTGCTGTTTTATTAATATTGTGTTGCAGGAATGCACAAGCCACATGGAAAGCAGAGCATGAATGTCTCCAGTCTTGCTCCTAAATGGATTACTTAAAAATGCTTATTAGACGAGAAAGTTAAAAACCTTTTCTTTCATCTCACCACTGCGTCAATTCAGGTTTACTTCACATATGTTAGTCTTGGATGATTTTTCTTCTCCCCTCCTTATTAGATGTCTTTGAACATGAGCTTTCACCCAACGCAGGCTCAGTAGATGAATTACTCAGAATTAGTATAAATCTTACACATCAATTAGGGAGGAATGATAACACATTTTGGGATTAAGTGATTTGCTTAATTAGAAAAAAAAATTGCATGGAAGGTAGGCAGTCAAATTTTTAAATTTTGCATCAACTATAACGGTAAACCCCAATACATTAGTGGGGAATCAAGCATTGATATCAGTCTACCGACTATCCCCAGGGATCCCACAATTAGTGATGTAGTTCTGAGTAGCACCAGAAATTTCTTCCTTTGCAGGCTAGCAAGCAATCTGTAGTTTTTCTGAGATATCCAAGATGGGGCTTCATAAACCTTACCTGGGCTCTTGCTCCCATTCTTTCACACCAGGTAGGAGGTGGGAAGGAACAAGGAGCAAGACCTTTCTTGGGGAGTTCCAACATATATCCCAGAGCCCAGGATGATGATTTTGGACCAGCCAACCCCCACTTGTCTCGGGATGATGCGGACTTGATTGATATACTTTGAGTGCAATTATAAACCTACTAGAGGCCTGATGCATGAAGATTCGTGCAAAAATAGGCCTTCCTTCCCCTGGTTGCCAGCACCGCCTTCTCTCCGGCCTGGAGCCACCTTTCCGCCTTTGCTCTGGCCTGGAGCTGCCTTCCCCCTTCGCATGCTGCCCAGAGGCCCGGAGCGGCCAGGGCAGGGCGGAATGCTTGTGTCATCACCATGGCGACGACGCAAGCATCCCAGCCGCCACCATCTTTGTTGCATCAATTTGTATATTCCCTCCTTATTGGCTGTGGGTGCTGCCATCTTTGTCGCAAAGTGATGGTCAATTTGCATATTCCATCTTTATTAGATAGGATGGTAAGTCATAACATGCTTAATTTCAGACAGTGATCAAAAGAATATGAGTTAGTAAAACAGAACAAACTTAAGAAGGATTGACAAAAACAATCCCATAAAGGCAAGAGAAAGCTCTTTTGGCTCAGCTACAACTAGGTAAGAGAAGGTTGTATTTCACCCAAGTCAACCAACAGTGCACTCTCCCAGCTGCTCCCATACTTCTGCAGGCAGACATTCTGGTTTGTAAGACAATGAGGTGTCTGCAGCTGAATTTCCATCCTTTTTCATAAGACTTCTAGTCTCCTTGCCACTTATTCTTTATTACTCTGAATCAGGCTCAGTTGCCTAAACTGTGTTTCTATAAACTGTGGCTTATATAGTGTAATAGGATATGATAGGATGGAATATCATAAGACAAGATAATAATACTCATACAGCAGAAGATGATTATGTTTGGGAGGAGCTATGATCCTCTCCAGAATTACTATCTTAACATTTGAAATGACAAACTGGTCCACATCACCTAGACCAGAATCTATACTAATTAGGAATTGACAATAGTTAACATTTTTAATTGAATTTATTAGGGGTGACATTGGTTAATAAAATTATATAGGTTTCATGTATATGATTCTATAATACATAATCTGTATATTGTATTGTATATTGACCACCTCAAGTCAAGTCTCCATTCAACACCATTTATTCCCACCTTAACTCTCTTCTGCCTCCCCCATCCCTCTTTTCCTCTGGTAATCACCATACTGTTGTCTGTCTATTAGGATTTTTTCTTAGTCCCATCACCTTTTTCACCCAGCACCCCCAACCCTCTCCCTTCTGACAGCTGTCAGTCTGTTCTCTGTATCTATGAATCTGTTTTTATTTTGTTTGTTAGTTTTGTTCATTCTGGCTTATTTCACTTAGCACAATACTCGCCAGGTCCATCCATGCCTATCCCAAAAGGTAAGATTTCCTTCTCTTTTACCTCCAAGTAATAATCCATTGTGTAAATATACCACATCTTTTTTATCCTCTCATTTACTGATGGGCATTTGGGCTGCTTCCAAATCTTGGCTATTGTAAATAATGCTGCAATAAACATAGGGGTGCATATATTCTTTTGAATTAGTGTTTTGGAGTTCTCCAGATATATTACCAGAAGTGGAATCACTAGGTCATAAGGCATTTTTATTTTTAATTTTCTGAGGTAACTCCATACTGTTTTCCACAGTGGTTGCACCAATCTGCATTCCCACCAGCAGAGTACAGGGGTTCCCTTTTCTCCACATCACTGCCAGCACTTATTTGTTGATTTATTAATGATAGCCATTCTTTCAGTATATCTTCTTTGCAGAGATGTTTATTCAGGTCCTTTGCCCATTTTTTTTTTTATTGGATTGTCCGTTTGTTTTTGGTGTTGAGGTGTATAAGTTCTTTATACATTTTAGATATTAACCCCTTATCAGATGTGTCATTGGTGAATATATTCTCCCATAGAGTGAATTGTCTTTTAATTTTGCTGATGGTTTCCTCTGCTGTGCAAAATCTTTTTAGTTTGATGTAGTCCCTTTTGTTTATTTTTTCTTTTGCCTGAGGAGATATCCCAGAAATAATATTGCTATGAGAAATGTCTATTTTATTGCCGATGTTTTCTTCTAGGACTTTATGGTTTCAAGTCTAACATTTTAAAGACGTTAATCCATTTTGAATTTATTCTTGTGTACGGTGCAAGAAGGTGGTCTAGTTTCAGTATTTTGCACATACTTGTCTAATTTCCCCCATACCATTTATGGAATAGACTATCTTTACCACATTGTATGTTCTTGCCTCCTTTGTCAAATATTAACTGAACATAAAGGCATGGTTTTATTTCTGTTCTCTCTATTCTGTTCCATTGGTCTATAGCTCTGTTTTTATGCCAGCACCATGCTGTTTTGAAGATAGTTACCATTTCTACACATCACTCTCTTCATTATCATAAAATAAGTAGGTAATTGCAATATAAATTTTCTTAGTGTTTTGCGGATTACCTTGGTAGCATTCTCCCCACGGAAAATCTCAGTAACTTGTCAGAGAACTCTTTAAATTAAAATAATAACGAATATACATTTTTTATAAAGAGTGTTAATAAAAGAAAAAGTAATGTGGTGATGAATTTATTCTTTTTTCTGCTCTGTTTGAACAATAGCATCCCCTCCTTATGTACTTTCAGCCAATCTCTTTCTGAAATGCTAAATGATATTGACATTGGTATTAGTTTTAATATTGCTATTTTTGATCTGTCAAGTTATAAAGTTTGCAACCAAAATCACCTCTAAAACAGTGCAATTTGATGATTCTGATGCTTGGCATGTCATTTCACACGTCAGAGCATGCATGGCATGGCAAGAACACTCAGAGAAATCCTCCATCTGTTGGAGACGCACCACTTGGCTTCGGTGAACCTGAAATGAAAGAGACAGACAAAGGCCCTGAAAGGACCATGAGTGTGACCCTCAGACACAGAAGTCAGTTCTTCTGGGGACTTAGAGCATCTTCTCTCATGATCTTGGTGCAAAGCACTCCAGTGAATGATGCCAGAACAAGCACATGAAAAAATGAATTGCCTGTAAATCCTGTCAGAAGAAACCCACTCACAAAAAATAAATATTCAAACTTCCTGTCATCTCATCTCACCTCATCTCATCTCATCTCATCTCATCTCATCTCATCTCACAAGAGATGAGCAAAGGGTAAATCTCACTATATTCCTTTTCCGGAAGGATAAATCATTAATTTCCCCATTAATGACTTCAATAAAAGGATGTTAAAGGAGCAATTGAATACGAATCAACTTGCATTAATTTGAGATAGACACAGGATGGGTAAAGATTAATTGTTCAGAATTAGAAAAGGAACTTGGAACATACAGAACTGGAGCAAGATCTGAATCATTTCAAGACCTAAATTATGCCCTCAAGCATGTCAAACTCACAGCCAGCTGGCTGCATGCTTCATTTGGCTCAGTGGATAGAGTTTGGCCCATGGGCTGAAGGGTCCTAGGTTCAATTCTGGTCAAGGGTACATATCTCAATTGAATTAGTCAGAATGAGTAGGAACTTCTTTATTTTTATTATTAAAAATTATGTTTTTATTGATTTCAGCGAAAGGAAGGGAGAGGGAGAGCAAGAGATAGAAATATCAATGATGAGAGAGAATCATCAATCGGCTGCTTCCTGTATGCCCCCTACTGGGGATCAAGCTTGCAACCCAGGCATGTGCCCTGACCAGGAATCAAATTGTGACCTCCTGGTGCATAGGTCAATGTTCAACCACTGAGCCACACTGGCTGGGCTGAATAAGGATTTAACTTCTCTCTTTCTTTCATATCCATAATCAATCCATAAGCTAATCCTTCTGGACAGCTCTGTGCAGCTTTTGCCACTCATTTTTTTTTTTTTTTCTGTTGCAAGTATGGGAGCTTGAAGGTTGTTTAAATGTTAAATGGTTAAATGTTGTTTCAGTCAGAGTTCATAGTCCTTTTGACAATATAATTCCTCACTAATACAGATGGGGCTCTTGATCTATTTCTCTGCTGAACAGGTTTTACATGTTCTCCATCTTTTACATTTGATCTTTCAATATGTTATTATAATTATTTTAAAGATTGTGTCTGATAGTTGCATCATCTGGGTAATCTCTGACTCTATTTCTGTTGATTGTTTTGTCTCCTCTCAGAAGGTTGTTTTTTTCTTGCTTTTTAGTCTTATAATTTTTTATTGACTGCTGGACATCATATATAGAACAGCAGAGGCTAAGATAAATTGTATTTATCCCTGGATATGGGAACACCTCTTCTTCTGTCTGACCATTAGTGTGGAGTTGAGTTGATATAATCAGGAGGTGAGCTGGATTTGGGTTTGTTTTGGCTTTTGTTGCCTTCGGTGCATCACAGACTTCAAATGTTTTAGAAGTTGGACTACTACTCCTTGTGCTTGGGATCAAGGCTTCTCTCATTGTTTCTGCTCCCCCCTCAGCTTTCAGTTTCTGCCCATAATCTTTCCCCTCCCCCAACAGTAGAATGCTGGTGTGGGGTAATTCTCTGCTGTCCTATTCTAGCCTCATTCTTTGGCAGCCCTATACAGCTGATCCTTGGAGGAGAAGCTTGTCTACATACCCTGCCAGTGGCAACCAAACTCTCTCTTGTATCTGGGGTTGGCAGCAGAATAATAATTGGTAAGATTCAAGATCTAATATGGTTTTTTTTGCCTCTCCTCCAGAAAGTCCTCCTCCTTCCTTAGTAAATGCAATCTGTCTTTGCCTGTACCCTGTATGCAAGAGGGTTTGCTGCCCTTTCTCACAGTGATTTAAGGCTTTTGCTTCATAGGAGAGAAGAAAACAGGGAACAAGGACTACTTAACTATCTTGTTAAGGTACCTTGACTGGCAGGAATGAATTCCAGCTGTCCTAGGTTCTCAAGATTCAAAGGCTTGGGAGAATTTCTTTTCCTTTTTTTAAAAATTCTCACCTGAGGATATTTTCCCCCATTGATTTCTAGAGAGAGTGGAAGGGGGGAGGAGGAGGAGGAGGAGGAGGAGGAGGAGGAGGAGGAGGAGGAGGAGGAGGAGGAGGAGGAGGAGGAGGAGGAGGAGGAGGAGAGAAACATCCATATGAGTGAGAGAGAGAGATATTGATTGGTTACCTCTTGCAGTGCCCCTACCAGGTCTGGGGAACCTGTAACTGAGGTACATGACTTTGGGAATTGAACCCTAGAGCCCTTCTGTCTGCAGGCTGATGTTCTAATCACTGAGCAAACTGGCCAGGACATTGGGAGAATTTCTGATTGTTCAGTGCACTCCTTATGCCTATCTCTTGATTTTTGAAAACCAAGGTGATACAAATGGAAATTTGTATAAATAGGTTATATAAGTGGAAGATAGGCATGCACCAAAATAGGTGTAATATCACTGGAATAGGATAAATGTATTCTGAGCAGGCAATCTCTACCTCCCCCCCCCCCCCAATTTACCATAGATGTTGCTGATTTACTGATTTTAATTTGTCATAATCAAGATTTCATTCAGTTGTTTGTTCGACAAATATTTATTGGTTATTTGTCATATGCAAGGCAATGCTTCTGTTGTAATTATGGGCAAATAACCACAAAAAATGCTCTATGAATGAAATTATTAATTTTTGTGAGATATTTGACTCTTTTTGCTTTTTTCCTTGTTCTCAGTTGTATTTTTCAATATCTAGATAATAATGAGCTTGTAAAAATGCTAATAAATTTTGTTTTGGCAGTAAGTTATATAGAAGAGTAGACAGTAATACCAGGGAACCTATTTTTACACACTGAAAATGCAAAATCATCATGTGGATTATTACATCACACTTCAAGGAAAATCAGTAGAATAGCTTTTGGAAAATAAATATCTGTCTAGTATCAAAAACACTTAAAATCTTTGTGTAATTAGATTAATTTTAATAACTATTTTCTGTATTCTGAGAATATTATGAGATTTATTCATCTTGGCAGTGACTTAAGGCAAAAGGGCAAGATCAGAGGCAGTACAGAAATACATTTGCTAGAATTATTTATCGTGAGTCAGATTTTTATTCCTGTACTTCTAAGGAAATTACTCTTCTTGAAATCTGAACGTAGGCCAAAAGGTTTGCAAATTTAATTTTGCATTTTTTGCTTGGCAAATGTAATGGATTTTCCTGAGGAATTGGCTTGGAAGTAAAATTTTTATGTCTGTGATACTTGGGTCCACAAATGGGATGAAATATACTAGCTTCTCTTCCTTAATGAAGAGGTGGAGTGGAGCAGTACAAATGGGAACTTAGAAACCAGAAAGACCTAGATTTAGACAAACTTGGATATTAGCCCCACTTTGGCAAGTTCTAGCCTTGTAACACTGGGGAAGTTATTTAATTACTTTAAAATGTCAGTTTCTTCATATAAGATGAGAATAATGTGGTTTCTTCATAGGGTTCAAATAACAATTAGATAAAGTAAATGAAGTACTTAGTATAGTGCATTTCACCTACTGGAAGGTCAATATAAAAATAACTATCATTATTTGATCTCTTACCATAACAATCTACTGGCTCTTTTCCTCTCTGGATGATTTCGGTTCAATTGTTTACAATTTTTTTGGAGGTAAACTTGATATACTGAAATCCTGTTATTAAAACATAGATTTATCATAATTACCAACCAGTATTGTTATAATATCTCTTAAAATAAACAGATGTGCCTAGCCAGTTTGTCTCAGTGGTTGAGCATTGGCCCGAGGACTGAAGGGTCATGGGTTAGAGTCTGGTCAAGGGTCAAGGGCAGGTACCTTGGTTGCAGGTTCCCATCCTTAGCCTCAGTCAGGGCGTGTACAGGAGGCAACCAATTGATGTGTCTCTCTCACATACATGTTTCCCCTCTGTCTCTTCCCCTCCCTTCCACTCTTTCTAAAAGTCACGGAAAAATATCCTGGGGTGAGGATTAACAACAACAACAAAAAAATGGGTTGAATTGGATAAGAAGGACCATGTTCCTTCTTCAAAACATATAACTTCTGTATGGGAACCTTGCACAATAATTACGATCACTCTCTTTGCTTGAGGTCTTGACAGTTTCTAGTCCCTCAAATCCAATTATAAAATCATAGAGCCATAATCGGTAGGACAGATATTTGAGGATTTTTATTTTTTAATCTGCTTTGTGGATGATTACTTTAAATTATTCCTTCCCTAAATGAAAGTGGGATAAAATTATTGGTCATAAGTTAGATGAACTGGACTTTAGTTCTTATACCAGTCTTTGACTTCTTATGTGACTCTGGCAAATGGTTCTGTGACTCAGTTTCCTTTTCTGTCAAACTTTGATTATAAAATTGTGTTTCCTTAAACTCAGAAGCTATGGGGTAAAAATGGAGACACAGTAACTAACAATTAGTGTTCCTTCTTTCTTTCTCCATCTCTACTAGAATCTTTCCCCATCTTTGAGTGAGGTACTTTGGGTTCCATTTAACATGTTCCTCCGTTATTTCAAGGAGAGAAATGGGACTGGTGAAGAGTTGTCTGAGAACTTGGGCTGCCCAGTAATCATAGCACATTTGCCATTTTCCTTCCTCTTTGCTTGAGCTTCCAAGAAATCAGAGGCGGTTGCTGCCTCTGGTGCCACTTCTCTCTAGTTTGTTGCTATTGCTGATGCCTGTGAGAAGTTACTGACCTCAAAAATGGGTCTGGATGAAATTAGGAAAATAAACAAGCAGCAAAACCCCAAAATTAAACCTTTCTTTGTCAAGAAGATCCCAAATATTGCGGTTCTGTGCTTTCAATGTCTTCCTGAGTTTACAGTAAAACAGGTGTTAGTTTTTCTTGCGTCTCTACCTTCCCAGGACTCGAACCTGAGAGCTGGGCTGGAGGACAATATGAGCAAAAGATATCATGCTGCACTCAAATTCTGGCACAGACGCATAGTTTTGGAAACAAGCTTGTGTGCCCAACAGTTTTGTTTTTTTGCCTTGGGATTTCTTTTTTACCAGGAAACTCCTCAGTCCATCATTCAGATAGATTTCTGGCGGACATTAGTCTTCCAGAGAAGCCCTAATTGAGCTTCAAAGCACTAGGACTACTTAGGCCCAGACAGGAACCCTACCTTCATTGTCCTTTATGGATCCTTTTTATAACATGAAGATAGGTGTTAATACATGCAACAGTAGCTAACACAGACAGTCTGGCTCTACACAGGTGGAGCCTGTAAAATGGAGAGATGACTCAGACCAGATGCCCACTTCTCCTTTCCCACCATCTCAGTGCCATGGAAGAACTCCAGAACGATGATCCAGTTCCAGGGAAAATGAGGGATGATCTTGAATTGACTGAGATTAAATCTTTAACACCTGATGAAGTGGAGACTTAAATAGAAGTTAATTTGAATTATAGAAAAACACAGTTAGGCCTAAAGGAGATTCTGGTCATATGGTGACTGAACACAACTCCCTTTTCCTTTATCTTCAGCTCCGGGCTATCTGCCTCTCTAAAGCCTAATGGTTGTTGGTGCCCATGAGCAGCTGGGTAGAAGTGAGGTTCCAGGCTTTGTTGGGGTTCTAGCAGAGGGAAATTAGTTTGATGTTTTTTCCCTTATGGGATGGGCAAAGAACATCATCAGTGAACTAGTGATGACTGAAAGCAGTGGATATTGGGAAATGCTGGGAGGTCAGAGATTTGTGTTCTAGAGTCTAGAATCTAGACAGAAGACAATGTTGGTTTAGATCTTCTCACCCTCACATCTTCATGAAAGAGCTGTGAAGAAAGACTGGATCTCCCTGTTCCTCAGGCTGTGGGAGTACCAGGAGATCTGAGGGCAAAGGGGTTTCCTTCAAGACAGCAACAGGGTCTGCTATAAATTACATGCTCTAAAGGTAGAGATAGCTTCATCTTTTATGGTCTGTGAGATTCCTGTCATTTAGCATCTGAACTGCAAGGAATTGATATAGGAAAACGATCCATCCAATGGAGAAGAGAAAAGCAGTCAACAGAACAAACATACCATTGATCAAGTGCTACTGCACTTGAAGTAGTGACATCTGGAATTAGCATTCAAGACCAGCATTAAAAATTCTTTTTGAAATTGAAATCATGGTTTCTGGAAAAAAATTCAGAAGTAGAATTGAAGGAGAAGATAGTCTGTATTGAAATCTGAATCAGTGGTCTAAAAAATCAGTGCTGAGAAATATCTCAAAGCGTAAAGAGAAAAAGGTGAACCTCAAAAGAAAATGAAAGTCAGGTCCAAGGGACCTAATTTGAATGAAATTTCAAAGAGAGAGAAAAGAACAAATGGAAGTCAGGCAATTTATATATATAAAAGCCTAAGCAACCATTACAACCAGTCGACCAAACGACTGGTCCACTGGTCACTATGACATGCACTGACCACCAGGGGGCAGACACTCAATGCAGGAGCTGCCCCTGGTGGTCAGTGTGCTCCCACAGCCAACCTCCCACAGCAGGCCAACCACCCACAATCCCTCCCCCCAGCTGGTGGCCCTGATCAGCCCTGATAGGAACTGGGTGATACGGCCCCGACTTGCCCCATTGCCAGCCAGGCCAAGGGACCCCACCCATGCACGAATTTGTGCACCAGATCTCTAGTAATTTATAAAATGAGAAAATGAAAAATTTATACTTTAAGACCTAAGTCTGATAAAACTACTGGATGCTAAGGATATAGGGGGGAAATCTCACAAGTTTCCAAGCAGTAATGAACAAATTATAAAGGAAAAAAGAATCAGATTTGTTTTAGACTTATTTTCAACAATGGAAGCTAGAAACAAGAATGAACTAGTAGCCATAGATTACTTCAGAATAGGACCACAACCAAATTATTCAGTACTTGGGCAATATATCATTCACCTCTCAGTATGAAAGATATTTGAAAATATACAAGAAAGAGTTTACTACTTATGTATTTTATCAGAGAAAAGTCCATGAGAAAAGGCTTTAACCAAGTAAGACTTAGACCAGACTAGAAATCTCAAGATGGAAAAAGATGGAGAAGTAAAATAGAAGGGTAGGAGAGAAAGAATGTTGAAATAGGAAAGTGTTTTAAAAGACTTATTCAAGTAAAAGAAGAAAAGAGGGAAATATAGGATTTTGGTAAGGAAAATAATATCTTGTTTTCTTATAGTAGTTCGGTAATAATATTTAATTATGAGAACAAAGGAAGGAAAGATAATCACTTATAAAAAGAAAAAAAATACCCAGTAGAACTTGCAAATAAACATGGGAAAAGGGTAATGAGTGAAACTTGATCAGATGGACAAGCATAAGAAAAAGGGGGAAACAACATGATAACTAAAAAATAAGATAGAAAGAATAAAGTAAGTATATCAGGTATTACACAAAACATGATGCAAATAAAAAACTATTAAAAAAGATTGTTAAATTTACTTTTTAAAAAAAGAGCAGTTTTAGACTCTTTGCAAAAATGCATATTTAAAATATACTAGTAGTAATAAAAGAGATTTGAAACTAAAAGAACTAAAAAACCCCCAACGAAACAAAACAAAGGAAATGCATAGAAAGATATCAAGAGAGACAAGATCAATAGCAAACAGCCCTGGCTCAGTTGGTTGGAGAATTGTTCCATACACCAATGGTTGGAGAGTTAGATTTCTTGTAGGTTTGAGCATACAAGAGGTGATTGACTGATGTTCCTCTCTCTCTCTCTAAAATCAACTTAAAAAAGATTAATAACAAACAATATGGAACACAAGATTAAAAGAACTAAATAGGATAAGAACAAACATTGTGAATTGGTTAAATTCACTGTTTTCAGCAAACAAAATAAGAATCTAAATACACAAACAAAATTTTTAAGACAAGAAGGGGACAAATTATTTCAATTAAAAAAAAAGAAAATGAAAGAACATGATAAAAGTACATTTTTTCAGTATATCTTCCAGAATTAAATAATTTAAAAGAACCCTGCAAAAAAAGCTATAGAGAGGACATAGAAGAAATAAATAATACAATTAATAAACTTGATTTAATATATTAATACTAGAGGCCCGATGCACGAAATTCATGCAAGAGTAGGCCTTCTTTCCCCTGGCTGCTGGCACTGGCTTACCTCTGACACCAGGACCCGGTCTTCCCTCTGGCTACTGGCAGGTATCTGGGACCCGGGCTTCCCTCACAGCTGCAGCTTCATCCAGAAGGTCATCCAGAAGGATGTCTGGTCTAATTAGCATATTATGCTTTTATTATTATAGATAATATTCCCTGAATAGTAATATTTTATTTCTAAAATAAGAGATATATGTATTTATTTACATTAATATCTCTATATATAAAAGCCTAAGGGACCGTCCAACCATCTGACTGTCTGATAACTATGACATGCAATGACCACCAGGGGGCAGATGCTCAATGCACAGGCATGAAAACATAAAACAGACTGATGAATCTCAGAGGGAAGGGGGTAGGGGAGAGGGTAGGAAGAGATGAACCAAAGATCTTATTTGCATACCAGAGGCCTGGCCTGTGGGGATTTGTGTACTGGTTGGGTCCCTTGGCCTGGCTGGCTGTGATTGAGCCAAAATTGGCTCTTTGGTATCCCCTGAGGGGTCTTGGATTGTGAGAGGGAATCTGTGCACCAGACCTCTAGTATTATATATAATAATATATATTTATATATATTTCCATACGACTTTTACAAAAATGAATTATGTTCTTTGCCAAAAAGGAAACCTTAACAAATTCAAAGAAGTAGAGAGCTTACAGATTACATTCTCTCACCATAATCCAATAAAGTTAATTGGAAATTAAGAAACACATGAGATAATTCTTGTGTGAAAGGGAAAATTACAGAAGTGTCTTAACCCTTTGGGGCTGTTATAACAAAATATCACAGATTGAGTAACTTATAAACAACAGAAATTTATTTCTCATAGATCTGGAGGCTAGAAGTCCTAGGTCAAGACACCAATATGGTCACCTCTGGTAAGGGTCCTCTTCCTGGTTCACAACAGGCCCTTCTCATTGTGTCCTTGCCTGGTGGAAGGAGCTAGGGACCTTTCTGGAGCCACTTTTATAAAGTCGCTAATCCCAGTAATGCCAGTTCTACCTCACAACCTAAGCACCTCCCAAAGGCTCCACATTCTAATACCATCATCTCTAGGAAGTTAGGATTTCAACATATGAATTTGGGGAGGAGGGGTGCACAAACAATCAGACCATAGCAAGGAGAAATATGGAAATACCCAGAAGCATTGGAAAAACAAACATTCTATACTAAAACAATGGGGAACAGCAAAATAACTCACAGGAAAATGTGGAAGCAGAAAGATAAAAATAAAGGAATTAAGTGTTTATCTTAATTTTAAAAAAATTAATTCAGTAAGAACAAAAACAAAACAAAAGAAACTTTGAAGGGGTAATTAATATTGATAAAAGTTGAAATTATTAAAATAGATGAAATAGCAGAAAAGAATAAATTCAAAGACTGATTCTTTAAAAAGACCAATAAAAATAGATAAATACCATGTGAGCCTGATTATGAAAAGAGAATGAAATAAAAATTAGATAAGATTAACATTGTAAAAGCAGGAAAAAGATTAAAAGAATTCCAAGTAAATACTAAAGATGACTCTGGAGAGTACATAAACTAATAAGACCTAGAAGAAATAAATACTTCCATAGCAAAACATACATTATCACAAATGGCCCAGAATTAGTGAAAACTTGAATAGACCAATTATTATAGAAGAGACTGGAGAAGTGATAAATGATTTCCTATTGAAAAAGCAGCAGGCAGATGGATTCACAGTTGAATTTTTAATCTAACCATTAAAGAACAGATAATTCCAATATTATTTAAACTACTGTGGGTCTTAGAAAAAGATAGAAAGCTCTTGAGTTAATTTTATGAAACCAGAATACTTCAAATACCAAAGCCAAAGAAGGAATTCAACAACAACAACAATTACAGATGCAGGCCAATTTCACCTATATCTATGAATGCCAAATGTTTACACAATGTATTAGAGGATACAATAGAGAAATGCATCAGAAGAGTAATACACTATGACAAAACAGGCTGTATTAGAGGAATGAAAGGGTAGTTCCTTTCCAGAAAGTCTATCTACATATTGATTACATTAAAAATTAAAGGGAAAACAACCTAACCATTATCAGTGGGGAAGGGGGAAAAGACATCAGATAAAGGTCAAGCAATTCATGCCAAGGAAAACTGGAAGCAAAATAGGAACAGCAGGAAATTACTTACAAAATAAAGAAGAGAGGGTAAGGGGAGGTAGAAGAGGGTGTAGGCAGGATAAATGGTGATGGAAGGAGACTTGATTTGGGGTGGTGAACACATAATACAATATACAGATGATGTATCAGAGAATTGTACACCTGAAACCTATATAATTTTTTTAAACCAGTGACACTCCAATAAATTTGATAAAAAGAAAGATTTTCTGAATTTAAAAAATATAGAAATGCCCACTCTCAACATTATCTTAAATGGCAAAAAATAGAACTTTCACTTAAAACCAGGAATCAGACAGGCGTCACTATAATCACTTGTATTGGAAAAAGAGATATGGTTCCTGCTTCTGGTGATATGTCATGGTTTTTTGTTTGTTTGTTTGTTTTTTAGAAAACCTAAGAGACTCTTGTGAAAAAACAAATAAGAGAATTTGGTGTGTTGGGTGAATACAAAATAATCTATAGAAATAACCAATCCCTCTCTATTCAGGCAAAAGCACCTAGAAAAGGAAATGGAAAGAATATACTGCATTGGGAAGACAAATACAATAAAATAATTTGGTATAAATTTATAAGAAAGATGAAGAACATATATGAACAAAACTATGAGAACATCCTTGGGAAATGCAAGACAAAAGTACAAACAAAGAGAAAAGTCTATTACCATTTGGGTGTAATGACTTAGTGTTGTAAATATGTGAATTTCCTAAAAATTAAGACGTAAGTTTGATGCTGTCCTAATTAGACTCTTAATGTCACTGCTTAAATGATGTTTAACAATCATCTTCAATTTAATATTCATCTCCCCCTACCCAGGCTCCCTCATTATGACAGGAAATCCTCAGCTGCACTCTCAGGTTCTCAGGAACAATCCCACTCATGCTCTATTGCTCCGAGTCAAGTTACTTTGAACCTGGGTTTGTCAGCAGTGTCCTTTATGAGATTACCAGAGGCCCAGTGCATAAAATTCATGCACGGGGGTGGAGGTGTCCCTCAGCCCAGCCTGCACCCTCTCCAATCTGGGACCCCTCGGGGGATGTCCAACTGCCGGTTTAGGTCCGATCTCACAATCCAGGACTGCTGGCTTTTAACCACTCGCCTACCTGCATGCCTGATTGCCCCTAACCACTCTTCCTGCCTGCCTGATAGCCCTTTAACCATTCCCCTGCCAGCATGATTGACACCTAACTGCTCTCGTGCCAGCATGATCATCCCCAACTATCCTCCCCTGCCAGCCCAATCGCCCCAACTGCCTTCCCCTGCAGGGCTGAGGGACTGGGGGACTCCGGCTGGATGAGGTGGGCCTGAGGGGACTGGGGACTGAGGCTGGATGAGGCTGGGCTGATGGGACTGGGGGACTCTGGCTGGATGAGGTGCGGCTGAGGGGACTGGGGGACTCCAGCTGGATGAGGCACATGGCACCTGCCGCCCCCCTGCAGAGCTGAGGTGACTGGGCGCCACCATCTTGTGGCTGTGGGTGCCATCATCTTGTGAGGGCATGATGGTCAATTAGCATATTCCCTCTTTCTTAGATAGGATAGGATGCCTTCATTAAGCATCCTTTCTGTATCAGTGGCAAGGCTGCACAGAAGACTATGGCAGACCCAGTGAGAGAATCCCCTGCTGTGTTATAGTCACCAGGGCCCAAAGTAGTATTTCTTAGACCCTAAATTCCACAGTCATTTGTGAAAATGATTCCTCAGTTTCTGCCCTAATTTCCATCCTCAGGGGGCTCAAAACCATTGGAAGTCTCTATGGGAGAGCAGGGGATGCAGGCTCCACACTAGCCCTTTATTGCTTTTGACAGTTTTTCACAGCTACTGGCACAAAATTTCCCTGTCCTTCACTCAAAAACATGCCCTCTAATAAAGTCAACTTATACACAGAGATGGCTGGAGATGTCACCAGTCTATCAGGGTTAGTTTCTAAATCTCAGCTTGGTCTCAGGTGGACCACCAAGACTTTATCCTCTTTTCTTACATCCCTGTCAACAGACAGAGAATACTAATCCCAACACCATCTTGTCTACCTATTCCAATTCTGTTCCTTTGTTGTCTCCTTTGAAAATGAGAATACTGTGCATGGAGGGACGAATCACACATTTCTGAGGCTGATGCCATTCTGGCGGAGAGTTACAGCTGCACGGCTTCCCTGGGAATTTAGTGCTCCGCTCTTCAACAACATGGAGCCCTGGGGATTTCTGTTGCACTGGTACTAAAGTGCAAACATTTATAATAAAAGTTAACATAATAACAATGGCACAACATAGGGTAACAATTTCATTTAATTTTATATTTTTCAAAAAGCTTCCCTTAAGTCATTAAGGCCCCATTACTTCTCTAAATTCTGGTAAGGCATATGATATTAGGTCCATTTAAAAACTCCGGAACTGGAAGAACAACAGTGTAAAGTATAATATCTAATATGGTAATATTAGTTTAAGTGTAAAGTGCAATGTACTGTAAATGATAGTGAAAATGATTAACAAAAAGGTAATGAGGAATTCCTCCTCACCCTCATGTGACCCTACCAGTGCATTTTTCACTTTGACCTTTGTAGGCTAGCTCTGAGTGAACTCCAGTCTCTTCCTTCTGATCCCTATTTCTGACCTAAGGGTGATGTTCACCTTAGATACTTAAGGGTCCCTGTCTGCACCGTGAAACCTAGTTTCCACAAAGGGAGAATAAACATTCAAGTGCCAATCATGGGCATGATCAGGCTTTTTGTATCAGGTTTTCTGGTGGAAAGGAACTAGTCAAAAATTCCAGATGGCAATGACTGCTCTGCCACTCAAACTGAGATGTAAACCCACAACAGCAAACGCCCTTAGCCTAGTTTCTCTATAAAAAATAGCGACAATATTATCAGTTCCACAGGAGTTTATAGAAGAATGAATAAAGGAATAAAACTGGAAATGCTCTCAGTGCAGTGTTTGGTGTATAGTAAGTGCTCAGTTTCTGTTAACATTATGTTAATTTACTCAAAAGAGGACAAAACCTTTATCCAGAGAAAAATGGCTTTTTAATGTGAAATTTTCTATGGTTTGGGAGAAACCATAGAAAATTTTCTTTGCTCCCTTAAGTTATATTTTATAGGTAGTTGCCAACACTGTTTTCTCCCCCCCCACCCCCCCCACCCCCCATCTATAACAAAAGCTATACATTTGTTTCCATCTGTATCCCGGTATGAGACGAACATGGACAGCCTGGGGCAGGGACCACAAAAGTGCTTTCACAAAAATCCAAGGGATGACAGTGCGGGGACTTGCCTCCAGTTCTATCCAGTTCATTTCCGATAAGGACATCGTTCCATCCCAATTCCCAAGACACTAATACTAAAATGGAGAACAAGGAACCTCAAATATTTTAAAATGTATTTACCCATCTTTTATAGATCTGTATGCTACAATGATTTCCTAAATCTCCATTTCTCCAAACGACTGTGGCTCAGCGTTTTCTGAGCAGTAACTCTGGGATTCACCCCTGTCCCTGACTTCCCAGGCTCTATCTACAAAGGATGGAGCCGCGCTGGCTTTTATTTCCTAACTTTCCAGCTGCCTGGGATAGCCTTGTATTCTTTGCTCCCCGAAGTGCTGGTATAAAAGACGCTAGGAGCCCCTTCAATGACTCCAGATGCTCTGTTTTGCTGTCAGATGAGCGCCCTGAACTGGAGCCACGGGCCCCGCGGATGCATCCTTGGCATCTCTCGGGAGGGCACCGCCCAGGGGCACCGCCCGGGCGCCCGGTTGCTAGGTCCTCTGTTTGCGGGGTTCTAGAGGAGTCCGAGCGGGACCACGGCAACCCAGGAGAGGGGTGCCTTCAGTAAACAGCCCGGAAAAGCAGCTGCTCCTCTGTGGGTCCCCAGGCCCCCAAGTCCTACCGGGGCCGGGGGTGCTGCGGCTTCGTCTCGTCCTGGGTTGCTCCCCACTGTCGCCGCCCCGACACGCCCCGGGTGCCAGCTCCGCTCCGCTAGTCGCGCACCCCCCGCCGCAGCCCGCGAATGGTCTGGCCCGTGGGCAGCCACCTCCCCCTTCGGTGGCGACAGCAGCTCCAGCTGCTGCGGGTCCAGCGCCGGGTCCGCGAGCCGAGCCGTGGCTGCCGCGGGCGGTGGGCGGGCGGAGGCGAGCACTGGACGACCAGCTCAGGTGGCGGCTGGGGCGGCCGCCCGCCGAAACCGGGACCGCAGAGGGACCGCCTGCCGGGGGGAGGCGAGGACCTGGGCTGGGCTTTCCGCACCCTGGTGAGTACCTGGTGTCCCGATCCTCCCCGACCCCTTCCGCGTACCCTGGACCCGGAGGTCTCGGTCCCCACCCGGGGAGGTCACTGCTCTGGGGACCCTGGCCCTCGCGGGAGCCGCAGAACAGGGCGCTGCTGCTGCGGGTGCTAATGATTCAGCACCATCGGTGCCCAGAGGTTCGGGCATAATGGGGGACGATGGGGTTGAGGTCAATTGCTGTTTCTAGGCTCCAGTTGAAAGACTGGGCGGGCAGGGTCGGGTGGGGTGAACCAGGAGGCTCCGGGCTGGCTTGTTCTGAAATTCCATCCTTTCCCCACACCCTGGCACAAACCTCCTTGCGTTTGCCCTGCAGACTTCAAAGTGTGTCAGATTAGTGTCTTTTTCACACAAGCGAGTGAAGTCTAGGGCCATTGTGAAGACCTGTTTCTCTGCTTCTTGCCCCCTTGGATGTCTAATTCATGCCATCATCCACTTCATTTTACAACACATTCCTTCCCCCCGGCCCCCCCCCCCCCCCCCCCCCCCCCCCCCGCTAATGTGTGAGAAAGATGCTGTACCTAATATCTAAATTGTCGCTGTATCTAAGTTATCTTGTATTCAGGGTGGTTTGATTGGCCCTGGCATCATAGGAGGAAAAAATTTAAAGCAGGAAATAATACTTTCAGAGTCTATGCATATATATATATATATATATATATATATATATATATATATATGGTCTCATTAAATCATCACAACAACCCAGAACCAAATGTGGAAAGTGAGGAGCAGGAAAGTTAGATTATGTGCTCAAGGTCACAGAACAGGAATTTGAATACAGATCTTTATGACTCTAAAGCCCATGTGCCTTTCACTGTATTAAGAAGTTGTTTATCCAAGTGTACCTATACTGTACGGTCTATCAAACAGAATTAATTTTCATAGGAGTGACCTCAAACAGTACCAACAACAACCTGTAAACTTCCTATATGTGGAATTATTGTTCTTTTATATGGGGTGGGGAACCTTTTTATCTGCCAAGGGCCATTTGGATATTTATAACGTCATTCTCCGGCCATACAAAATTATCAATTTAAAAGTTAGCCTGCTATATCTGGTCAAACATTTAATTAACTCACTCCTAATGTCTTGGCAGGGCCAGAAAAAATGATTTCTTGGGCCTTATACGGCCTATGGGCTGGATGTTCCCCACCCCTGTTTTATATGAAAGTAAGATATACTTTGAACTATGTTGGAAAAACCCCTATTTTCTTAGGGAGCATATGTCAAAAGGGAGTATGTGATATATTGGTGGACACTCAAGTGTTGGAGAAATCAATCAGGAAAGTAAAAAACAACAACTGAGTATCGTTTTCCTTTTTAAACTTTAGGAAAACATTTGCAGTAAGAACAATTATCTAGTTCTTAGGATGTGTGACTGAATTGTTTTTGTGTGGTGTGTTACCTCATTATAAGGTGACAGATAAACCCAGACTAATAATGTTCTTTGATTCATTACAGTTCTGTGATTTGGTATAACATGATAATTCCATTTTCTAGACCAAGAAACTGAAATATAGAGAAGATTCAAGGTCATAAATGGTGGGATCTGAACAAGCATTGAATTTTACAAAAAAACGTGTTGTAGCAAAATATAATTCTATATAGTGTAATTCATTTGTTTTTGCCTGCCCTTCAGCGTCAACAATTATATAGACCTTGTGCGTTCCTTCTACAAAAATAATGGTGGCTACGTTTTTCTGTGTCCCTTGCTTGGTCATTTGACTTGCTTTCATTTATGATTTATGTGTTTTCTCTTAATATATGCAACTCTGGTTAATGTCTCAGGAGGCAGGTTGCTATAGCACAAATGCTCATTATCTCTAAGTGCTGGAATAGTATTTAATGGCAGTGAGGAACATAGTCATCTTAGCTCATCATTTCTAAAGTATCGAACCATTTGTATTGGATAATTCTTTTTTAAAAAATATATTTTATTGACTTTTTACAGAGAGGAGGGGAGAGGGATAGAGAGTTAGAAACATCAATGAGAGAGAAACATCGATCAGCTGCCTCCTGCACACTACCCACTGGGTATGTGCCCGCAACCAAGGTACATGCCCTTGACCGGAATCGAACCTGGGACCCTTCAGTCCGCAGGCTGATGGCTCTATCCACTGAGCCAAACCAGTTAGGGCGGGGAATTCTTTTTTAACTTAATGGGGGATATTGATAGACTAAAGCCCACTGCCTAAATAAGGCCATAAAATGGAGTCATGAATTTACATTTGTTGTTCACACAAGACTATAAGAGAAGTAGGGTCTTGTGATGAGTCTTAAGTTTGATTTCTAGGAGGTCATTTCTTTTAGTTCTTTACATGGATGTAGACTGTGTCCTGAACCTTGGTGTGAAACATCTTGTAGTCCAATCTGGTTAATCCAAAGAGGGACAGCAGAATTGGTATGAATGAGTAAGCAAAAATAAGTGCTACTGCTATTTTTTTTTTTTAAGGAAGGTGTATGTCCTAGCGGTGGAAGGTCAGCAGGATCCGTTAAAATGGAAGCAACACATTTTATTTATATACCATTACTGAGAGTGTGAATTTAATACCAACTTGGCTTTAGAACTGCTCTCCTTATGTATTTATTTGTCAAATGACTACCTTCTGCAGACCATCTAAATTCTTGGCTTCAAGGAACTTAAGATCTAACTGGGAAGATATTTATTTACATACAAGTAATCAATAAAATAATTAGAATTGCCATAATACTAGAAAAAAGATGGTCAACAAACTTAAGTGCTATATCAACACCTTAAGAAGAAGGAGAAATAGTAGAGGCTGGGATCATCAGAGGTTCACAGAAGTCTCCATGGGTGGAAGTGAATTAAATAACTGAGAGATGGGAAGGATTTTGATAGTCAAAGAAAAAACCAGAGAAGAGGTTCAGCTGAGAAGTACACATATACTGTTTAGACCAGTGGTTCTCAACCTTCCTAATGCTGCGACCCTTTAATACAGTTCCTCATGTTGTGGTGACCCCCAACCATAAAATTATTTTCGTTGCTACTTCATAACTGTAATTTTGCTACTGTTATGAATCGTAATGTAAATATCTGATATGCAGGATATATTTTCATTGTTACAAATTGAACATAATTAAAGCATAGTGATTAATCACAAAAACTATGTAATTATATATGTGTTATCTGATGGTCTTAGGTGACCCCTATGAAAGGGTCTTTCGACCCCCAAAGGGGTCGCGACCCACAGGTTGAGAACCGCTGGTTTAGACACACTGTGATGAGTTATGAAGAACCTTGAATATCAGACAGTGAAATCTGCTCCTTATCTGGTCATCATAGGGCACTAGTGTATGTTTCTAAGCAGGCCAAATTTATCTTTGACTGGTTTTGCTCACATTCTCCATATTCCTTGCTCCAGGTGTCCTTCCAGAAAATGGTATATTTCCTGGAAACTGATAATAAAAGGATTAGTTTTCAATTAAACCAAGAAAAAGTTTTTTATGCAAGTAAAACTTTTCCAAGTAAGTTTGCCTTTTGAAAAGCTTCCCCTCTCTATTATAGAATTATGGACAATTTGGACATTTTAAGAATATACGTAGGAAAAAGATCACTATAATCTTACTAACTAAAGACAACCACTGTTTAATATTTTATGTGCGTTCCATGCATAATTTTGATTGGACAGTGAACATTTAAAATGCCTACATTATTTTCCATGAGGTCGATGTACCATAATTTTCTAATCTTTCCTCATGGTCACTACTAGTATATTATTGATAGTAATAAATGACATTGTGATGAGCACCTTTGTTGATAAGTTCTATATTTTCAAAATAGTTCTTAAGATAAAGTCTCAGAAATTAAAAAAAAGTCTGACTTCTTAATTTGCCTCTTTAAAAATTGAGATATAATGGACACATAACATTATGGTAGTTTAAGGTGTGAAACTGAGTGCGTCTAAAGTATGTCTGTAGCCACCTGTGTGCACAGTAGGTCAATGAGAACTGACACCGGAGAAAGAGTGACTGTCCTATATAATAAAAGCCTAATATGCTAAGTGTCCAACTGTTCGTTCTACCAGTTGCTATGATGTGCACTGACCACTAGGGGGGCAGATGTTCTGACCGGTAGGTTAGCTTGCTGCTGGGGTCCGGCCGATCGGGACTGGGTGAGTTGGGCTGGACATGCCCTGGACGAAGCCATGCACCAGGCCTCTAGTTTTATTATGAATGTTGCCACCCAGGAGAACAGGAAGCTAGTCCTCAAAAACCTGAACTCCTTGAAAGTTTACAGACAAGAGGTTTTATAGAGCAAAATTCATGAGTGATCCAGTGATTGTGAGGAATGGGTCCAGGGTTGAGAGCTATGTTGATTGGTCAGTTCTTATTAAAGCTTCCGCAATCTGATTTATTCAGCACCTGGTGGCATCCTATCCAGGTCTACCTGACTATGGCTAGACGGTTTCTAACAGAAAGAAAGTCTGTGACACATCTTGGGATTGCAAGTTAGTGACATCATTTTAAGAGCAGAAAGAAAAAAAATCTAGAGCTATTTCATGCTTAACAGGCTACATTCTTCTCTTATCTTAAGAGAGTATGCCTTCTAAAAATTTGCTATAAAGGCAGGCCCACAGGCCCTAGGACATGACTACATTCCAGTGCAGCTCTGGCTCTTAAAAGGGCACATTTAGTAATTTTCATTAAAAGCTAAATTCTAATATATCTAGTCTGTTATGATTTGCTGTCTGAGTCAGGCGTACAAAATAATTATTTGATATTTGTATACATTGTGAAATGATCACCACAATACGTCTAGTTAACATTTATCACCACACATAGTTGCAAAATAATTTTTTTTCTTATGATGTTTATTCAAGTTTTGAAACTCTACTGGATTCTGTATGTTCTCTTTGGAACATTTGCATATTAAGTATAGGGTATTTGCATATCCATAATAACTCGAAGTCTTCTCAATGGCTCCTCATATTACACTCTTTCAGGTCACCTCTTTTGACTAGAAAGACAGGTTAAATCCTGGGGACTTGGAAAAAGGCAGGCAGTTGGGGACACTGAGGGAAAAAGATGTAAATAAAGTTGGAGGACAGGTTTGGTGAGAGTGACCAAGAGTTTATAGCTAGAGAAGGGTCAAATGTGATAGACTATTTTTTGGTCCTATTGTTGTATTTGTGGACTTTAATGCCCCTTTCCTGAAATATCTATCTCTTTAAAACTTCAGCTTGTTCTATTCTTCCTCTGTCTCAGATTCCCATGTCTCTAGCTTTAGTATCCTGCCAATGCAAAGCCTATGCATTCACACTTGCACTCTAATTTGGAGAATGCACACAGGTGATTTCCCAGTTATCAGCTGTGAAGCCCTGGTTACAAGGTACAAGAGTGTGGTGGACAATGAAAACACCCCCAACGCCCACCCCTGGCCCTGCCCCTTCCCCATGCACATTGCCAGAGATGGCCTCTAAGAACAGCAGGCCAGTGGCTCAGTGGTTGAGTGTTGACCTATGAACCAGGAAGTCGAGGTTCGATTCCTGGTCAGGACACGTGTGCAGGTTGCTGGCTCAATCCCCAGTAGGGGACCTGCAAATGGCAGCCAATCAATGGTTCTCTCATCATTGATGTTTCTCTTTCTCTCCCCCTCTTCCTTCCTCTCTGAAATCAATAAAGATACATTAAAAAAAAAAAAGAACCGCAGTCCACCTGAGCTTCCTCCTGGTCCCACCCCCACCCTCCCTGAGGCCATTAACTGTGAGGCTAGGTAGAAGGGGAGCCAGGGGATATGAATGTGTCTTGAGGGCATAAGGAGAGAGCAGAGAGGCAGGTTCTTAAAATATTCTATCAGTCCTGGGAAAGCTTAAAGGGAGCAGTGAAAACAAGCATCACAGTATAAACCCAAAAAGAGATCCCCTTTCAGGTGATTTCTGGTAAAAGCAGGATATTGAGGTAAGTAGAGTATTTTGGGCAGAATTTGTCCTGGACTTAGTTGGGACTATTATTTAAAAGAGTTTGCTTAAGCTTATAGAAGTTGGTAAATCTATTTCTATTCCTTTCAGGCATTATCTGTGAGAGTTGAACTGGGCTTCGACAACAGTTTCCCCAGGGTTGAGTGAAAGTTAAAAACTTAAATTTAAATAGGCTTGCCTATTTATTCTCCACCACCCCTTACTTCCTACTTCCCATCTGACATTTCTTTGCTAACGTACTCATATAGCACATAAAACAGTTGGCAAAGCAAAGGTGTTGGGATTGTTTAGCCTCTGGGAATGTGAATGATAATATATTTTTCTCTTTTTTCTTTCATTTTTTATTTGCAAGCAGGTGGTTAGCCTATGTTTCTTTGACTCATTTGAAAGCTTAGAGGTAGGTGGTCATGTGGTCACTGGGTCTCTTTCAGGGCTTCCCTAAAGGTCTCTGCGAACTCCTTCCTTTTCAAATGGATGCTATCCTTGGTCCACTGGGTATGCCGAATTACCCACATTTTTTTATTTTTCTAAATTGGTTGTGGCACCCAAGCTTTCAAACTTCTTATTTTTGTTCCTCTGCTTATCTGTGTTAAATGAAACATTTTTTTTAAAAATATATTTTATTGATTTTCCACAGAGAGGAAGGGAGAGAGACAGAGAGCTAGAAACATCGATGAGAGAGAAACACCGATCAGCTGCCTCCTGCACATCCACCACTGGGGATGTGCCCGCAACCCAGGCACATGCCCTTGACCGGAATCGAACCTGGGACCCCTCAGTCCGCAGGCCGATGCTCCATCCACTGAGCCAAACCGGTTTCGGCTGAAACATTTTTTTGACCAAGGATTATTTTGAACATTTCTCTCTCTATTTTTGAAAGTCTGAACTGATGCCACAACTAATTAACAAGATGATGATTGCTTGCTTTTATAAAAATTCTCCTCTCTCCTCCATTAATGTATTTGCAGTCAAATAGATTTTTTTAAAAAGTAAATTGAGCATTTGTAGATTTGGAAGACGGATCAGCAGTAATTCAGGCAGCAGCTTCAAACTATTGCAACGTTCTCTATTGGCTTAGATTTTTAGAGCTGCTTACGTATACCACTCATTTAAGGTAGTACTATCTTCCTTTAGAATTAGGAAAATTTTCATGTGTAATTTTATCATCATTATTATTTAAAATCTATTTCTTCAAGGTCCTTAATAAATAAAATGTGTAAGGATGTGTGACATTCATAATGATTGCTAAAAAAACCAGGAGAATAATTTTAGGACACGTCTCAATTTATATTTAGAATCAGTCAGTCTGCAGTTACCCAACAAATAAGTGCTAGCTACTCTGTGGAGGGGAAATATAGGAATTGAAAACTTTCCATAATCAGCTTACTGTACATGAAACCAGATGGGGCATTTTCATTTAGCTTTAGGTTTGGTGACATCCAAGATTATAATATTTAATTACTTAGCATCTCTTAATCTAGAATCCTAAAGATTGGCAGATATGATTTCTACCCTCCATCTTAGCAGTGTGAAAAATGAAGCTGGAGGTGAGAGGGGAAAAAGAAAACAGGCAAGATTCACCTGAAGAATCACAGTAGGGTTAGAAATTGGTCTACAGCTGCACCTTTCAGAAACTAATTTTGATACTAGAAGCTAGTATTTACTATTATTTGTAAACAAGAAGATAACCTTTATTAGTTTGTTGGATAGTTTTGAAGGTTTTATTTCTTTAAGGGAATTTGAGAGAAAAATAGCTTGTTGAATTTATTGAATAATTTTTCCTAACCTCTGACACCTACTTTTAGTTCACATCTGCTTCCCCTTAGTCCACACAAACATTTCAACTCATTATTTTTGGAAAATCGAAACAAGGTATTTCTAGTACTTTTCTGCAAAAAACGAAAGGAAAGTAGACTCTTTAAATATTAAGGAAAGTTTGAAGGGAGGGATCAGTTCTTAAACTCAAGCAGACTATATTTATGTGGAAAAGCTTTTTCACTTGTCAAAAATCAGTGCCAAAGGAGCATTTTTGGTAGTAAAAAAGGTTTGCTGCTGCATATGTTAGGAGGGTTGTCATTTTGGAATAGGAGGCATTTTCTCTTTTTAAAAATTTATCTTGGGTACATATGTCAAGAGCTATTTTCATCCTTGACTAAGAATTAAAAATTAAATCTGTTCTTCATTAGATGTAATATGGCATATTTACTTCCATAATGTGCTTGAGAGTGTAATTGTGAATTTTGTTTTTAGAATCCATAAGGAACCAGAATAATAAATATAGCATGGAGTGAAGTTCCTAAACTGTAGCTTCCATTAGGAACAAAATTAATCACATACACTCAGAAATATCTATGAATATAGAGATTTAGATTCCCAAGTAAAATTACCTAATAAAAGTCCAGGAATTTTTCTGTCCTTGATATAACTATATATTCTGGTAATATGAAAATGATTATCATGTTTTATGGAAGAAAAACATGGTGACTTTTTCTTTCAAAGTTGTATAGAAATGTTGTGACTTATTTAATTATTTGGGTAATTTCTGGAATTTTGTAGGCATTCCACAAATGCAACTTTTCCTTCCAGTTAATATTTTGTAAGATTTTTTAATATATAATTTTTTGTGGCCATAAAGAAATATGACATGAAATTTATAATGTTAACCATTTTTAAGCGTAATATTAAATATATTCACATTGTTGTGAAACAGGCCTGTAGAACTTCCAGATTTTGCAAATCAGAAGCTTTTTATCTGTTAAACAATAACTCTCCCTTCCCCAACCCTCAAGTCCCTGGCATGACCATTCTGCTTTCTATCTCTATTAATTTGATTACTTTAGAGAGCTCATATAAATAGAATGATATAGTATTTGTCTTTGTGATCGTTTTTTTTTAAATTATATTTTTATTTATTTGAGAGAGAAAGGAAGAGGGAGAGAAAGATAGAAACATCAATAATGAGAGAGAATCATTGATAGGCTGCTTTCTGCACACCCCCCACTGAGAATCAAGCCTACAACCCGGGCATGTGCCCTTGACTGGAATTGAATCCAGGACCCTTCAGTCCACAGGCCGATGCTCTTATCCACTGAGCCAAATCAGCTAGTGTGTGACTTGTTTATTTCATTTCACTTAATGTCCTAATGGTTCATCCGTATTGTAGCATATAACATGATTTCATTCCTTTTTAAAGCTAAATAATATTGCATTGGGTGTATATAGCATATTTTGTTTTTCCATTCATCTGCTTATACATTTGGGTTGCTTCCACCTCTTCGCTATTGAGGATAGTGCACTCTGAACATAGGTGTGCAAATATCTCTCTGAGACCCTGCTTTCTATTCTTTTGGACATATATACCCCAAAGTGGGATTATTGGATGATATGGTAGTTGTATTTTTAATTATTTGGGAAACCTCCATACTGTTTTCCATAGTGATTGTATGTACCGTTTTACCATTTCACCAGCAATACTCAAGGGTTCCAATTTCTTTGGCCTCACCATCACTTACTGATTGATTGGTTGATTGATAGTTGCCATCCTGATAGATGTGAGGTGATATCTCATTGTGGTTTTGATGTGTATTTCTCTGATGATTGCTAATGCTGAGTATCTTTTCAAGCGCCTATTGGCTGTTTGTATATCATCTTTGGAGAAATGTCTATTCAAGTTCTTTGCCCATTTTTTCATCTGGTTATGTGATTTTTTTTGTTGAATTGTTGGCATTTTTTTATATATTCTGGATATTAACCCCTTATCAGATATATGATTTTCTTCCATTCCATATATTGCCTTTTCATTCTATTGTGTCCTTTGATATACAAAAAATGTTATTTTCCCATTTGTCTATTTTTGCATTTATTGCATATGTAGCATAATTTTTTAGCAGCTAATAAATGTATTCACAGAATTGTTTCAAGTTGTGTTCATTCTCTTTTTTTTTGTTCTTTTCAGTCCACAAGATTATTTTTGAGACTATCTATATATATAAAAGGCTAAGTTTCCATCCGTCCCGATTGGTTGCTATGACGCCCACTGATCACCAGGGGCAGATGCTCAAAGCAGGAGCTGCCATGATGCGCACTGGTCATTTAAAAATAAACGGCACCGTGGATCTGGCACCGACAAACCAACACTCAGCTTCCCCCAAGTGGGACACAGAACTTGCCACCACCTTGGAGTGACACCCACCAAATCGCAGCCAATGCTGCCAAGACCCCATGGCGCAAAATGCAGCCCACAGTCCAGCCCAGCCCAGAAACGGTCACTGTGGGCACTGGGTAATGATGTCACATAGCAACACTCAGCTTTCTCTGTAGAGACTAGCCTCTTTGGAGATTCTTCAGCCCAGGAACCGACTTGCTTTGCAGCCAGGTGCAAACATTTTATAGTTTAACCAAATGTTTGTGAAGCGTTTTCCTTTGCCTCATCTCATTTGATCTTCACAGAAGTCCTGGAGTAGGTAGATAGGAGAATAGGTAGAATCAGATTTTCTTTTCATTAGCGAGAAAATGGAGATTTAGAAAGTTTAGAAACTTGACCTGACTGAAAAGAAGAAATGCTGGAACTTGAAAATGACCAGCTTTTCTCACTGTGCAGAATATAGTCAAACACTGCTACAGTTAAATATTTTACCCTTTGTTCTCCCTGCGTGATCTACAATAATAATCTGCTTTGAGTTGATATTTACTACTGTGTTGCTGACAATTACCTGAAAGAGAAGTTGGGGTGCTTCACTGGGCTGGAAAAAGTTTAGCTAAATCAGAAAGTAGGTCTAATTAAGCAAATTTATCTATATACCAGAGTCCCAGTGCACGAAAATTAATGCACTGGAGAGGGGATCCCTCAGCCCGGCCTGCCCCCTTTCACAGTCTGGGAGCCCTCAGGAGATGTCCTAAAGATGGCTTAGGCCCGCTTCCCTAAGCCACAGTCTGGCCTCCCTCTTCAGGAGGCAACCGGGCCAATCAGTGGAAGGCTCCGCCCCCATCACCCTGCCACTGCTGCTGCTGCCGCTGCCGGCCACCACGGCTGCCTGCCCTCAGCCCTTGCAGGTGCCGTGCCATGGCTTTGTTTGGAAGGACGTCTGGAAGGATGTCAGCTGTCTGGTCTAATTAGCATATTATCCTTTTATTGTAATAGATATAAAAGGCTAAGTTGACTCGCACATGCATGATACATATAAAGCTCTTGCTGGCACCAATCACATGCGTGTGTTTCGATCTGTCATTGTCATTGTCGATTGTGAAGTTGGTTGACACTTCTATTATAGAGAAAGGGTGAGTAGCGATATTAAAATATTTCTTCTAATTTCCTTTCAATGTGTACAAATCTGTGCACCAGGACACTAGTGTAATTATAATGAACTAGAGGCCCAATGCACGAAATTCATGCAAGGAGCTAGGCCCTTATAACTGCGGCTGCCACAGCCCAGCCCTTGCAGCCCCAGCTGCCTCAACCCTTGCAGCCCCGGCTTCATCCGGAAGGTCGTCCAGATGGCTGTACTTCTGTTCAGTCTAATTAGCATATAACCTCTTTATTATATAGGATGCTGTAATTACTTTAACAAATTCAACTTAATTTTGATTGACTTATTTTTTTGGGCAAGGCCTATTTTTTAAAATTTTCACTGTAGAATTTTGTTACTATAATTTAACTTTGTGTTAATAGGGATTATTTTAAACCTACTTATCAATTTAGAGAGACTTAACTTCTTTGCTATGTTGATTCTTCCAATCTGTGAAGATGGTATATTTCTCCAGGTATTTAGGTCTTCCTTGATTTCTTTTATCATCATTTTTATAATTTTCATTATAGGTATCTTATATTTCATTTTCTTTTGAGCAACTGTAAATGATATTGCATTTTAAATTTATGTTTCCATTTCTTTGTTATCATTATATAGACGTACAATTAGTTTTTGTGTGTTGATGTTGTATCCTGAAACCTTACCGAACTCACATTTTGGATCAAAGATTATAGATACTTTTAGCTTTTCTAAAGTCTGTGTTTTTCTAAAAAACACAGACAATAATGTCATCTGAAAATTTTCTTTAATTTTTCTTGCCTTATAGCAATAGCTAGAACTTATAGTATTGTGCCAAACAAGAATGGTGAGAGTGGACATCCTTGCCTTGTTTACAGTCTTAGAAGAAGAAAATTATTCTGTGTTTTACTGTTAAGTATGATGCTAGCTGCAGGTTTTTTGTAGATATTCTTTGTTAGGTTGATGAGGTTTTCCCTCTCTTCCTACTGCACTGATACTTTTTATCTTGAATGGATGGCAAATTACATTAAATGCTTTTTATGCATTAGTTGATATGGTTAGGTGATTTTTTATTAGCACATTGTGCATTGATACATTTTTTAATAGGGAATCAGCCTTGCACACATGGAATAAATCCCATCTGATCATCCTATATAATAAAAGGCTAATATGCAAATTGACCAAACAGTGGAATGACCAGTTGCTATGATGCACACTGACCACCAGGGGGCAGATGTTCAACACAGAAGTTGCCCCCTGGTGGTCACTGTGCTCCCACAGGGGCAGCACTGCTCAGTCGGAAGCTGGACACATGGCTGGTGAGCGCAGCAGTGGTGGCGGGAGCCTCTCCCGCCTCCGTGGCAGCACTAAGGATGTCCTACTGACATCCACCAAGGGCTCCCGGACTGTGAGACCTGGCTGAGGGACACCCCTGAGTGCACGAATTTTGTGCACTGGGCCTCTAGTGTGTGTGTGTGTGTGTGTGTGTGTGTGTGTGTGTGTGTGTATGATCACATACATTGTTGCATTTAATTTGCTAAAGATTTTTGCATTTATATTCATGAGAGTTATTGGTTTTTAGTATCTTTTTTGTTATGTTTTTACATTTGGTTTTGGTTGTTAGAGTACTACTGGCATCATGTTGTTCCAAGAAACTATCATTGTTGAGTTTTGGTGTTGTATCAAATTCAGATATCTATAATTACCAGAGAAAGCTATCAAAATATTCATTTTTTACAACTACATATATCTGTGAGGCCAAATTTTAAAAATATACTTCAGTCAAAAATAATTTATCAGAATGAATGAAGAAGCAGATCTGAGAACCTTTCTAAGGCAAGATATTAAGGAAATTTGATAAAGTACAAAACAATGCCACTCATTCCTTTTTAAAAATATGTAGTTATTTTTAATAAAGTATGTTTTTGTTAACATAATGTTTTTATTATTTTTAATCTTTTAAAAGTATATTTTATTGATTTCACAGAGGAAGAGAGAGGGAGAGAGAGAGATAGAAACATCAATAACCAGAAAGAATCATGGATCAGCTGCCTCCTGCATGCCCCTCACTGAGAATGGAGCCCACAATCCAGGTATGTGCCCTTGACCTGAATCTACCTGGGACCCTTCAGTCCTCAGGGTGATGCTCTATCCACTGAGCCAAACCAGCTAGAGCTATTATTTTTATTTTAAAATGAACCAATAAGGATCTTAAATATTTATCAGTTTTAGATTCTAATAGGGTAAATATTGATAGGTATAACCCATAAAGCCAAAACTGAACAAAATTTAAAAACCACAAAGAGTTCTAACACCAAAAAGTTTGAGAATCACTACTAAGACAACCATGGCAAGGAGAAAAGTGACGTCAAAGGCAAGGGCATGTGCATCTCACACTTGACATTGGATTAACTAAGTTGCTCCATGTGCTCCTTTCCTTTCTCCAACAATACTTCCTCCATATTGGCTCACTGATATGTTCTTTCTGTCTTAGAATAAGTATGGTAAATATACCAATAGAACTTCACAATGTAATCTTTACCTAATAAAATCCCTCAAATTATTCCCATTCTAACAAATGCCATATATGGACATATAACTATATTTTAAGTTATAAATTATAATAAAAAGAATAACAATATTAACTCAGTGATGACTTATGCAAGGATGAAGTAATTTAGAATGTTTTATTAAGGTTTGACTCTAAGATAGTTCAAGAAATACTTGAATTACTGTCCTTTTATTTTGATTATTGTAAGTGGCTTTTCTTTTATACTTTTCCTCAGCACTTAGTAGTTTGTAATAGTATGAACGTGCAAATTGAGATGGAAAAGAATCTGATTATATCAGTGAGAAAAAAAGATGAAGTGAGATAGGGAAAACATTGACATTAACTTACAACCCCTACCTCCTGAAATTGTCTATCTTTATTAGAACTAGTCCCACATTCAATACTGAGTTTTCTATCTTCCAGGCAAAGAGGGAAACACAAAAAGCTTAATGATTAATGGAAAAGCTCATGAGAAAAAACAAACCAATTGCCTAAGAGGAACAAAGTTGTTCCTATATAGAATTCAGAGTGAAATTTCTGCTATTGTTTTTTTTAAAGTGGATTCCTTATAGCGTGATGCAAAATGTCCTCAACTTTGTTACTGTGAAATTCAACAGGATTTGTTGGGATAATTTTTATAATGTCCTTCAATATAGGCCTATGGTGTAGCTCTGTGTCTTTGGAGGAAATAACCTCTCAAGATCTGATTCTTTTCTTTCCTAACATAAGCAGAATATTTACCTTGAGAGCATTGAGATGTAGGTAAAGAACACACTATGTTCTCAATAAATAACTATTCATCTTCTTAAGTCAGTTCTGCAGGGTGGCTGTGACCAGCAATGTGGTGTGGCCCAGGTATACAGCTCTCTGATGAGCTTGGCTTAATCCAGGAATGGATGTTACAGTGTCTCAAAGAAGGAGGGTTCTACATACCTTTTCAATTCCTTCATACATATAGTTTTCTTACCTAAGATTTTAAGGGGCACTACATGGTTTTATTCCCTGAAAACAGAATATGGTCTCCTCTCTGTTTTGAGTGCTCACAAGAAAAAGAAGGGTCCAGATATTTCCTGTCCAAACTGTCAGTGCAATGTTCATGGTCTTAGGTTTGGAGTCAGTTGGGTACTTTTAATATGTGTTCAAATAATGATTGAATTAGAGTCAAGTTTATATCCTAGCCCCCATAACTGTTTTGAAATTATATGCAACTAATTTGATAATAACATAGCTAAATATCTTTCATATCAGAAATTTCTATTTTCATCTCTGCCAGATTAGAGTTTCCAGATTTAAATCAATGCTCATTTATTTATAATATATAAAAATAACATAGTATATTATTATAATTATTAGTCAATAATTACTAATATATAGTATTAAATGCTATAATAATAATATAACGATAATTCATGTTTACATCTCCTTCTCTAAATACCAAAACACCTTTTGCTTTATTGGAATGCCTTCTGGTATAATTTTGACTTAAACTGATTCTTTAAAAATGAGTTACAAAAATCAGTTATAAAGATATTTAAATATTAGATTTTTGTTGCTAATTTATTAGTCTTACTGTCATGGTTGAGATGAGTAGTTTACAACAGGAAAACTAGATGAATGTTTGATTTTTGGCCAAGAGTATTTCTTCTCTATAATATGTAAGGTCTTCAGTATGCCATTCTAGAGGGTGATTAAGAATCCTCCCTCCCTCCCTCCTTCCCTCCCTCCCTCCCTGCCTCCCTTTCTTCCTGCCTTCCTTCTTTTCTCCTTTCCTCCTTCCTTTATAAGATTACTAGGGGCCCAGTGCACGAATTCGTGCACCTTGAAAGGAATTGTGGCTGCAAGGCTGTGGTGGGCACAGGGGCGGGTCTCGGCCCATCCTCCATGCCCTGCCTGGCCCCTCCCACTGTGGCCCCAGACCCCTGTCTGCTGGCAGCCCTGCTCCTGCCACCGCTCCCATGCACTGACGGCGCTGGCCCCGTTCGCACCCGCTGACGGCGTGGAGTGATTGGGGTTGTCGCCAGCAGCGGGTGTGAGTGTGGCCGGCATCGTCAGCAGCTGTGAGTGGTGGCTGCTGCCCTGATCGCCCCTCAGGAGCAGTGGGAAGTGGAGAAACCCTGAGGGGTGATCAGGGCCGGTAGCTGCTGCTCGCACCCATTGATGGCACCGAGCGATTGGAGCCGGCGCTGGGTGTCGGCAGCAGGTGTGAACACCAGGTGGGACTGTGGTGCGTGGGAGCAAAAAATTTTCAGTAACCACCAGAGGCTCACCCCAATGACAGTGACCGGCACCCCACCTTGGTCTGGCACCCCCACTCACCTGCTCCACCATCCTGCCGCAGCTGATGCCCACCATGTCCCGCGCTCTGCTGCCTGCTGCCTATGCCCGCCATGTTTCTCACGCACCCCCTGGTGGTCAGCACACATCATAGCGACTGGTTGTTTGGTTGTTCGGTTGTTTGGTTGTTCCACTGTTCAGTCTATTTGCATATTAGCCTTTTATTATATAGAACTAGAGGCCCGGTGCACAAAAATTTGTGCACTCGGGGAGAGGAGGGGGTCCCCTAGCCCGGCCTGTGCCCTCTTACAGTCTGGGACCCTTCGGGAGGTAACGACCTGCTGGCTTAGGCCTGCTCCCGGGTGGCAGAGGGCAGGCCCAATCCCTAAGTGCAGCCCCTGGTCATGCTCAGAGCAGGGCCGATTGGGGAGTTGGGGCACCACCCCGTCATGCACAGAGCAGGGCGGATCGGGAGGTTGCAATGCCACCCTCAGTCACTTTCAGGGTAGACTGATTGGGGGGTTGGGGCACCGCCCCTTGTTACACTCAAGGCAGGGTCAATGGGGAGGTTGCGGCGCCACCCCCTGTCACGCACAGAGCAGGGCCAATCAGGGGGTTGGGACGCTGCCCCCTGTCACTCACAGAGCAGGGCCGATCAGCGGGTTGGGGCGCTGCTCCCTGTCACTCACAGAGCAGGGCTGATCAGGGGGTTGGGGCGCTGCCCCCTGTCACTCACAGAGCAGGGCCAATCAGGGGGTTGGGGCGCTGCTCCCTGTCACTCACAGAGCAGGGCCAATCAGGGGTTTGGGGCACTGCCCCCTGTCACACACAGATTAGGGAAGATCAGGGTGTTGGGGCACTGCACCCTGTCACACTCGGGGCAGGGCCAATGGGGAGGTTATGGCTCTACCCTGTCACACACAGAGCAAGGCCCGTGGAGGGGGGTTGGGGCGCCACCCTCTATCACCCACAGAGCAGGGCCGATCAGGGGGTTGGGGCACCACCACTGTCACACTCAGGGCAGGGCCGATGGAGAGGTTATGGCTCTACCCTGTCACACACAGAGCAGGGCCCGTGGGGGCAGGGGGTTGGGGCACCGCACCCTGTCACACACAGAGCAGGGCCGATCAGGGGGTTGGTGCGCTGCACCCTGTCAAACCCAGAGCCGCAGGGCAATCGGGGTATTGGGGAGCTCCCCCCTATCAGGCACAGAGCAGGGCTGATCAGGGGGTTTGGGCGCTGCCCCCTGTCACGCTGATCCCGGTGCAGGGAGGCATATTACCCTTTTACTATATAGGATAGAGGCCTGGTGCACGGGTGGGGGCCGGCTGGTTTGCCCTGAAGGGTGTCCCGGATCAGGGTGGGGGTCCCCACTGGGGTGCCTGGCCAGGCTGGGTGAGGGGCTGAGGGCTGTTTTCCGGCTGGCAGTTGACTAAAAGCTTCCAACCGCTCCTTGTTTTCTTTTTTTTTTTTTTTTATTCTGGGCCAGCTTTAGCTCTGAGGCCTCGCTGCTGAAAACATCAATACAATGTTGCGGTCCGGGGCTGACTGACAGCCAGTTTTGTTTAGCTTCTTATTTGCAACATAGTAATAGTTGCTTAGAGTTGCAGTTGAGAGTCCGGCAAGTGAGGCGGGGAACGTTGGAGCCTGCAGTTCCTGGAGGAAGCAAGCCTCCCTGCTCGCTTCAGTGCATGGCTGCCGGCCGCCATCTTGGCTGACAGTTAATTTGCATAAGGATACGCTGATTAGCCAATGGGAAGGGTAGCGGTCGTACGCCAATTACCATGTTTCTCTTTTATTAGTGAAATAATTTATCTGTCTCATTTGAGTTTTGGGTAGGGTTTAGGTTTAGGGTCCCTTTGTTAGGCTGTGTCCTCTAATTTGTGGGTTCTTGTTTGTGAGGAACCCGCTAAATGGACTGGGAAGAGGAGAAAGAAAAGCTTTTCTGGTTCATGTAGTCCCCTGGGCACAGTTGTAATTTGATCTCCCTTTCTGACTGGTGTCTGTAGCATTTTTATCCTGATGGTCTACTTAAGCAGCTGCCTCCAATGAATAGATGATAAATAGTAATAGATGATGGTTTATTATTTTAACTCTGTGAAGTTTAATTATGTATTTGGTAGGTAAGAGAGATGTTATATAAAATTAAATGGACTAAAATGAGGAAAATAGGAAATTCATTGTTTGGTTATAGGCTACCTGAGGGAGTTATATTCAGAGTACAAACTAAATATTTAGCATAGTATCGGTGAAATAATCATATAAATATTATTAATGGAATTAAGTGAATAAGGAAAACATTGCTGTAAACTTACCTAAATTGTCTGGTCTTGGGACCACAGAAAGTAAGACTGCAAATTGTTACTTGTACCATCCCCCATTGGCTCTTTTTCTGGCCTGAAAGAATCACATTTAAATTGAAATCCAAATGCAGCAAACTCTGAGCTTTGCCTATGTCCAGTCCTGCTGTCTGTGCTTGGAGAGGAAATACTTGGCTTATGACCAGTTCTTTACCCTCTTTGGACATCATCAGAACTGTAGATGCTGCAGCCTGTTTTTTCCAGAGATGAATCAGCGCTGCTGTCTGCCAGTCTGCTCCAGCACGGTTGGCTGTTGACTAATAGCTGGGCCCGTAGTGTTACGTGAAGCTGCACAAATTACAAGATCACAAAGTCATTTGATTTGAGCCAAAACTTGAAGCAAAAATATGGTATGTGATTTCCTTTTTCACATTTAAGATTGTGTAAGTTTGTAACTAGGAATATTAAAGCTTAACTTTGCAGAAAGACTGGCAAAGGCATGGATTCCTGAAATAGATTTTTTATGGAGCATGATCTCTGGAATACTTCCAGTTATAGTTCTCATTTTTAGCTGATTAAAACTTAAAATTGCTTTCTTTGAATTTTAAACTTATATAGTTTCCATACCAGCTGGTACTTAATATATATAGTGAATGAAATGTGTTAAATCTTTTAATTAGTCAGATCACTGTGATAATATTGCACTTTTGTCTGATCAGGGATATAAAATTAAAACCATACATTTGTTTATATACATATATATCTCTCTATATAATATATATTTTTAAAAGGCTTTTATGAATAATCAAATAGTCCCAATATTTCAATAAAGTTAAGAAATTGGAAAGTTATGATAAAATGCCTTATTTAGATGAACATAGATGATGAAAAGAGTTGGATGGTGTTAAGAAGTTAAGATCAAGCCATAGTAAATGGTTGTTTCTTTCCTTTTGATTGATGTTTTAGTAGAAATGCTTCCCCCCCTCCATTACCATTCATAAACTGGAAACAAAGCACAACTTATTTAGTGTATTTTATTTGGTAAGTGTTCAATAAATATGTTTAGTGAAAAGCAAATATGGAAACAGGAATTGAAAAAGTCAATTTAATATTAAAATAGATAAGAGAGTAGGTTGTTATAAACATTGTAAGCTAATCCAGTAGAGCTACTTTTAAACTTTGTCTTCCTTCTTCTTTGATGTAATCTTTGGCAGAGCAAGAGTATCGTCTAGACTAGCTGTGGATAAGCCAGATATTAAAGTGACTCTAGTGGTAATTTGTGATTATTCAGAAAAATGGAAGATGTGTTTCATTCTTAACTTATAATTTGTATCACCAAAGTCTCATGAGTAAAATAATGGAGAGCTGCTATACCTATTAAAAAATTATGCTGCACTGTGTATTAAGCTCTGTCTTGTTCCATTGCTCGGAGAGGCACTGTCCTTTCCCATGAAGAACTTTAAAAGAAGTGCTTTAAAAATGCAGTTAAGTGTGGTTGATGTAACACTGGTGATGCATCGAAGGACAGTTAATTCTGCCTAGGGACAGAAGGAAACAGGAGACAGATAAGCTGTGCTTGAATGGTGGGTAGAGAAGAAAAACATCCCAGGAGCAGAGGCAAACACAAATAAATATATGCAAATTAGAAAATGAATAACATTTTCAGGGCTGTCTTTGTAATCTCATACTTTTATCTCTAGCTAGAATATCTTTCAAACATATTTGGCTACTTTTCATGTTAGTTAATATGATTTACTTCACACACACACACACAATTAAGTTTCAAAACTCAGTACTTATAATTAACACTTTTATACTATATGCAATGCAGTCTGGCACTGTTATGTTTTCCTCTAGTCTATTGTAATTGTAAAAAAAAACATTTATTGAGTTGCACTAAATTGTTTTCATTCCTCTCTATGAGTTATGGTCTGTATTTAAAAATAAAACAAACAAACAAACAAACAAACCCTATACTAGAGCTCAGGATTCATAGGGAGGCCCCTTTCAAATCCAATGGGCATATTTGCAAAGGAACTAACACTGCTCTTTCTCAGCAGTGTTTCGAGACTGTAATAAACATACTGGTGGCTTTAGCATATTTGTAGTTCAGAAGGTAACATGGTATAGTACACAGGTTTTGAGAGTTGAGCAGACTCGTCTAAGTTGCTAAATCTCTCTGAATCTCAGTTTTCCCATCTGTAAAATGGAATTAATAAAACAATCTATTAGGACTAAATAACACATCTGTTTTAAGATGGCTCTCAAACTTGACTATACATTTAAAGCATAGGGGAGCTTAACAAATTTCTATACTCAGGCTGCTTCCCAGACCAATTAAATTGGCTGTTTGGGGCTGGGACCCAGGCATCAGTATTTTTTTTTTTTTTTTGTAACTTTATATTCCTTGAATAGCTACTCTCTGTATCTACCTGACTCCAGCCCCTGGCAACCACTATTCCTCTCTGTTTCTACTTGTTTGACTATTTTAGCTTCATTATAAAAAGGGTATCATGAGATATTTTACTTCTATGACTGGCTTATTTCACTTATCATAATGTCCTTCAGGTTCACCCATATTGTTACATATGGCAGGATTTCCTCTTTTAAAGCGGATTAGTATTCTATTGCATGTACACATCACAGTTTCCTCATCCATCAGTGGACATTTTGGTTGTTTATACATCTTGATTATTGTGAATAATGCTGCAAAGTATGTGGGAATGCAAATATCTCTTTGTAGTCCTGATTTCAATTATCCTATATAAAGAGGTAATATGCTAATTGACCATCATGCCCTCACAAGATGGCGGTGCCCACAGCCAAAAGATGGTGGCATCCAGTCCCCTCAGCCCCGCTGAAAGGGTGGCAGGCATGTGGCACAGCTGGGCCCGCCCCCAGGCATGTCTGGCTGCACTGCACACCTGCCACCGGAGTCCCCCAGTCCCCTCAGCCCCACTGGGGGTGGGGGGTGGCAGGAGTCCCCCAGTCTCCTCAGCCCTGCCGGCAGTGAATTTTCATGTGACCGTTACCTTTTAAAAAAATCCTTACCCAAGGATATGATTATTTCTTTTAGATCATCTGTTCTCAGGCAGCAGGCCTAAGCCAGCAGGTGGGTATCCCCCAAGGGCCCCAGACTGTGAGAAGGTGCAGGCTGGGCTGAGGGACCCCCCATGTGCATGAATTTTCATGCACTGAGCCTCTAGTATTGGATAAATATCCAGAAGTGGTATTGCTGGATCATGTGGTAGTTTTGTTTCAAATTTTTTCAGGAACCTCCATACTGTTTTTCACAGTGGCTATACCATTTTACATTCCCATCAATAGTGTGCAAGGGTTTCAGTTTCTTCTCATTCTTATAACACTTGTCAACTTTTGGTTTCAGCCATTCTCACAAGTGTGATGTGATACTGTGTTTTTTGTTTGTTTTGTTTTTTTATCTTTATTGTTGAAAGTATTACAGATTTACCCCTCTTCCCCCTCCTTACCCTCCCCCTCCCCCATTCCTGCCCTTGCCTCAGGCCTTCACCATCCTACTGTCTGTGTTCATGGCAATGCCTATATGCATATAAGTTATTTGGTTAATCTCTCCCCCCAACCCTGGCCCCCTTCCCTCTGAAATTCATCAGTCTGTTCCATGTTTCCATGCCTCTGGTTTTATTCATCATTTTATTGTGTTCGTTAGATTCCACATATAAGTGAGATCATGTGATATTTGTCTTTCTCTGATTGGCTTATATCACTTAGCATAATCATCTCTAGGTCCCTCCATGATGTCTCAAAGGGTAATAGAATAGATTCCTGTTTTTTACAATTGCATGTTCCATTATGTAAATGTGCCACACTTTTTTTTTTTGTCCATTCATCTACTGATGGGCACTTGGGCTGTTTCCAGATCTTAGCTATTGTAAATAACAATGCTATGAACATAGGGGTGCATCTGTTCTTTCTGATTGATGTTTCAGGTTTCTTAGGCTATATTGTGTCTTTGATTTGCGTTTCTCTGACAAATAGTGATTTTTGAGCACCTTTTCATATACCTTTTGGACATTTGCCTGTCTCTTTGGGAGAAATGTCTATTCAAGTCCCCCCATCCCCCCATTTTTAAATTGGTTTGTATGTTTTTTTGCTATGGAGTTGAAGGAGTTCTTATATATATTTGGGTATTAACTCCTTGCTAGATATATGGTTTGCAAATATTTTCTCCCACTCTGTAGGTTGTCTTTTTACTCCTGTTTCATTAGCTATGCAGAAGCTTTTTAGTTTGTCACAGTCTCACTTGTCTATCTTTGCTTTTGTTACCTTTGCTTTTTGTGCTCTTGGTGTCCTATCTAAGACATCGGTGCTGAGACCACTGTTATGGAACATTCCTCCTATGTTTTCTTCTAGGAGTTTTACAGTTTCAGGTTTTATGTTTAAGTCTTTAATCCATTTTGAGTTGATTTTTTTTTTTTATTTTATTTTTTTTTTATATTTTATTGCTTTTTTACAGAGAGGAAGGGAGAGAGATAGAGAGTTAGAAACATCGATGAGAGAGAAACATCGACCAGCCGCCTCCTGCACATCTCCTACTGGGGATGTGCCCGCAACCCAGGTATATGCCCTTGACCGGAATCGAACCCGGGACCTTTCAGTCTGCAGGCCGACGCTCTATCCACTGAGCCAAACCGGTTTTGGCAATTTTGAGTTGATTTTTTGCATGTGGTGTAAGATAAGGGTTCAATTTCATTCATTTACATGCAAATATCCAGTTTTCCCAACACCATTTGTTGAAGAGATTATCTTTTCCCCATTGCTTATTGACCATTTTTACACGGGTTTATTTCTGGGCTCTCTTATTGTTCCATTGGCTCATATGTCTATCCTTACACCAGAATTATACTGTTTTAATTACAATAACTTAGTAATATATTTTGAAACCACGAAGTGTGATTACTTCAGCTTTATTCTTTCTCAAAATTGTTTTGGCTTTTTGTAGTCCTTTGTAGTTCCATATGAATTTTAGGATTGCTTTTTCTATTTTTGTAAAAAATGCCTTTGGAATTTCTTTCAAATATGTTTTTATTGATTTTTTAGAGAGAGAGGAAGGGAGAGGGAGAGAGATATAGAAATATCCATCAGCTATCTCCTGCATGCCCCCTACTGTGGATTGAGCCTGCAACCTGGGCATGTACCCAGACTGGGAATCAAACCGTTGACTTTTTGGTGCATAGGATGACACTCAGTCCACTGAGCCATACCAGGTGGGCAGTGCCTTTGGGGTTTTGATAGGTGCATTGAATATATAAATCACTTTGGGTAGTATGGATAGTTTAACAATTTTAAGTATTCCAGTCTTCTTTCATTTCATCAAGGTTTAATATTTTTTAATGTGTAAGTCTCATATCTTAGTTACACTTATTCCTAGGTATTTTATAGGGATGTGCAAATTATTTTAATGGTCCTCTAGTGCAGACTATGTTGAAATGCTTGACTGTGAAGCCTGTAGCACAATGTGTGGAACTTGACAGGTATTTGATACATGTATGGTTCCCTTGATAAATACTATCAACACTAATATATAGTTAACTCTTCTGTGGTGGTTACTACGTTTTGGGCACTGTGCTAAGTACTTTTCACACCGTGTAGGCAATGCTATGCTTTTTAAAATTATTATTCTGTCAAACAATACAATTAAATGGCTGAGATAAAAAGGGAGAACACTGTTTACTAGAGAGGAAAATGGCTACTTTTATCATTAGGAATTCAGTTACCCATGTAATTATTTTAGTGAATCAGAGGATCTGGCTTTTATTGAACAGCCTCAAGAATATAGAGTAAAAACTTTAAAAATATTTTAGATTCTAGTTTAAACCTTACACCATGACTTACCTAGCAGGTGTAACAGATCAATTTGATAAAAACCGCAAACACATAACAATTCTAATTTTAGCAGAATTGTATTGATATTATGGGGTAGATTGTGACTAGTATGTATATTCCAGATACTACAAAGAGTGAGTATTAGCCTATGAATACTTCTTCCATATTATCATTACTGGACATCAAAATGTGTTAGGTTTAATGTCATGATGACAAGACTATTTTTATTAACAAGGTCAATATTTTTCTGTTAAATTAATTAGAAATGTTTAGTAGTCTGCTGGTTTGCTTTTTGATATTGTTTGATTTTGGTCTTAGAAAGCTTATATATTAATATTTGGTTTTAGGCAGCTTACTTATTAACTATTTTTCAATATGAGTTTTCTATAGTAACTGCTTTAAAAAAGAACATCTAAATGAAGATTTATTTCAATTTATAACTTATTAGTTTTTTGCATTTAGATAAGAATTTACTCATTTTTGTTACAATCTTTAGTTTGTTTCTTAGTTTCAATAAAATATTCTATAACGGTTACTGAGAAAGCATTATTATTTTTTTAATGGATATATGCGTTCCTTACACTTAGTACATATTTAAAACAAATACTTTTCCCATGTCAAGGAAGTGGATTTATGAATTGCTCACTCAACTTTGCTTAGATGAAATGCATGCTTATCTTACATTTTTCTTTGTGAATTTTTTCAACCTATTCAATTATTAAAACATTTGTAAGATACCTATATTTCTAAATTCAAATGAGTTAATAGAGGTAAGGCTCTTAGAATGGGTGCTGGTGGTTAGTAAACATTTAATACATGTTATCATTATCCACTCTCCAGTGACTTACAAAAACGCACGATGCAAAAGCTCCTTATGGTAGAGTCAGATATTTGCAAAAGAAGCAAAAGAATTTTGGGTTTTGTGGCTGGGTAAAAATTTGTATTCCTGCCTGTCAGTGCACCTGAAAATGAAATGCATGATATGCGAAGTGGCATCACATATCACATATTTAAAGTTGTAATTAGGTATTTAACTTTGAAGTATCTGGTTCTAGGAGGGGAAATTAGCTTTTTGGCGGTTTTACAGATAATTTAGTTTAAACATCTTTGCTCTTAAGGACATTAAGAAAAATTGAAGAATTGTAATCCTCAAGAATGCTTAACCCTTTACTTGTTAGTCTTTGTAGACTAACAGGATTACATTCACTCTGTGACAACAGAACAATTTTGAGAAGTATTAGTAGAGAATGGAGAAACATTTTCTGAATGTAGGTTTTGAATGAAGGATCGTTTCCAGAGCACTCCAGTCTGATAAAACCCAAGCTAGTTATAACCCACGGGATTGGATTCTAGAGTTTGTGACAAGTATCTAAGCCACTGATTCGAACCTTATGATTATTTGCCAGGTGGCCTCATTCCCTTGTCATCATTATCAAATTATCTCCTGTTACATTGTGGGACTATAAGAGTCTCTTGTGACTGAAAATTAAATCTAGAATGTATTACACATAGTTTTAGGAGAGCATTGTCAGAGACTATGTGATTCACTTAGATTAATGAGTAATCATATTTTGTAGAAGCTAATGAAATTGTACATTCCTGTGTGCCTGAAAAAACTAGCTTGATTTAATAGGCACAAAAAATTAACTTTCAACTGCTCCCTCCCATCTTCTTCCTTTTGTTTTTCTCCTTTACTTTATTTATTTCTTCTTTTAAAATTAACTGCATCTTTCTGAAAACTTTTCCATATAAATATGCTGCGCTAACTTTTTCTATTTTAGATTTCCTTTTATTAAAGGGCTTGAGATTTTAAAATGGTGCTAATGAAAAACAAGCCATGGCACTGTTGATCACTGGCATACAACTGTGTGGTTCAAGGTGCTGTGCTATGTCTTCCCATCAACTTTATTGGTTTTTGAAGAGAGGATAGTGCTCGTAGGGAGTTTACTGTAGAGATCAGCCATAGTAGGAGAGAATTGGTGAATCTGAATATTGACAGCAGTACGGGGGTGAATTTGAGGTTTGGCTGCACAGCGGCAGAGGGATCAAGTTTTTAAGAAAACAATGAAATTGATGATGGAACTAGATTCTAGCTTTAACTGGTACCTAGCATGGCCTTAGGCAAGTCAACTAACTTTTTAAATTTTAGCTTCCTCGTTTGTGAAATGAAAAAACAAATCTATTAAAATGACCTTATGGTACTATGAAGGGCAACATGATTTAGAGTGTTAATGCCAAAGTAAAACTGTTCTTTGCACCAGTAGGAGGATGCCAGTCTCACCACTTATGACAGTGTAGTGGGTCAGCTGGCTGGCAATCAGAAAGGACAACTGGACATGAACTAGAACCCACAGGAACAAACTGAGCCTATATCTGACTCTTGCCCCCTCCAGTCTTGGAAATGTGGGTGGCTTCCAGGAAGAGCTGGTGTTCTTTTTAAAAAAAATATATTTTATTGATTTTTTTACAGAGAGGAAGGGAGAGGGTTAGAGAGTGAGAAACATCGATGAGAGAGAAACGTTGATCAGCTGCCTCCTGCACACCCCCCACTAGGGATGTGCCCGCAACCAAGGTACATGCCCTTGACTGGAATCGAACCTGGGACCCTTGAGTCCGCAGGCCGACACTCTATCCACTGAGCCAAACTGGTCAGGGCGAGCTGGTGTTCTTTACCATGGGGATGCACATGTTTCTGGCCCAGGGAGGCTAGAAGTGCCAGGATTTGGAGAGGCTGAAGGTCATCCAGAAGGTCCTGGAGGAGCTTCAGGTTCAGATGCTGCCCTGTGCCTACAAGAGAGCCAGCAGAATAGCGTCAACATGTATACACTACATACAACTGTGTGGTTCAAGGTGCTGTGCTATGTCTTCCCATCAACTTTGTGCCTGATGCTCTAAAATGACCTTCAGAGCCTAATAGCTGTTTTAATTCTGCCTTCAAAATTGCATGCAGATTTCTCTTGTAGCTAGCTCTAACTTCAAACCATTCAAGGGAGGGATTTCTAGGAAATTTTGTTAGCTTAGCTAAATTGACTTGTGTCACAGGTCTTTTTTTAGCAAGGTTGTTTTTGACCACAAGTGGCCTTTTGGATTTCATCAGATGAGCATTTAAAAGCCATCAAAGGGGTTAAGCCAGCTAGAGTGAAGGGGGGAAGGCAATTGGGAGAGTAACATGAAAACATTTGTGATCAGATTTGCATTTCTGAATCTGCATTGTAGAAATTGGAGTGAGGGTGACTAAGGGTAGATATCAGTGTATTTATTAGGAGCTGAGAGTAGTGGTCCAAAGGAGAGCTTTGTGGTAGCTAGGCTATATGTGGAGGTGAAGGTGATGGAAACAAGTAGATGGGTTTCGGAGATATTAGAGGATAAAGGATATAGGCCTAGGGGCTGGAATTGCTAGTGGTTGAAGGAGATGAAGATGCCAAGATTTTGAGTTTGGTTTGGATATTTTGAGTTGTGGTTGCATTGAGAATATCCAGATGGAAATGTTCAGTAGCAGTGTGATGTTAATATGAGTCATTGCTATAGTAGTAGAAGCACCTGTAGTAGTTGTTAATAATATTATCATTGTCTTACTTTCTGGAGGCCTGAAACCATTTCTGATTTATTTATGGGTATTTAGTACATTGCTCATTCCCTGGCATAGACTAGGATTACTTTTTTAAAATATATTTTTATTGGTTTCATAGAGGAAGGGAGAAGAGATAGAAACATCGATGATGAGAGAGAATCATTGATCGGCTACCTTCTGCACGGCCCACACTAGGGATCGAGCCCACAACCCTGCATATGCCCTGACTGGAAATTGAACCTTGACTACTGAGCCATGCTGGCTAGGCTAGGATTAATTTTTCATATCTCTCTCTCTCTCTCTCTCTCTCTCCCTCTCTCTCTCTCTCGGTTGTCATAATCACACACTTTCCACTCTTTTCCCAGGGCTAACCTTTCTACTTCTGTTATTCCTATTTCCTTCTAGTTCCTAGAGGACCCTCATTCAGGGGTCATTAAACTTTTCTGTATAAGGTTAGATGGTTTTTATTGCAACTCTTCAGTCTTGCCTTTTTAAGACAAAAGCAGCCTGAGGTGAAACATAAACAAACAGGCAGTGGGCTGGATTTAGCCTGTGGGCTATAGGACCCTTGCGCCTAGTCCACTAGGTGTTCGACTTATTTTATTTTTAATCTACTGGCTCTCAAACATATTTGTTTTTTCTATCATATTCCCTCCCTGCCCACCCCCCAAAAAACTCCCTTTAGACCTTTCTCCCCTAAACTACATACCATCTTACTTTCCCATTACTTCTTTTTAAAAACTTTAATTAAATGTATGGGGTGATATTGGTTACTAAAACTATATAGGCTTCTAGTGTACAACTGTATAATACATCATCTGCATGTGTATTGATTGCATTGTGTATTTACCATCTGAAGTCAAACCTCCTATTACGTGTTATTTTATTTTTTTCCCGATTGAAGGTCATCTTTTACTACTTCTGTCTAGTAAACTCTTAGTAATCTGACTTTCCTGTTGCTGTCTCAAAAATAATTAGGGCTTCTACTCTTCTAAGTAAGATGACTACTTCTTGATCTTCTTTCTTTCTGATCTTTCTTTCTGTAGTATTTATATGGTTGTTTTATACGATACCCTTTGAAATACTATACCATGTTCTCCCTCTGACTTTTATGACTCATTCTCCTCCTATCTCTGATGGCTATATTTCACTACCTTTTAAAAAATTGCAGTAACACACAGAGACACACATACACTAATGTACATAACATAAGCAGTGTGCCTTAAGGGTACAACTTGATGGACTTTTAATCATGCATTCATTTGTGTAGCTATCACCCAGATCAAGATGTAGAATATTTCCAGCTTCCCAGAAGGTTCCCTCGTGACTCTTCTCAATCAAGTACTCCTGATTCTGCCAAGAGGTAGCCTTTATTATGACTTCTATAAATTTAGATTTAGTTTTTCCTGTTCTTGAACCTCATAAATGAAATAATGCAGACTATATGGGCATACTCTTTTGTGTCCAGCTTCCTCCACTCGTCATTATGCTGTGATAGTAATCCATGTTGTTGTGGTAGTTGTAGTTCATTCTTTTTTAAAAATTGCTGTGTAGTTTTCCATTGTATGACTATATCACAATTTATTGACTCTTAGTTGGTAATAGGGTTGTTTCTGGTTTGGGCTATTATTGCTAATGCTGTTATGAACATTCTTATACAGGTCTTTTGGTAGACCTGTGCCCTTATTGAAAATGTTGAAGTTCTCAGATAGAAAATACCACTAAGTTTGAAATGTCTAAAGGAAAAGCTTTGATTATATGGATCTGGCGCTTTCTGGAGAGTTAAGAACTAGAGGTAAATGGTCTAGACTCCCTTTTCCCATCATTCTTCTTCTTGTGTCTGCCTCCTACCTTTATTTTTAGGATTTCTAGGACTGTTTATGGATTTTGATAGGGCAGCGGGGACTGGAATGGAGAGTTTATTAATAGAGATAACAGAAGCGTCAAAACCTTAACAACAAGGACTTCACCAAGGCCTCTGTGCCAACACCTTGAAGGGAAGTCTGAACGGACTGTAAAACTGCAGGGTCCAGACAGAGCTTTGGAGGATGGGGTATAGAACCAAGAACCCAGCAAGCTCCAGCAAGTGAGGTGGAGTTGACACAAAATGAAAGGTTTCAGCAGCGCGGCACTGAGGGCATCCTGGAGATGTGAACCACATGTGACCATTCGCTATCAACTCTATTAAAGTCACTTAAAAACACACACACAATCCTACCAAACAACAGCCTAACCATAGAATACCTGCTATACAAATACAACAGATAAACAGTAAATAAACAATGAGCAACTGCCGTGTACTTGCTGTGTCAAATCAAATCTCCTGGTACCATCCATCCAAAACAGAATGTCATTTCTAAATCCTTCATATAGAAACTGGGTTCCAGGCCTTGTGAATAGTCAGTGCAGTTATTTTAACTGTTTTTTGTATGATAGCTGGGCCATAGTAGGTGATCTTGTTGGGTGAATTTAAATGCATGTCTGGAGTGGAGCCATCTTCAGCTTAGTGATAACTGAAATCTTGGAGACAGATAACATAATTTAGGAATGCGAGAGCTGCTGAGTAGATGCCCTCCGGGCCCTCCCCATATTCTTGGCATCTTATCCACTTCTTTGTGCTCTCCCTACTTCCAAATGCCTGCCAATATCTGCTTTTCTTTCCCCAACGGCTTTTGAGGACTCTCTGAAAGCCATGGGACTAGAAGTCCCTTGCCTTTCTAGACTTCTTCCCCCCTCCCCCACTCTCACCCCTACCCTCAGGAGGTCTGGAAGTGCCATGGAATTAATACCCAACCCATACCACAGCAGCCCTCAACCAATGATTGACCCTGGGTTGGTTAACTCTGAGCTGTTGTGTTTTATACTGGTTCCCAGAGTTTTCTAGTAGATTATGCTCCAGCTACCCAAAATGTAGCTGGCTTTATAACATAGCCTTTTATTGGCTGCCTTCCCTTCCCTGTTTCACTTCCCTGCTCCCCTATCTGTGTTCTCTGCATTTCCCCAAATAAATTACTTGCATTAGGGCTTGTTTCTGGGAATCCAAACTAAGACAGATCTCTTGGATAATACCTGCAAGTAAAAAGCATACAGGGGAAGAGAGGAAGACCTGTTTGTTTGTTTGTTTGTTTATTTTTTGATTAGCAATTATTTTAATTTTCAACTACTTCTTGAAATTTCTACTTGGATGTGCAGTTGATAATCTGAAACCTGACATGACCATTCTGAAATCAAAACTTAAAAAAGACTGTTCCTATATTGATTAGGAAAAGAAGATATTTAGGATTTTGTCTGTGTGCTTTCTTTCCATTCATATCTAAAGTGGAAACATTTTAAATGAATTCAGTATGTACTGTGTGTTCCTCATTTTCTGTGATTTGGGTGTGAATAACACTTTAACTTTTACTGTAACTTTACCACTAGCCGTTTTTATTTGATGATCTGAGTCTTGGCTTGAATTTCTGGAATCTGGGATTGGTTAGTTTACATGTTGATTTTACTCTAGAAGTGTTGCCCTCAGAGCTAGTTTAGTAAATATTCCCAGCGCCACAATAAACACAACATGTTGTAATTCACAATAAAACTCCTGTGTGTAATACTTAGAAATCAATCTCTTTCAGAAATAGCCAATTTTATAGATTATTTTAAGAGGTTTTATTAATATTGTATAGTGGAGTTTCTCCTCGTATATGTATGATTCATAATTGATGACTTTCATAGTTTTGCTTTAAAACATTATGAACTTTCAAAAAACAAATGCAGTGTGACATGCAAAGCAAATAGTTGGTGAATATAATGACCCCATGGAATTATATTTGTTTAGGTTTAATAAATTAAAGCAAGTCTTCTACAATTTTATCATTAATTTGTTCATCGTAAAAAAAATGATATGATTTAATTTACTACAAGTCATTCATGTCCTTGCTGAAATGATTATGTGTCTCCCACCGCAGTAAGTTCTTCAGAGTCAGTTTTAATGATCACCATCATTTGGCTGTACCATAATTTACTTCATATTTAGGTTGTTTTCAGTTACAGGTATAAATGGTGGTTTGATGTACATTCCTGTCCACAAATATGCCTCAACATTTTGAATGACTTTATTAGGATTGATTCCTAGAATTGGAGTTACCAAGTCAAGAGCATAAACATATTACATATTTTAGGCATTTGCTATACTTTCTGTGATCTCGGCCCTCCCTGGTTATTTGCCACCAAGTTTGCTATTCTTTTTGACAGTGAATACAGTTTGTTCCAAACAAGTTATTTCCCCCCCGGGCAGTAAAGCTGCTGCTTTTCATGCCTTGCCCAGCCCTGGCAGAACTACTGCACTGAAGAAGCTGGACGGTGGTGGTGTACGGGGATGGCTTCAGGCTACTCCCACTGCTCTTACGCCAAGTATAGCAGCTTTTTTTTGAATGAAAGCTTCTCCATTTCTTGTACGCCTTTGGTCATTTTCCAGAGTTCTGAAATAGTTGTTCTTGACAATTTTATGCAGTTTTATCATTTTTTTTAAAAGGAGAATTGCTGAACTCTTCACTATTTTGGAAATTCCGCTTTCTGGGTCCAGTTTTAATTGGAGTGTTGAAAGCTATATTTTGAGTGAGCCTTGAGTAGAAAACCTGTCCACATCATTAATGACTTACATTATACTTTTTTTTCTTTCCTGGGGCCAAAGATCTTATAATTTTAGAGCTAGAAGGAATCTTAGTTCCCCCCCTTTTTTTCCTTCAGGTTAACAATTGGAAACATTAGCGCCTTGTGCAGTTATTGCACAGATCTTTGGTGTTAAAATTGGATTTTGAAATGGCTCACTCATGTATCAGTCATTGCTTTGCCTCTCCCTGTGCAGCTGTAGGTCCTGATTCTGTTTCTCTGCAGTTTCAGGCCTTTGCCACTGAGCTAATCCAGCCCAGGTCAAAGACGGCATGAGGAGTCTCAGCCTTGCCCAAGAGTGAGGTCTGACATGTGTTGTGCTACCTTGAACTAGAAGCTCAGGGATGGGGCCTAGCAATCTTATTTAAGTCCTCCAGGAGATTCTGATGCACGTTCAAGTGTGAGAATGGCTGTCACCGAACAAAGGCTCAAAAATTTCAAATGGTTGACATTGCCATTAGTTCTGTACACTAGAAATTTGGATAGTCAGCCTGCTGCTATTTTTCATCACAGTTAAGATCACATTTATTGTGAGACACACCATTGTTTTATTTACTTGGGGGAAAGCCCTCTGCAATTTAACTATAAAATAATGCTTTGTTTTTCAAATACTGCAACTTTATTTTATGTATGTTGGAAGAGCCTTTAAAAGGTAATATTTAAAATATCACTTTATGCATACAAAAAAGGAAAATTTAAGTAAAATAGACTGATCAAGGCATTGCTTAAACGTCTTCACATTCAAAGACAGATACATCAGTCTCTCCTTCACTCAGAGTTCTCATTGTCCATGTTTTCCCATACAACATGATCATCTGTGTCATCAAGAGTTAGTGAAACAACATTTCTTTTTTTCTAAATCTTTATTGTTGAAAGTACTACATATGTCCCCTTTTTCCTCCCCTTGATCCCTTATAACCTGCCCTTGTCCCAGGGCCCCACCTTACCACCTTATCATCTGTGTCCATATGTGCATACACGTTCTTTGATTGATCACTTCCCACCCACCTCCGCCTTCCCTCTAAAGATAAAACTTTTCTTAATGAGTGTTTTATGATCATTTCTGGCTTTTTCTCTCAGCCTCTGATACTGATTCTGTAAACTTTGATGTTTATGCACAGACAATATAACTAAGTCAGGGCTGTCACCTGGCTGACAGTGATTATAAGATGCATCACAGTATATATATATATATATATATATATATATATATATATATATATATATTAGAGGCCCAGTGCACAAAAATTTGTGCACTTGCGGGGGGGGGTCCCCTCAGCTCGGCCTGTGCCCTCTCACAGTCTGGGACCCCTTGGGGGATGACCATCTGCTGGCTGAGGCCTGCTCCCCAGGGGATTGGGCCTAAGCTGGCAATCAGACATTCCTCTGGCAGCCCGGCAGCCCTAGGGGGATGTCCACTTGCCAGCGGGGAGCAGACCTAAGCTGCAGTCGGACATCCTTAGCGCTGTTGAGGAGGCAGGAGAGGCTCCCACTGCCACCGCTGTACTGGCAACCATCAGCCTGGCTTGTGGCTGAGCAGAGCTTCTTCATGTGGGAGCTCACTGACCACCAGAGGGCAGCTCCTGCATTGAGCATCTGCCCCCTGGTGGTCAGTGTGTGTCATAGTGACCAGTCCTTCCCAGTCGTTCTGCTGTTAGGGTCAGTTTGCATATTACCCTTTTACTATATAGGATAGAGGCCTGGTGCACGAGTGGGGGTCGGCTGGTTTGCCCTGAAGGGTGTCCCAGATCAGGGTGGGGGTCCCTCTTGGGTGCCTGGCCAGCCTGGATGAGGGGCTGATGGCTGTTTTCAGGCTGTCCTCACCCCCTTCAGGGTGGGGGTTCCCACTGGGGTGCCTGGCCAAACTGGATGAGGGGCTGAGGGCTGTTTTTAGGCTGCCCGCACCCGCTTCAGGGTGGGCATCCCCACTGGGGTGCCTGGCCAGCCTGGATGAGGGGCTGAGGGCTGTTTTCAGGCGGGCCAAGCCTGCAACTGAAGCTCCCAGTCTCTCCTTTTTTCCTTTTTCTTTTTTATTCTGGGATTTATTTACCTTCTGTAATTGAAACTTTGTTGCAGCTCCAGCTCTGAGGCCGGCTGGCTGAAAGCAGGTTTCTGGGGTTTGTTTAGCTTCTATAATTGAAATATAGTTGCATTTCAGAGCTGTTGCTTTCAGGCTCAGAGCCGGGAACCTTAGCTTCCTCCATTGCCGGGGCAACCAAGCCTCATGTTTGCTTCAGCTGTGTGGCTGCCGGCCCCCATCTTTGTTGGCAGTTAATTTCTATATCACCCTGATTAGCCAATGGGAAGCGTAGCGGAGGTATGGTTAATTACCATGTTTGTCTATTATTAGATAGGATATATATATATATATATATATATATATATTGTATAGAAACTTATATTCTAGTTGTTTAAGGAAGACACTCAAGTTACTATTTAATTGAATAATCAAATAACAGCAGAAAACAATAATGTAGGTAGAGACTATTTAAAATTGCACAGAGTGTATATTGTTGTAAGATTCACCTTTTCCCTATTCTTATTGTTTTTTTTAATATGTTTTTATTGATTATATATAGAGAGGAAGGCAAAGGGATAGAGAGAGAGAAACATTGATGAGAGAGACATTGATTGGCTGCCTCCTGCATGCCCTCCACTGGGTATCAAGTCCACAAGCCAGGCATGTGCCCTGATGGGGAATCAAACTGGGGACCTTTTGGTTCATGGGTCAACACTCAGCCACTCTGGCTGGGTTCCATGTTCTTAATGAAAGCAAACCTTTTTCTTTAATAGGTTGACTGGCAAGATACAAATGAAACTTTTTAAAAACAATCTGTTGGTGCAACTTCCATCAAATACCAGCAATGTGGTATTATCACCAAAGCTAGCCTAGGACAGAAATAGATGACAATTTTGCAGTACATGGATTAAAATTATTCTAAACACTGCACACTGTTTTCTAGTCAGGCTTGTGTATATGGATAATTTTGAATACTAGGTAGGATTAAAATATAGTAAATCCAAATCCCATGAGGCAAAACCAACAATCAGCTTTGTTGATTTAGTATACTCCTTAATTTGTAAAACTCAGATGCATTTGAATATATGGTTGCATATCATTTTTTTTCTACATATTTAAGGTTAACTTTCATTCGTGAATATAATTTGTAGTTGATGCAATCAGTATGCCAGTATGTTTTGGATGAATTGTTGTCTTTTAGGTGGTTTTGGATCTGCCAAGTCTCTTCTCTGAAATAAAAATATATAGGTTGAAGGCAAGACACATTTTTTTTTCTCAATGGAGCACCTGACAAAATGATGAGCATTAAAAATATTTTTTGCTTTTATTAGATATGTAATGAAATATTGAAGGGATTACAAAACTTTTAAACAGATTTGTGATACATATTTATAATATTTATTAACTCTGTGTGAAAAGAGAGGTCAAGAGAAGAAAGACAATTAAAAGCCCCTATTTGTATCACTTGAGAATACAGCATCTGTGGATCTCATATGACTGCGCACTGGGCAACTTCAGGCGCCAACTCTGTTCTGCATTCCAATATTGCTTGTCAGAATTAAAGACAAAAATAGTTCTTTTCTTCTGCATTGCTATAAAAGGACTGTCTCACAGCAAAGCATGTGGTGCCAGGTAGGCACAGTGTTTTTAAAGGTCTGGAATGACTTTTTGGGGGATGGTTCTTATTTTAAAATGAGCTAAACTTATTAAAATATAGTTAATTCGTTTTTTAAATAGTGGGCCAGTTAGATAAAGGCTATTCTCCCCCCCCAAAGTTGATCTTATAAATTCACTTTGCATCTAGTTTAATGATTTAGAAACAAAATAGCCTTATGATTCTTTTTTTCCCTGTTGAAGGTCTTATGGTCATACACTTAGCTTAGCTTAGCTGATGGAGGAATGCAGAGCATGATCCAAACTGAGCCTCTACATTTTCCTTTTTCCACATGGATTTTCTCATCTTTGACTGTATGACTCTCAGACTGTGGCTCAATTTTTACTAGGATTTAATTTAATTTAGAGAAATTTGAAAACTGTGACAAATTTACCTAGATTCTAGAAATTAATATAACTGACAATTTCTTATTTCAAGTTCAAAACCTCCTACAGAAATGTAACCTTCTGGTATGGTAGCTCAGAAGTTTAGTTTCCATATTCCAGGCTCTCTTTCAGGCTCTGTGTTTGAGATTGAAGGATTTGTAAACGAAAAGACATTTCAAAGTTGCTGCCTGGGAGTCAATAGACTGAGGGAGGCGACATGCAAGGAAGCCTCCTCACTTCACGTGACCTGTGGCCTTAAAATGCAATGACATTTTGAAGTAATTTTCTTTGCTTAAAAAAAAAATTGAAAATGGAACCCAAGTTCATTTTCATTTGTATTGGTTAGGAGCCTGGTTTAGGCAAAACAAAATAAAAAACCCAAACAAAACCCCGAAAACCAATTATTTGGTTTATGTTACTAATAGAGAATCTGTTATCTATCTTCCTGCCTCCTTCATGTTGACTCACCCTCAGACTGTGTAGAGGCAAGATGAGGACCAGCAATGCAGGTCTGTATCTGCAAATTCAGCTCAAAAGAGAACCTCTGTTCTCTAAGAGTCTGAATGGAGTTCTGGACTTGAGTCTCACTGGTTCTAGTTGGGTCCCAGGTTCATCCCTGAACCAATTCCATGGTCAAGTGGATGGGATTCTACCATCATCGGAGATGGAAGTTGTTTGCCCACCTTGGCACTGGGATCAGCATCAACCCCACCTGAAGTGTGTGGAGGGAGGGCAGGGAGTAGTGCCTCTCCAGAGGAAATTCAGGTTATTGTTCACAGAATCGAGTGAATGTGGCTCTGATAAAAACGGTAAATGTCCGAAGTCATCGTGCCAGTGACTTTGAACTTAAGCTGGCATATCTTTCTCAGAAACTAAAACAGTCAGTTCTATTGAGTAGCGTATCCATTGAAGGCACATTTAACTGATGGTAACAGAGACTCCAAATAACAGGGGCTTAACACTGCGGAGGCTTATTTTCTCTGGAGTTTGCAGTCCAGATGTAGCAGATGTAGCATCGCCACGACAAGACCAATGTCACTTCGAATTGCTGCGGCTCCCGCAATCACATTTGTGGTGTCTGCCAGTTGTCTACCTCGCTTTTAAGGTGTTTTACTAGGAAGTTCTGTTCAACAACTTTCACTTGTATACCATTGGCCATAACTTGGTAACATGGCCATATATACCTGTAAGGAGGTCTGGAAATGTAGATATGTAGATAGGCACGATGCTAGCTCTAATAATGAACCCATAGGTGTTTTATTAGTAAGGAAGAACTAGTGAATGACTATTAGGTATGTAACTAGTAGTCTTCAACATGTGTTAATTTATTAACTGATCTGAATGACATGGGAGGTTTACTTAACAACCCAATGAATTTATATATTTAAGATTTAAAACTCATTCTAGAAGTAGATGATAACATAAATAAGGAAACTAATATATACCCTAAAATTGATAACAAAGTGTGCATTAAATGAATATCAGACAAGGTCATCAATGGAAGAGTTAGAGATGATGCTGGTTTTTCCGTCTCTAGGAGATTTGGCTAAGTACAATGCCCTTTACCAAGGTAGGGACATGGAGGAGTGCCAGGTTTTCAGCAGAAGTCAGAGTTAAGTTTTGGACATTTAAAACTAGATATGCTGGCATCAGATGACACTCGGGTGATGTCATTTGTTCACCAGCTGCACATCTTGATATCTATTGTGCATTTTCTGGCAGAGAACAGAGAACTGGATATTTTAGAAATTCTCTGCTCTCTTCAGTTTCTCTCTTTCACCTGTGATCTAGGTTACTAGGAGTTATGGAGAGTTGGGTCCAAAGGACCTTAAATTCCAACTTTATTCCCTAGAACAAGAGAAGTCTTGTGTAGTCAAGCATAGATTGGGTGTGTTGAGGATGTGAGATTCAGCTGTCTTAGATTTGGCAGTTCTTTGTGGGGTGAAGGATTGAGGGGAGGTACATGGACCTACCAAAGAGAGTGATATATACCATAGTTAATTGAGAATTTGTTATACTATTCCTAAGCTACCGGAGATTTATATAGAACTGCAATATTATATTCTAGGAGACATTTACTCAAAGGGGCTTTTATCTCTACTTACTGATAAATACCAGGCATTTGGTGGCTACACTGAACTCACTTGTCTTTTATCACTTTAATAACTGAATTATAGCTATTGTTTGCTTTGAACTTTATTTAGTTCAACATTTATTAAGGGAACTTTTTGCCTTTTTCCATTATTCTAAATGCTGAAAACATAATTATTAATATGGGAAAATGTTTTCAAGGTATGATGTGATATCATTACCTATTTACTAATCTCTACTTTTTCATGTCATACGAGGCTGAATTCCAAAGAAAAGGCATTCCCCAGAGCTTAGTGAACATTTTGTAGGATGCTATAATTTAACCATAAACATTGAACAAATACTAATCAGGCTAAGATAGTTTGAAAAACAAATAAGCAGTACATTAGTGGGGACGACTGTTGTTTAAGGTCAATATTAATTGTTACTGCAATTAATAGAGTTCTGTTTATTTTTATATAATGTCATACTTGGCTCCCTGTCACATTTTTAGAAGTGGTTGATCAAGTGTGTGTGTGTGTGTGTGTGTGTGTGTGTGTGTGTGTTTGTGTTTCAAGGTCTAGAACACACTACAGATCTAACTTTTGAGAATATACCCCGTTTGAGAAAGGGAGACAAAAGTTTTTATGTTCAGAGTAAGTAGCTTCTCCAAAAGCCCTTTTAATTTGTACACACAATGAGTGGTGCTGCCCTTTTCTTGTTACGACAGTTGTTTGGATGATGTCACTTGTTCACAAGTCAGGCAGCTGGGCATTTTGAAACTCTATTGTCATTTTTTGGCAGAGAGCATAGAACTAGGAGCAGTCATGCTTTCTGAAGGACCTTTTTGTATTTAAAAGCATTTTTTTTATACAAGTAGAAGTTTTCTTTCTTTGCAGTCAATCACTAATTCTATTGTCTTATTTTCTGTATCTCCCCACCCCCCATCTATCCTTTTCTGCAAATGTAAAACTCTAATCATCTTACCCCCCCCAAATATCTCTACTTTCTTTAGCCTTCTTTTGATGAATGCTGCCACCTTCTACTCCAGGGTTGGGGAACCTTTTTTTCTGCCCCCAGCCATTTGGATATTTATCATTTGCAGGCCGTACAAAATTAACAACTTAAAAATTAGCCTGTTGTATTTGGTCAAACATTTAGTTAACTCACTCCCAATGTATGATCAGGGCCAGACCAAATGATTTCATGTGCCTTATGCAGCCTGGAGGCCCGACGTTCCCCACCCCTGTTCTGTCCAGTTCTCCTAAGGCGAAATCTGCAAGTCATCCGAGATTACTTTTTCTATCTTGATCAATAAGTTCTGGTGCTGTTCTGTAGTAGCAGCATTCCTTCTCCTACGTCTATTCCTTCTACCCACAATTAAACACTTACCACTTCTCCGGGACGTTTGCCAACACCCTCCTAGACTCCCTGTCTCCACGCCTGCCCCTCTCCCATGAGGCTGCGCAATAATTGCCGGTGTCATCTATCAAAAAGAAATTTGGATTACGTCACTCCTCTTTATGTCCTTCAGTGACCTCACATTGCCTATCACTTGGATTCGGCCTAAGTTTCTAACAGTGTGACTTAGAACATGATACTTCCAAGGAGACATACAATGGTTCAAGCAAAAGTATTCTGGCTATTTCTTTTCTACCTATTACAATATTTCAGAAGGCTAAAACATGATAAAGGTATATTTATACTTTATATTAAGAATTACATCTTCAGTATGTATAGAACATGGGTGGTTATTGGATTTGGCATTTATCATTCCCATGAATGTAGTTCTTTATATGTTTTTTTCCATATGTATTAATTCCTGAGCTCTATATCTCAATATATATAATAAAATTTATATTATTTAAAATTTTATGTAAATGATATACTATCATATATATGCCTCAGTACATTTTGATCTGATAGTGGGTGATTATCATATAGCTCTAGTTCATTTATTTTCACCACTGTGTGAGTGTACCATAATGTGTTCACCTTTCTATTGATGTTCATTTGCATTCTCTCTCCCCCATTTCTCAGCCACCCACAACCTTTTCAGATTAAGCTCCCATGCTCCTGGCCCAATACTTTGGAGAAGAGGGTATATTATTATTTGTGGCTGCTGTTAATTCTTACAGTTTTGGCAGATTGCATATTTTAAAAATGAATGTCTTGGTTGCTCAGCATTGGTAGCTGGTTTGGGCTCAAGCAAGGAGTACCACTGTCTTTCTAGATTAGCAAAACCTCACCTCACTTAGCAGGGCTGTCACCAGCAGTAACTGAAGCAAATTTCCTCTTTTCCAGCTGCTCAGAGCCCTCCCTGGCAAATGCTTTCTCCTCCTCTTGTTGCTTGGCCAGGTGATTTCTGTCATCCACATGGCTACGCTGCAGAAGACCCGTGAGGAAGGGATGGACGCCTGGAGTGGTGTCCCCCTCAGCCCTCCAGTCCAGTGGTCCTCAAACTTTAGCCTGCTTCATAACCACACACAGGCCTGGCCTCACTCCCGGATTCCTAATTCAGAAGATCTGGGATCGGGCCCAAGGATATTCATTTCTAATAAGTTTGCAGGTGATGCTGACGCTGCTATTCCTGGGGCCATACTTTGAGCATCACTGCTTTAGGCCAGCATTTTCCAACCTATTTTACTTTTTTTGACTCATGGGCCCTTTTAATATTAAGATGTCATTTCACATCACCCACATGAATTTTAAAATTGTTTTATAATTTGACATGTTATAAAGAAGGGCTTTAGATTTAAAAAATTGTATCAGCATAATATTAAACATTGTGGTGGTCTAGAACTTCAATACCAAAGTGTGATCTGTGGACCCAGAATACCTGGGAATTGGTAGGAATGTAGGCCTGAGAGTCTATGTAGACCTAATGAACCAGAATCTGAGGTTTATTAATATCCCCAGGTGATTAGTATGCATATTAAAGTTTAAGAAGCTGCTTGTATAGGGCTCACATTAAATCAAATCCTAGTAATATTCAAAACAAGAACACGTCAGATTTTAATGTTTAAAAAGTGGCACATGTTTTATTTACTTTCATGGAAGGAAAAGCATCATTTCTTTGAAAATAAAAAGAATATATCAAATTTGGTTTTGGTACCAAGTAGTGAAATTAATGATGCATTATAGAACAAAAATGGAAAAAAAATGTATTCATGTTTGGAACTATTATTAATTGTACATAAAATATCAACTGCCTTATTTTAATAATTTCCATGAAGTAATAGGTTTCTGATTGCTACTTGCAATAACCTCTCTGTAAATAACATATTATGTGTATGGAGAGTAGTTTACCTATAAAGTAAAAGCCTAATTGAATAAATTTTTGCTATATTTATTATTATGATGATTTTTTTGAAGTTGTAGTAGGAACATTTTCGTTTGACCTGTCGTTACCCTGTTCAGTTGATTTGCATATTAGCCTTTTATTATCTACTAGAGGCCCGGTGCACAAAAATTTGTGCACTCGGGGGGAGGGGGTCCCCCAGCCCGGCCTGTGCCCTCTCGCAGTCTGAGACCCCTCGGGAGATAACGACCTGCTGGCTTAGGCCTGCTCCTGGGTGGCAGAGGGCACGCCCAATCCCTAGGTGCAGCCCCTGGTCGGGCTCAGAGCAGGGCTGATTGGGGAGTTAGGGCGCCGCCCTGTCATGCACAGAGCAGGGCGGATCGGGAGGTTGCGATGCCACCCTCAGTCACACTCAGGGTAGGGCCAATTGGGGGGTTGGGGCACTGCCCCCTGTCACGCACAGAGCAGGGCTGATCAGGGGAGTTGGGGCACCGCCCCCTGTCACACACAGAGCAGGGCGGATCAGGGGGTTGGGGCGCTGCACCCTGTCACACTCAGGGCAGGGCCAATGGGGAGGTTATGGCTCTACCCTGTCACTCACAGAGCAGGGCCCATGGAGGGGGGTTGGGGCACCGCACCCTGTCACACGCAGAGCAGGGCCAATTAGGGGGTTGGTGCACTGCCCCCTGTCACGCACAGAGCAGGGCTGATCAGGGGAGTTGGGGCACCGCCCCCTGTCACACACAGAGCAGGGCGGATCAGGGGGTTGGGGCGCTGCACCCTGTCACACTCAGGGCAGGGCTAATGGGGAGGTTATGGCTCTACCCTGTCACTCACAGAGCAGGGCCCATGGAGGGGGGTTGGGGCACCGCACCCTGTCACACACAGAGCAGGGCCGATCAGGGGGTTGGTGCGCTGCACCCTGTCACACACAGAGCAGGGCCGATCAGGAGGTTGGTGCGCTGCACCCTGTCAAACACAGAGCCACCGGGCAATCAGGGGATTGGGGAGCTCCCCCCTGTCAAACACAGAGCAGGGCTGATCAGGGGGTTGGGGCGCCTTCCCCTGTCACGAACAGAGCAGGGCGGATAGGGAGGTTGTGGCCCCGCCCCCTGTCACACACAGAGCCGCAGGGCGATCAGGGGGTTTGGGCGCTGCCCCCTGTCATGCTAATCCCGGTGCCGGGAGGCATATTACCCTTTTACTATATAGGATAGAGGCCTGGTGCATGGGTGGGGGCTGGCTGGTTTGCCCTGAAAGGTGTCCTGGATCAGGGTGGGGGTCCCCACTGGGGTGCCTGGCCAGTCTGGGTGAGGGGCTGAGGGCTGTTTTCCGGAAGCGAGTGATTGAAGCTTCCAACCGCTCCTTGTTTTCTTTTTTTTTTTAATTCTGGGCCAGCTTTAGCTCTGAGGCCTAGCCGCTGAAAACATCGATACAATGTTGCTAAAGCCCGGCTGAATGAAAGCCGGTTTCTGGGGTTTTGTTTAGCTTCTTATTTGCAACATAGTACATAGTTGCTTAGAGTTGCAGCTGAGAGGCCGGCAAGTGAGGCGGGGAACTTTGGAGTCCGCAGTCACTGAAGCAAGCAAGCCTCCCTGCTCGCTTCAGTGCATGGCTGCCGGCCACCATCTTGGCTGACAGTTAATTTGCATATACTCACTGATTAGCCGATGAAAAGGGTAGCGGTTGTATGCTAATTACCATGTTTCTCTTTTATTAGTGTAGATATAATAAAAGCCTAAGTGACCGTTATGGTGGAACGACCAGCATGACTAGTTGCTATGATGTGCACTGACAACCAGGGGGCAGATGCTTGATGCAGGAGCTGCCCCCTGGTGGTTAGTGGGCTCCCACAGGGGGAGCACTGCTCAGCCAGAAGCCAGGCTCATAGCTGGCAAGCACAGCGGCGATGGCGGGAGCCTCTCCCAAGTTAAGCAGTGAAGGGTTCGGACTGCAAGAGCCCCGGACTGCTGGCTTAGGCTGATCCCCAGGACCTCTAGTCTTGTTATAAAAAGGAGAAAGGAAAGAGCTGTGGATGCTTCTACATGAGATAAATTGAACTGTGAAAGAGTGATTACATTTAATCTCCATTGCTTCAGGGAGGAATGGGTGGGTACATGTATAGGATATAAAGCTTAAGTGACCATTACGGAATGACCAGAACGACTGGAACAACTGGTCGCTATGATGCACACTGACCACCAGGGGGCAGATGCTCAATGCAGGAGCTGCCTCCAGCCTGCCAGCCAACCTCCCGGTCCCTCCCCCCAACTGGGCCCCAGGCTGGGACGGGGAACCAGGGGTGGGTGGTGGTAGATGCGGGCAGTGAGGGAAAGAGCAGAGGGAGGTGGGAAGGGGGTTGGGAGGTGGGGAACCACATGGTGGCTGCATGTGAGCAGCGAGGGAAGGAGGACGTGGGGAGGCGGGGAGGCGGGGAACCTGGTTGGCTCTGATTGCTGGCCAGGCCTAGGGACCCCACCAGTGCATGAATTTCGTGCACCAGGCCTCTAGTCCACTGTATAAAGCCAAGGGGTGGACTGAATACAGTACAGAATCTCAGCTATTTTTTTCCAGGCAGCGGAGAGTATAACACATGAGTACTAGAAAATAGTGTCTAGGGGTGGACAGCTAGGTTCAAATAGGGAGTAATCAAGATTGGAGTTTGTGGTGGTTGTTAGTGTTACTGGCTTTTTTTAAAAAAATGTGATTGGTCCTTTTATATGATTGCACTTTCTAACTCCTGTTGGCTGGGGTCATTTGTAACTGCTTCAGGCCATTGAATTAGGAGCAGAAATTTTGAGTGTCATGAGTTGCCTGTGTGAGGTCCTCCAAAACTTTTTCTTTACCTCTGGAACAGTGATTGGTCATTGTTAAGATGATGACTGCTCTGACAGCTTGGGTTCCTGTGTGACTGTACTATGTGGAGCACCTCTTCTAGTGTTCGGTTGTTATATAGCATGATCAAGAAGTAGCCCTTAGTTGTTTTAAGCTCCTGAGATTTGAGGGTTGTTTATTATTGCAGCAATATGCGATCTGTATTGACTAATACAGATTTTTTTTGCTGGGTTTTGAGAACGACAAAGCCATACATAGGATAGCATGTGTGGAAGTGTGTGTGTGGGGGGGTGAACTAGATTCCCCAAACCAAGGAGCCAGAAGCTTACCAAGGAGAGTCATTAGGAGTGTGAGCAAATCTAATGTCATTCTTGGGACACAGGTGGAGAGAGGGATTGAGATCTTCCTGCCTCCTCTTCCCATGCAGAGAACTGACACACTCACACAAGCACACACATACAATGTGGAGTATGTTTGGTCTACCCTTTGTCCGTGTGAAAACAGTAACTTAAAAATCAATGTAGAAAATAAAGACAGTGTATAGAAAACCAGGATTTAGGAAAAATAACTATGTTGGAGGGTTTAAAGACTTTTTTTAGTACCACAGAAAGTAATATGCTTCCAATCCTCTCTCCATCATACATGTTTACATTCACATGTTCTTACATCCCATGTGTACATAATCACATAATATTTTAATCAACCCTACTTGTGATAACAAGGCATTACCTATCTATATACAATATTTAAAACCCTCTTCTTCCTCTCCTCTCACACTCCTGATCTAACTAGTTCTTCCCACCCCTCCATCCCTGCAGTGCTTAGCATTTTCTTGATTTAGTTAATATGTTTTACTATTATTGTTTTCCTCTATTCTCACCGGAATGCAAATGCTAACAGAGAAAGGACATTTTTATCCATTTTGTTGACTGACAACAGAGCCTGATACATAATAGTGTTTGTGGAGTTGCATGCACCACCTTCGTGAAGGAGAAACAGGAACAAACAGGATACAGATCTGCCAGGTGTTCCAAGCGGAGATTCAATCTGAGGCAACGTTGTGACCTGACCACATTTAAACCACAGTTTGAGTCCCTCACTCTCATTCTGTATCTTATAAATAGCTCCAGTCAAGCAGATAAACTTCTTTGTGAAATCTTCCATATGTTGTGTGTAAAGACTGAATTTTGAAGGTAGTACACAAAGTGGGAAGGAACATGGGCTTTAGAAACAAACCACTTTATTGTTACCTATTCGGTGTGACTTGGGCAAGTTACTTAAACACGGAGTCTAAATTTTCCTTTCTGTAAAACTGGAATAAAATGTAGTGGGGCACCTATTGGGTGGACTTAATCCACAGTTATGTGAAAATGCTTAGCACATGGTAGGTACTGGTTTATACTAGTTCTCTTTACCCCCCCCCCCCCCCACCTCTCCATAGAAACAGCTTTCATTACATTTTTTATTTAATATTATTTAAAATATTTTCAACTTAGTCAATTTCCAATTGACTTTTTTGTGAGATTATTTTAGTAATCTATATACACAGAATTTCCCAAATATTTACAAAGAGCCCATACACAGCTTTCGCCAGGGTGTGGATTTCTTCAGATATGATGGAAAAAGCAGATTATCTGGATTTTAAGTGATGGGTAGAAATTTAATGGGAAGAACTGGGAAGAAGGGTAAAATTCCAGGATAAATGGATTGGAATTCTTTTGCTGCTACTGTTGTTGTTCAGTCTTGTGCATCTATTTTTTGCATGTTAGCACTTGAAGTTCTACAGTCAAGGTTACCATTTGCCTGAAATTTTGAATAATTGATTCCTTTTGGAAGTGGTTTCTTTATTTGCAAACTAAAATTGTTTCTTAGTCTTGAAGTTGATCTCTGTTGATCACCCAATTTTTCCCCCCAATTTGTTTAGTTGAACTAGACATGAAGATTTATATAGGCGATTTCAACTTATTTGACCTTTTTCTATTATTGATTTTTTTTTTTTTGAGAGGAAGGAAGAGGGATAGAGAGATAGAAACAATAATTAGAGAGAGACATTGATCAGCTGCCTCCTGCATGCCCCCTACTGGGGATAGAGCCTGCAGCCCAGGCATGTGCCCTGACTGGTGATTGAGCCAGGGACCTCTTGGTTCATGGTTTGATGCTCAACCACTGAGCTAATCTGGTTGGGCTTGACTTTTTTTTTTTTTTTGTAAATATAGTTACAACAGTTTTCTTTAGCTTTTAAAAATAATTTCATTTGTGTATATTATAATGAACTATTATTGCTTCAGTGCCATTATGTGCTTACCGCAGAGGTTGTCAACCTCGGCTGTACACTGGAATCATTTGGAGAGCTTTGAAAATACCGATGCCTGGGCTCGACCTGCATCTGAGGTTTGGCCTTGGAACCAGATTTTTAAAAGCTCCTCAGGTGATTCAACTCTGAAGCCAAGTGTAAGAAACCATTGGCTTAAAGGATTTCGGACGTAACTGAAACATGCTTTCCTCTGGGGAAAGTAGGTAGCCGTGGCTTATCTGAGTGGTGTGATCAATCTGCCTTCTCAATCTCTTACTTAGAATATGGTGAACTGATTAGAATTGGGGTGGTAGAATGAAGTCCTTGACTTTGTTAAGCACTTTTATTGTTAGTCACCAAACCATAAATGGAATTAAAGCATATGAATGGATAGAATACTTTTAAGGCCTTTAAATTCCTGTGTGGACAGGGATAGAATAATAGTTCTTGTTTTGAGCTCTATGCAAATTCAAGTCCTTTGGCTCATGGTTTAAGTCAGAAATGAACAAATACGTTTTTAGAACCTGTAATAAATACTAATTTATTGTTAGTACAGTTAGGCAAACATTTTTCTTAAACTCTTGTTGACTTTGTCACCTACTTTCAATGTAATAAGTACTCTGTTACCATAAGAAGGTCTTTGTTTACTCCAGTAACAAGATGTTGGACAAGGACTTGTAAACTCAAGTAGCTACCTCCCTGAGGTATCAGAGAGCTTCCAGAAGTAAATCAATCTGAACTTTAGAGTATTCCTAGCTTTTATTCTGAAAAGTAATCTAGCCTACTTCCAGCTTGGAATTTGGAGCTGAGGTCAGGTTAGGGATATTTACTGTAATTTCACTGTTTGGTTTGAAGTATTGTGAAGTTCCAGAACACACAATATTTGTAGTATGTACAGCAATAGGGCTGCAAATTTCTTTTACTTCTATGTGACTGACCATATTAGTATGGTGTCTGAATACAGTGGAACTTAGTGAATTGGTGAATAGGATAGTCAGAATTGTGTCCAAATCCTAGGTTTTCTATTTATTAGCTCTTACTTGATTTATTTAACTTATTTAGCTTTAGTTTCCATATCTGGAAAATTGGGAGAAATAATACCTAAGTTATTGAGTGTATATTATAATGAAATGTTTTAGATTTTTAATACAGTACCTGCCCAATGTTGGTCTGTAATAAATAATCTTTCTGTAGTTTTGAATTTGAATTATTCTAGAGAATTATTCTAGTAAAAGTGATACCTGAGAACAAATTAAGTTCTAAATTTTCTTTAATAATGAATCTTATGAACAATGACTATTTGGGGTGATGTATATAAATCATATTTTATGTAGAAAATTTCTGAATATTTCTGAATTTTTAATAAACCATGGAATCTCCTGATAAAGATATTAATACCTTTGTTTATCATGATAGGTTTTATACATTTTCATTATGCTTAGAGACATTTTACAAGAACTCATGATTCTTACAATATGAAGGGAGAAATTGGAAGGTGGATAGTATAGATTAGGCAGTATAATATAGTAAGGGCATAGATACCTAGATGCATATAGACACAATGAAAATGTAAGTGAAGCATAATATAGGTCACGTTAAAGTGTAGCCAAATTAAATGAATTCTTTCATTAAAAAATGGTTATTTTATTGCTTTGTGTGCCCAGATAAGATGATCATAGTAATGACTCCTCCTGTTTTCTGCCTTTCAAAATTGCTCTCATTTTTAAAGGCACAATTCAAATGTTGTCTATTTTATAAAGCTTACTTGCTCTCTTCCCCATCACATACCCCTTACAAAGGAATCACTTTTCTCTGCATTCTGTCAGCATGTGATTGCTGCCTGGCACTGTTTCATTGTAAACGCAGTTAAGTTTATGGCATTAGGTTGAAGGTTGCATGAGGTCCCACCAGCTTTGACATCAGAGAGATGTTAATTTTAATCTTCACTTGGTCACTTTCTTTGTAAGGATTTCGCCTTTCTGTGCTCAATTTTCTTACTGTCAGACAGACGGGGATAAAAGCTTCTACCTCATAGTGCTGTTGAAAGATTCAGTAGTGTCAGTGGCCTGAGATAGTAATTGTTCAGTAAATGGTAGTGAACATTGTTATTGTTGCCATAGTCTGTGTATGGCATGTTATTTATTGTATGTAAATATGATATGTGACTTAAATAAAACCTCCTTCTCTAGACTGCACTTTTTAGGACAGGGAACCATCACTTAGCATTTTACATAAGGTTTAATAAATTAACAAATACGTGTTGATTGAGTACATTAACTTTCACTTTTCTTGGATTTTAAAAATAGTATTGGTAGATAACACAAAATGTCATAAAAGTTGTTTTCTAAATGGCTTTGTTTTAAAATCCCTGCAGGTATCTTCTTTTCCCATAACTTCAGTGCCCTGAAACCCGAGTATTCCACCAAGATAATATGATAGGCACTTTCCGTGGTTTGGAGCCATATCCTACTTAGACGAATGCGGGCCTTCCAGAGGTCCTGAGAGCCTGGTACAGAGCACACACTGCTTGCTAGTTGGCGCGGCAATAATGCCATCGCTGCCTCAAGAAAGAGGTAAGCTGACTGATTTCATCACATCACAGAATACAGATTATAGATCATCACTGCTGGCTATTCATAACAATTAAAAATTGGGGATTCTTAAAGAACCAGAACTTAAAATTTTACATTTTTCGGGAGGGCATTTGTGTTCTCTGGTATGGAATTTTTATCATTTCAGTGATATTTGGTTGGTTTATGTTTCTCTTAAAGTTATTCAGGGGCCTTCTGCCTTGGATCTGAGTACAGAGCTGCCTTTTCAAAGCACACTGAAAAGGAGAGTCAGAAAGAAGAAAAAGAAGGGAACAATTACAGCCAATGTTGCTGGGACAAAGTTTGAAATTGGTAGGTCTTCTCAAAATCATGAGATTGTCATACCTGTTGGAAAGCCTAATTTGATGTTGAAAAAAAATGTAGAAATTCAGAGATACTCTTTTTTATGTAAGGATTTTTAAATGCTTTTTATAAAATTTTATTTTTTAATGAGATATTTATCATGTTGATAATAAAATAGAGCATCAGTGTAAATGAAAAATTTTGGTTATTAATTGAATGATTTTGATTAAACTCAATGTTAAAATCAAGCATAAAATGATAAGAACATTAAACAGATTAAAATGTTAAATAGAAGCCAAGACCGGTTTGGCTCAGTGGATAGAGCGTCGGCCTGCGGACTGGAGGGTCCCAGGTTCGATTCCGGTCGGGGGCATGTACCTTGGTTGCGGGCACATCCCCAGTGGGAGGTGTGCAGGGGGCAGCTGGTCGATGTTTCTCTCTCATCGATGTTTCTGACTCTCTGTCCCTCTCCCTTCCTCTCTGTAGAAAATCAATGAAAATGTATTTAAAAAAAAAAAAAAAGTTAAATAGAAATTGAACAGTTTAAAATTTGAGATTTTTATTAAACAACGAGAACCTGAGAAAGAATAGAGTAAAAACATTTCTCTCATTTTTAAATAAATCTTTTAAAGATACTGTTGCTTTTTATTAATGAAATTCCCGTATTTCTGTCTAAAAAGTATCTGCAGTGTAGAGAGCAGATAAGAATTAATTGCTTGAAATTAAGATACTTTTGCCCAGCACTGCAAAACTCATTATGAATAACAAGCACTCAAATAATATTCCTCTTTTCTTAGTTATTTTGCATTAAAAGAATTGAGGAAAATCATATGAACCTCAAGGATATTAAATTTTTTACCCTTTATTAATATTTGAGAATCTCGTTTTCATTTACATTAATTCATCAAAGCTCAGCAACAATCAGTGAAATATTTCAGTGGGATTGAGGTCCCCCAACACTCTGTTCCAACAGGTGTTCCTCAGAGGGAACCACGCTGAGCATGTTGGTGTGAGAGGATGAGATGTGACAGGTTCAGGGCTTATCTGCAGCGATTTTTCAGAAGGAAAAAACGAGAGTAAGGTGGCCTTCATAAAAATGATTGATAGCCCCACTGGTGTGGCTCAGTGGTTGAACGTTGACCTACGAAGCAAGACTTTGCGGTTGGATTTCGGGGTCAGGGCACATGCCCGGGTTGTGGGCTCGATCCCCAGTGTGGGGCGTGTAGGAGGCAGCTGATTGATGATTCTCTCTCATCATTGATGTTTCTCTCTCTCTCTCTCCCTCTCCCTTCTTCTCTGAAATCAATAAAAGTATATTTTTTAAAAGTGATAGCTGGGTGGTGTTAACTCATCCTCTCACTTTGAAGGTCCTCATGGGGTTTATAAGGAACCTTGATTTAAAGGAGAGTGTTTAAATGAAGTTCCCTCTCACTTTCCTAGGAAGTGTTCAGAGGGCTGACGTTGTGTTAGTGGTCTCTATACTGATTCTGGTTCCATTTCTCTCATCAAAGTCTTCCTAGTCATTTCTGAGAGGCGCACACAAAGCGTCTCATGTACTCAGGAACAGGTCTGCTCCTGAGCTGCTGATCTGACCTCATTGTCTTCTGCCTGTGAGCCAGTTAAAGGGGTCTCCCAGGCTATGTCGCTATTGCCCTGGCCCTCCTTATGGCCTCTAGGGGGCACAGCAGCTCCTGAGCCCCCAGGACGCCACAGCTGCCTGGTGGTCTATGGCAGATGAGAGAGGAACAGCCCTTTCCCTGACTTACATTGTCACCTGGCCTTCAGACAGCCTGAGTTTCTCCAGGCATCTCATGTCAAACAGCATCTTCAGCTCACAATCCCCTCCCCAACCTCATCCACCGAGTCACTGTCCTCTTTTATGCCTGTGTACTAGGCACTGTTGCATAAATAGTTCTTTCTTTTTCCTCAGCTGCGAAACAAACAAGAGTCCCCAGGATTTGAGACCAACAAGTGTTTGCTCATCAGTATCATACTTGAGCCAAATACATTCAGACAATTGATTGCTTTGTACCATTTCTCCTCATATTTGATACCAGTAAAAGTAAAACTTTTACAAATAAGTATTTTGCTTACCTGTATTGTAAGCAAGAAGGAACTTGAAATTTATTGGAAGAAAAATGTCAATATGTTAATTATAATATCTAAATTAGAGAAGAGTCCATAACTAGTTTGTACTAACAAACAAGCTTTCCTGAGCACAAATCTCTTTTTCCGGAAGATTAGAGGGTTTGCAGATAGGAGAGAGTCAGTTTCTGTATCTGTGCAGTGAATTCTGCTTTTTTATTTTGCATCCTGAGTCAACATGCTGACTTGGTTTTAATTGCTAAAAATAATGGGAACTAGGGGAGGTGGAAAGTAGGTCTAATGATCTAATGACCAGGGGCTATTTTTCCCTTTTGTACCCAGCCCAAGGTCATGAAAAAGCCAGGAAAATACTTTTTGCTGATAGAGGTGTTGTCTCAGCTGTGCATATGTTCTCCTTGTGCTGTGAATAATCACTGAACTCTTTAACAGTGTTGTGTCCCTGTTAAATCTCTGAGGATTTTGGGTGCAACCTAAAAACAGTCCTCAGTTACTGCTGAGTATAATTTGGCCCTAGATAGATTGATGTAACTCAAAACAAGGTTATGCTATAACTAATGGAGATTTTGCCAACAAAACACCTTGAGCTAAAATTTATACATATCAAAATATGTTTTTTCCATTGGATATATTTCAGAAGTATTTTAATTTTGGTTTAACTTAACCTTTTACTTGCAGTTCGTTTAGTAATAGATGAAATGGGATTTATGAAAACTTCAGACGAGGATGAAACGAGTAACCTGATATGGTGTGACGCCGCAGTTCAGCAGGAGAAGATTGCAGAGCTGCAAAACTACCAGGTGGGGAGTTAGTCATGGCCCATCAGTGGCCATTAGGAAAGTTACATACATTCCCTCATAGCTTTCTTTAGATAGGGTTCTTGCTATGTTGACAATCTCACCTGAATAGCCTGTTGTGTTGCTGTGCAGTACTGACTTTGCATGAAGTCTGCATCCTTTCAGATGTAACTTTTAACCTCTTTGCATCTTTAAGTAAGAATTGATAGAAGAAAACCTTTACTAAACTGGTGCTTTGCATTATGCTTAAAGATGAGTCCTGTGGAATGGCCTAGCGAGATCATGACGTGGCAGTTCCATGTCCGTTATATATCTGGCTTCATTCTTTTATTTTCAGGATGTGATACAAACATATTAAAAAAGTCAAATGCATGGAATTTTAGACAGTTCACATTTTATGCAGTTCTTCTTCCATTAGTATAGAGGGTAACACAGAATTTACTGCAGGGGAAAAAAAAATAAGTCCATTTTCACTAGTTTTTCTATAATGCTTATCTGTATGAATATAGTAAATTTAGAATGTAAAAGTTAATTACCAGTTTTTCAACACCAACAATTGTAACTTTAATGTCATTATAAACACCCTTTTTTGATTTCTTTAAAATTGTGCAATTTTTATTCTCTATATAATCAATTACTATAGATTCTTTAATTCATTATAGGTCATTTAACTTAAATATTTTACATTAATAATTGTCAGTTTATTAAAACATGAAAACTTAAAAGATGGTGGTAACTGTATGATAGTATAAATGACTATATTCATTAAGTCAATGAGGATATTAATATTTACCTTTTTATTTTCCAGAGGATCAACCATTTTCCAGGAATGGGGGAGATCTGTAGGAAAGATTTCTTAGCAAGAAATATGACCAAGTAATCTTCATTTTCTTATAATAGAATAAACCTGTTACAAATTTACATTTTGAATATTAGAGTGCTATCTTTTACAAAGGTACATTGATTTGAAATGATATTTTGATGGAAGAGAGAGAATTTTAGATCTAGGAGGGTCTGGAAAGTTCTCTGGTCCCATTCCTGCACTTTGCCGAGGAGGTAACTGAGGGTCAGAAATACCTTGCACAAAGTCAACACATAGTTGGTAGCAGAGCTAGAGCAGAATCTTGGGTTCTAGAATCTCAGGGTTCTTTTTACTGTTTATTCAATATGTTCTACTTATTTTCAGTTAAACCTTGCAGGATCTAATATGTTGTATTATGGTGTGTGTGCATCTGTGTATTCATATACTGGTTACTGAGCATCTAATATGTGCCAGGCACTGTAGTTGGTGCATGTGTGCACGCACATACACGTAGACCACATATACACAGGGTGGGGCAAACATAAGTTTACAGTTGTGAGTTTGTGAAACACCGTTCATTCTTGCATTGTTATTTATTGTATTTTTCCATATGAACAATTATAAACCTCAATTGTAACCTACTTTTGCCCCACACCGTACATGCCCACCCAGGGATATACATGCACATACATTCATTTCTGAGGCCACTGTTAGAGGAACAATATGCTTTCATGGGAAAAACAGTTCACAGGTACTCAAGTACTGAATGAATTGTAGAATTTTTATGCAGTTTATATCTCTACTGATTACATTATTTTAGCTTAAGGAACTTGAGTGATAAATTGAGAAAAATTTTTAAAAGATATCTTTCACAGAGAAAGGTTAGTAAAATTATGTGTAAAATTAACAAAATATCTGTTTGTATCCAAGTGAAAGTTTATACATCCATTTACTCAACAGATATTTTTGAATGTCTATCTTTCCCCCTAGAGACTGTTATCTGTGAGGTAAACAAGATAAATAAGGCCTAGTCCTTCCCTTGAACTCACATTTTAGTAAGAGAGGGAGACTGACACATACAGTACAGTTGTGTTAGAGGTAGAGTCAAAGTCTGGTGGTGACCAAGATAGGGGGAGAGATAATTTTTGAGCGGGCAGGGAAGGCTTTCAGGAGGAATGAAATTGAGATGGATATTGAAAAGTGTATAGGAATTAAATATTTATCTTGAATATTTGTGTGCTTTAATTTTTTCCAAGTATATATGTGAAAAAATGTTATTCATAAATACTACATGGTTAATTTAAAACTATATTATTCTAATCAAAGCTTTAACTTGATCTGATTTTATATCATTATTAAAAATATAATAAATAGCTTGGCTGCTGTTGCTCAGTGGTTGAGCATCAACTCATGAATGTTAAAGTCATGGTTCGATTCCCAGTGAGGGCACATGCCCAGATTGTGAGCTCTACATTCAGTGGGAGGGGTGTGTGTGTGCAGGAGGAAGCTGATCAATGATTCTCACCCATCATTGATGTTTCTCTCTCTCTCTCCCTCTCCTTCCCCCTATCTGAAATCAATAAATAATGTACCAAGATTATTTAGCTTGTTGGCTTATTCTGGGCTTGACACATGGAGTTGGTAATTATATCCTTTTTGCATAATAGAAACAACTTTCTTACAGGGTTCTCTTGAAAGAACACTTGAAATATGGTAACTGTATGACCCTCCAATTGTGGAGGCCAACTGGCTTATGTATTTAGGTCCTGCCTCTCTGCATACTATAAACTATGGTTTCATTTTAGTTTCTACTAATTTTATTTGGGGACAATATCTGCTACATTATTTGTTCACCTATTAAAAGACTTGCATATATTTATTAAAAAGACATTTTTGAAACAATAGATTTTCTTTAATATATAATATTTTAAAATAGTTCTCTTAATTTATTTGTATTGGGAATCATTATATACAAAATGGTTAACATTTGGGATTCATCAAAAGTAAACCTTTAGCTCTGTACGGTGTTTCACAGTGGTTAGAGCATCAGCCTATGCACCCAAGAGTTGTGGGTTTGATTCCCAGTCAAGGGCATGTACCTGGGTTGCAAGTTCAATCCATGGCCCTGTTGGGGTGCGTGCAGGAGGCAACCAATCAATGTGTTTCTCTCACATCAATGTTTCTCTCTCTCTACTTTCCTCCTTCCCCTCTTCTCTTCCTCCCTTCCACACTCTCTAAAAGTAAAATCAATGGAAAGAGTATCCTTAGGTGAGGATTAAAAACAACAAAAAAGTAAACATTTGATATTGAGTATTATCTTTAAGTTATGTATCAAATAGGCAGCCTGATCTGTAGCAAATACAAAAATACTAGGACACACACTGTGGCCATGAAACCACATGAATAAGCACATATAGTTCATATAAAAACACCCTCTACTGACTAAAGGCTTCACATAGTTTTCTCAGAAAAGGAATTAAACTCCAAAACCCAACAGAATAAAAGGCAATCAAAACTGCTCCCTATAGGTGACCCAGAGAACTCAAAATCATCTTTAAAGAAGCAATATAAGTGGCACCTGGCCAGGAGCCATTTCCTACTGCCAATCCCCATTCTTGAGGAATAGTTAGTGACTTTTTCCATGTTATCTTGCTTTATATGCCTTTATTACCTCTATTACATTGCATTTAATTAATATCCTATATGTAAATTTCTTAGAAAAGAAACCATATTAACTTATATCCTCAGTGCCTGGCACATAGTATGTACTCAAATATATGTTTGATTTACTAATAAGTAAATTAGTACGTAGGACAGAGAACTGTGTCTATTTTTCTTTACTGATGTATCACCAGTGTCTAGAATAGTGCCTAGCACATGGTAGATGCTTAATAGACATCTGCTGAATGAATCAATAGATGAATAGAGAGATTTAAATCCTTGTAGTAAATGTCAGGATCACAGGAAGAAAATTTAGAAAAGTTTGAATAGAAATTACTTTTTATACTATCTCTAATTAACAGAATGATCAAGTCCCGGCCTCTGGATTATACCTTTATTCCTCGAACATGGATCTTCCCTGCTGAATATACTCAATTTCAGAACTACATGAAAGAATTGAAGAAAAAAAGGAAGCAGAAAACTTTTATAGTAAAACCAGCTAATGGTGCAATGGGTCATGGGTAGGTATTTTTCACCTGTAAATTATATATATCTATATATATATAAGCCAAGTGACCAGAATGACCGGAAAAACTGGTTGCTATGATGCACACTGTGGCCAGCCAACCTCCCGTGGCCCCTGCCCCCAATCTTCCCCACCCCCCAATCAGGGGTAGGGGCAGTCGGCCAACCTCCTGGTCCCCTCCCCCCAGCCAGCAAGACCCCACCTGTGCACGAATTTGTGCACTGGGCCTCCAGTGTGTGTGTGTGTGTGTGTGTGTATGTAGTTGGAGTGTCAGAGAATAAATGTGAGTATTCACTCATGGTTGAGTACAAATATGAAAAATATGATAAAATAGGATTCTACCCATTGCTGTTTTTGGAACTAAATATTTAATGAGTCCTTTCATTCTATCCTACAGGCTTCAGTAATTAAATTTAAAAATCGAATAAACAGATTGGAAGACTTTAATAGGAGACAACCAAATAGGGAAAAAAGATATTTTCTATTTTTTAAACAAAATTTGCATTTATAATAATTTTAGAGTAATCTTGAATACCACAGAGCTAAATTGACTTGGAGAAAGAAGTGAGAAGGGAGTTACTCTTACATGTGTCTTCTTTGCTTTACAAATACATTTTTTCCTTTTATTCAATTTATTGGGGTGACACCGATTAACAAAATTATACAGGTCTCAGGTGCAAAATTCAACAGCTCATTATCTGTACACTGTATTGTGTGTTCACCACTTTAGGCTAAGTCCCTGTCCATCACCATTTATCCCCTCTATACCTTTCTCCATCTTTCCCAACTCTCCTCTCCCCTGCAATCACCACACTGTTATCCATGTCCATGAGTTTTTTCTCTTTTATGTTCAATCCCTCCACTCTTTCAGCCTCCCAAAACCCCCTTCCCAGCTGTCAGCCTGCTCTCCAGCTATGAGTCTGTCTCTGTTTTGCTCATTTTTATCTCTGTACCCATGGTGATTGGATTGAAAATAAGTAGAACACATTAAGCTAAAATACCAAAAAGTAGACATGCTAGCTGAGAATAGATTATATAACTTATATTTCTTTCCTTTTGATTTCTTATGTCAGTTTTCTGCAATGTACTTTTAAAAAATGTAACTGAGTCTGCTTTTAATAAAAACTCATGAGTCATTTTAATCTTTTGTTTTAAATGCTTTGGGGAAAAGGTTTTTGGAATTGTAGCTATTCAACACATTTCCCTTTAATTTTCAATCACAGTCTAATCAGACATTATTTTTAACTGTGGTTTACTAGTTCAAAAAGTAAACATGTAATATTAGTGGGAATTTTATGTTGATTGTTTAATGTAAAGTTGGTCCTCTATGTTAGTCTCAAAGAAAAAAATTTGGGGGTATAATTGAAGTTCACATTTTTTCTCAATTTTAATGTTAAAAATAATGTTAAAATTTATATATATATATTTAATGGTAAAACATTATACAGAAATATTAATCAGATTTGACAACAGTATAAAAAATAGCTGAAGAAGCACACTGTAATGCAGTGAGTAGGTAAAGGACACCTCTGCCATCTGTGGAGGATAACCATTTCCTTGCTGATCTATTGTTTGATTGTCCTCTCCATTGCTGAAAGTGGGGTGTTGAAGACTCCAGTTGTTATTGTTGAACTATCTATATCTTCTTTGAGTTCTATCAGTTTTTGCTTCATATATTTTGGAGCTCTGCTGGTAGGTGCATATATGTTTATGATTAGTATGTCTTCTTGATGCATTGCCTTTTAAAAAAATCACTGTGTACTGTTTTCTTTGTCTTTTGTAATAACGTTTATCTGAAAGTCTATTTTGGTTATTGTTTGCATGAAATATCTTTTCCATTTATTTACTTTCAACCTATTTGAGACTTTGAATCTAAAATGAATCTCTTGTAGACAAAATATAGTTGGACCATGTTTTTTTTTTAAATTCATTTTGCCAAATCTTGTTTTTTAATAAGAGAGTTAATCTATTTGTGCTTAAATCATTATTGATAAAGAAAGATTTACTTCTACCATTTTGCTATGTGTTTTCTATGTCTTATATATAATTTTCATTCCTTAATTCTTCCATTTCTGCCCTCTTGTATATTAAATAATTTTCTAGTGTGCCAATTAACTTTCCTTGTCATTTATTTAACTATATTTATTTTTAATTTTTTAATGGTTACTTTGGGATTACAATTAACATCTCAATTTATAGCAGTCTTGTTTAGATTAATATCATCTTTCTTTCAATAGTAAAAAACAACAACAACAAAACACAAAAAACCCTGATCCTATATAGCTCTGCTCCCTTTTATTGTCACAAAATACATCCTGCTCATTGTGTGTCCAATAACGTAGATTTGTAATTATTGTTTTATGCAGTTGTGTTTGAAATAATATAGGAAAAATGAGGAGTCACAAACTTAAACTATACTAAATAGTGACTTTTATATTTACCATGAATCACCTTTAGTGGTGATCTTTATTTCTTTGTGTGTATTTGAGTTACTGTCTAGTGTCCTTTTGTTTTGCCTGAAGGATTCGCTTTAGCATTTCTTGTAGGCCAGGTGTACGAGCAAAAAACTCCCTCAGCTTCTGTTTATCTGGGAGTGTCTTAATTTCTTCTTTAATTTTGAATAGTTTTGCCAGCTATAGAATTCTTGGTTAAAAGTTCTTTTTTTTCTTTTTCTGTCAGGTCTTTGAATATGTCATTTCACTGTATTTTGGCCTCCAATGTTTCTGATAAGAAATAAGCTTTTTATGTTATTGAGGATTCCTCAGATATGACGAGTAGCTTTAGTCTTTTAATTTTTACTTATTTCTTAGTAGCTACTTTCAAGACTTTTTGCCTTAGCTTTTGACAGTTTGATTATGTGTCTCAGTGTGAATTTCTTTGAGTTTGTCCTACTTGGAGTTCATTGATCTTCTTGGAATTAAGATATCTTCAGCTATTAATTCTTCAAATATTCTTCTTACCCCTCTTTCTCTCTCCTCTTTATTTGAGACTCCCAGAATATGTATGCTAATATTCTTGATGGTGAACTTTTAAGCTCTGATTTTTCTTCATTTTTTTTTTCTTTTTGTTCCTTAGACGAGTTAATCTTAACCGATCATCTTCAAGTTTTGCTTTTTTTTTTTGCATTCCTAAATTTTTTGTTTAACACCTTAAATGATTTTTTTTATTGTTTTTTATTGTACTTTTCAACTTCAGAATTTCTGTTTGAATTCTCTTCCTTACCCTTTAAAAATAATTTCTATCTCTATTGATATTCTCAAGTTGGTGAGATAGCATTTTCATGATTTCCTTTAACTCTTTGAATAAATTTAAAATAGTTGATTTCAACAGTTGATTGTTCAGTAAGCTCAATGTCTGGGTTTCCTCAGAGACTTTATATTAATTGATAATATTCCTGTGTATGTGTCATACTTTCTTTTTTCCTTTGCATGACTTATAATCTTTTTGTTAAAAATTTGACATTTTTAATACTCTAATGTAGAAACTCAGAAAATCAGCCTCTCCCCTCTTTGTAGGTTTGTTGTTGTTATTGTTCATGCTTGTTGTAGTTGCTGCTTATTTGCACAGTGGGTTTCTGAAATAATTTTGTAAAGTGTGTATTCTTTGTTGTGTGTGGCTACTCTAATTCTTGTTGTGTTAGGTCAGTGGTCAGCTGCTAATTGGACAGAGATTTTTCTTAAACATTTGGAAACCAGCCCCCCTCCAAAATATTTTGCCCAGTCTTTTCAGATGGATTATATGTGTGTTTAAGTTTGAGCAAGCCTTCTGTGTCCAACTAGGCAATTATATCTCTGCTCAGCCTTTACTTCTTACTTGTATAGAGCCCCCTGATTAGCCAGAGCTAAGAGCTTAGGATCTTAGGATCCTGAGCAGGCACCTACCTTTGGGCATGGACATGGCCTTCTGGAGTCCTAGAAATATGTCCGAGCTTTCAAAACCTTATTAATCAAAGATTCTCATTCCTCAGTCCTTCCCCCCAATCTTTTTAGTAGGTCTGTTGTTTCCTCCAATGGTTAGGCAGCAGGGACTAGTACATATGTCTTTAAATCTTCTCCATAATTGCCTCCCTAAGTAGCTGCCTCAGCCTGGGGAGAGTTCCCACTTAGGCAAGATAAAAGCAACCCCTTTGAGGTCCTCCAGGGAGCCACTACACAGGTTAAAAAAACAAGGCCACCAACAGAATATGACCTATTCTGCTCCCTCTAGAATCAGTATCAGTACTGGAAACATGGGCTGTTGTTCAAGCCCACTGGTGAGCTGAGGGTAAAGTGTTGGTACCAGAGTAAGTTAAAATGCCACAAAGCTGTTTTACATAGATTCAGCTGTGGTGATTTTTAAAAAATTTTATTTTTACTTATTTTTTGATTAAATGATCCCTGGTTGTTACAAGCTTTTGGTTAGTTTCCAGAATTCCAGAAAAGTTGATTCTGACAACTTTCTTATTTTTATTGTTTTTCAATTCACTGCTTTTGTGAAGGCACAGACTTTGGAGTTATCCATTCCTCCATATTCTTCTTGAGTATTAGCTATAACTTTGTAAACATCTTGACTCCATATAAAATTGTTCTTTTGATTCTTTTTCTAAACTTAGGATTTCTTTGATAAGAAATGGTGACAAACTTCCATCTCAGGATCATTTGATTGTTCAAGAATACATCGACAAGCCTTTCCTAATGGAAGGCTACAAGTTTGATTTACGAATTTACATTCTGGTAACATCATGTGACCCACTAAAAATATTTCTCTACCACGATGGACTTGTGCGAATGGGAACAGAGAAGTACATTCCACCTAATGAGTCCAATTTGGTAAGTGATACCAAACAGAAGCTATGATTTGATTCATAGATTCAACATGTACTTTTTAAAGAACCCATTGTGTCTAAAGATTATATGAATGAAAGCTCCTCCTCTCAGGTTCTTATAGTCTAGAACAGGGGTGGGGAACCTTTTTACTGCCAAGGGCCATTTGGATATTTATAACATCATTCATGGGACATACAAAATTATCAACTTAAAAATTAGCCTGCTATATTTAGTCAAGCACTTAATTAGCTCACCCCTAATGCCTTGGCAGGGCCAGACCAAATGATTTCACGAGCCCTTATACGGCCCGCGGGCTGGACGTTCCTCACCACTGATCTAGAACAACCATTTTCAACTGATGTGCTGCAAACATTTTTAAAACATTCAATACCTGACTGACTAATCAGGGGCACTGTCCTTTTTGCCCTTAGATTATCAGATGAAAAAATGACAACAGGCAGCACAACAATAGCTTGTCCAGTTGTGAATGAATCAAAATTATACTTATTTTTTTGTCAGATTGGCAAGAAACGATATTTTTGTTGTGCTGCAGAATCTTAGTAATTAGTTTATATGTGCCATGAGATGAGAACGGTTGAAATCGCTGGTCTAGAATGACTGCATGTATAAACAGGACTACTTCCGATCTGTAGACAGCTTTGGGAAAAATCGAATATAAAAAGGTGTCCGCTCCAGGAAGGCTAATCAGGAAAAGTCTTCCCCTCTGGGTGCTGCGGACACAAGGATGGATTTCTAAGCACATGTGTGTATGCAGTAGCCCTGGATAGAAATGATTTTTCTTTAACTATAAATAAAAAAGTAAGATGCCATTAGGAAGTATAGATAGAATGTTTATGTAGTTGAGTACAAAATGGCTAGTTTGTCTTCAGCTCCTCAAGGAGGAGGCTGTACTTGAACAGTGTTTATACCTTTGTATAAGAGGTTCGGTTTAAACATATAGAATGTGGGAGAAAGTATATGAAACAGGAAGCAAAAGATATCAGAAAATAGAGTAATTTATTTTTGTTGGACTAAAAGAGAAGATTGTAAATTTACATTGACCAAATGTGAAGAAGAGACATAAATGGTCTGTTTCAGTGTGATTTTTAAGTCTATTAAACTGTAATTTCTTATCATATTTTTTCATAAAGTAATAAACTATAACTTATAGTTTATATAAAACAAACTTTAATTTATTTTTTGTATGTATTGATTTATTATTAACTAAAAGTAAAAGTTTAGTTAACTAAAAAACCATTTTTTAGAATTGTTTCCCCTTTTGTCAAAGGTCTGGTTATTGTTTTCTTTCAATATTATGCACACAATTAACTCTATTAAAAATGGTCATGTTTCTGCCCTAGCTAGGGTTTGATTCCTGGTCAGGGCACATATAAGAATCAACCAATGAATGCATAAATAAGTGGAACAACAAATCGATCTCTTTCTCTCCCCCCTCCCTTTATCTCTCCCTTTCCTTTTCTCTCTCTCTCTCTCTCTCTCTCTCTCTCAAAAAAAAAAAAAAAGAATGGTTATATTTTCAAAATTCAATACTAAGGGCTGATCATAAATGTTACTATGTTCAATGAATTAAAAATTTTTGTAAACCTGGCAGAAGAAGAATAAGGGAACTGGTAGAGGGGCTCCTTAAATATTGTTTAATAAATGAAAAAATAAATTCTTAATTAGTGATGAGCACATATAATTCAAATGAGGAGTTCTGCATATTTGCTTCAAAGATTTTAAGACTGTAGACCTAAGTAATGGCAGTGAAAAAAATGTGACATGAATATACTTAGTTATTAACAAGCCAAAATACTAATCATGTTCATGAAGCATATATTCATTGTGATGCAACAATGTTACCTGAAGTCACCTCTAGGAGATGAATCATGAGGGTGGGATTTATAGACTTGATGAATGTTCATGGGAGATTGGTAAGGAGCCAATCTTTTTCAAGTTTATTTGAGAAAAACACTATCAGCAAACATAAGGATATAAAGAGGCAAAGACAAAACAGCTCTAATATGGAGCATCATAAATGTGCTGTTGATCATTCAGACACTACAGCACTGCATGGGGAGCAGCATTGTCTGCTGAGTGCACTCTGTCTTGTTAACAAGTTACAGTGGCCTCCGCATAAGAATGGGGCAGAGGCTGTGTTTGCTAGTCCTGTCTTTTGGTTTATGCTACTTACTTGAGCTTTCATTTTTTAATATTTCTTTGCAAAGACTTAGAATGTTCTCTCAGAAAATTCCTAAACACAAATTTGAGTAAAAACTGTAAGTGACCTCCCTAACCGGTTTGGCTCAGTGGATGGAGCATTATCCTGTGGACTGAAGGGTCCCGGGTTTGATTCTGGTCAGGGGCATGTACCTTGGTTGCGGGAACATCCCCAGTGGGAGGTGTGCAGGAGGCAGCTGATCAATGTTTCTCTCTCATCGATGTTTCTGGCTCTCTATCCCTCACCCTTCCTCTCTGTAAAAAATCAATAAAATTAAAAAAACACCCCCAAACTGTAAGTGACCAAAAAAGCGAACAAAAAAATGAACAAAAAAGCATTTTTCTTACTAAGCAATATACAATTTTACATTTTCATTTAATTACTCTATAGAATCTTATTATTTTAATGCTCTCTGTGGAAGATATAGATTACTACATTCATGTTAAGGGAAACGTGCCATTCCATTTAATTTGGAAATTATCGAAGTAATTGTGAAATTGTCAATCTGTATATTTTAAACTTTAAAATCATCTTTCACCTTTGGATGCTTTTCTTTTCTGTGAAATCTCACGGTTCTAGAGTCCCATAGGTGATACCTTTGGTTCTTACTTGTTACAGACCCAGTTATACATGCACCTGACAAACTACTCTGTGAACAAGCACAATGAGCGTTTTGAAAGGGACGAGACGGAAAACAAGGGCAGCAAACGCTCCATCAAATGGTTTACGGAATTCCTGCAAGCAAATCAACATGATGTTGCCAAGTTTTGGAGTGACATTTCAGTAAGAGAATACTATTCCACAATTATGACTGTCTTTCTTCAGATTAAATTAAAGGATCACCAAGAATTTTAAATAAAGCGCAGATTACATTAGATTGGGCAGATAAGGCATGTTTTCATGAAGGAAGTAGAATTTGGGATGGACCTTGATACATGAGTAGGGATGGGAGAGGGAATTCTAGGTGGAGGTGAAAACATAAGTAAAAGTGTGGAGAGGTATGAGAGTACTGTTACGTGGTCCAGGTTGGTACATTTGGTATTTGTGGGAGATGCGTGGGGACTTATGGCTGAAAAGATATGTAGAGGCTAAATTTTAGGTCTGAAAATCAAGGCTTAATGTCCAGGCTTAATCAAAGCTTAAGGGAGGAGAATAATAAGGTCAAGGACTATGAACTAAAAAGGTACATCTGAAAAAGGGTGTGGGATGGGTTAGAGTGAAGACCAAGAGTAGGTAGAAGAGGGCCCTTGGGAGAACTTTTAGTGAAAAGAAAGGCCTAAATTGAACACAATAAAGGGGTGGCAATGAGGTAAATATTGGGATTTATTGAATGTTCAGAATGGGAGAGAAGTACTCAGTGATTCTTCTAGTTTTAAGGAGTAATTATAGGGAGAATGGAGGTGGCATTATCTGAAATAGAGTAGGAAGGAATTTATTTTTGAGAAGATTTAGAACTTAGTTTTACAGATGAGGGGAAAAAGTTTTACTTATTTGTTTATTCACTCATTTATCTAGTAAACATTTATTGAACCCATAATATAAGCCTAACTTTGGCTGATAATTTGAAGATTTATAAGTTACACCTCCAGTTCTTGAAAAACATAGAGTTTGGCCGGAAAAACCAGCACAAAAATTGTTATTGAAATTCAGTGTAGCAAGCACAACAGAGGAGGCAGCAGTGGATTCTGTGGGAAGTGGAGGAAACCACATACAGTAGCTTTGGGTGGGTGGTGAGAGAGGACTTCTTGGAGGCATTGACTTCCGAACTAAGCTTTTAAAAGTCCGTGAGGCTATGATGATGAATTTTACTTTAGATGTGTTGAACCTGAAATGCTGTCTCAGGTAGAAAGATCAAGCAGTCAGGAATGTGTTTGTGGTACAATTGATATGTAACACCCTGGCAATGGATGAAATTCCAAAAGGTAAAGGTAAAGAGAAACAAGGAAACAGATAAGAGAAGATAACTTTGGTGAAACAGACCCTTTATTAATCCTAGCAGAAGTATTAAATAAAATGGTATTCCAAGTTAGAAGACTGTGCCTACTGAAAATAATGTGATTAAGGGCTATATAATTTGATTTGGCCTTTCTTTGGGGACAAATAATATATAATTTAAGTAAATCTGTAATGGCAATGGACATGAAAGTTCATAGGTAGTTGAACTTGGTTCAGTTGAGAAAATCAGAGAGAAAAATAAGCATCATTATATTTATCTTTGGTTGATTGTTGGTTGATGTTTGTTACTCCTTATATTTTATGTCACAGGACATAAATCCAAAGATTCTTAGATGTCAGACAAGTGAAAAAGAGTGACGTTTGAAAAGAATGAATTAGGGTGTGCTGGGAACTGTGCTAATTTGAAGAGCATAAGAAAGAGGTCTGAAGGACATAGATAACCACTCAGCACTATTCTATTGGTGCACATGATATTTTGGGCCCAGGGTGGTTCATCTCCTAATTTGTCAATAGAAGCTGTAAATCCCCAGATTTGTAAACATTGACAATCCATTCAAAAGTTTTAAAAATGTAGGACTCATGAAAAATGTTTGTCATCTGGATTTGGTTAGATGCCTACCAACTTGTTTACTTTCTATTATATCTTCCTGAGAAACTACATACCTCCAAACAAAAATTTGATTACAATAATTCTATGTTTTTTACTTATTTATTTTAGCAAGGCCAATTCTGTGGAAATTCCAAAAAATGTTCTAATGATAGATTTACTATCATAGTGGATTAGAAGACTCAGAGTTGAGAAATTTATGTTGGGGCAGTTGCTTTTTGATGGAAGATCATATGGTACATGATATTGCCTGGACGATTTAATGAGTAGGTTAGTTGATGATTAGCACAGTGAGACCAAGGACATGTTATATACTCTCCAATATTCTTTTTTCTTTACCAAATATTTCATGTCCATATGGGAATGTCTTTGTCAAAAGGTGGTACCTGTTGGGCTGCCTTGGTGAAGTATGTATAGAGAGAATCAGAGAAAAGTGAGTATCATGAGCTTATAAGTGGTACTTTTTCCACATGATTAAATTGGGAGAAGGTATAGAAGTAAGACTAATATTCATAGGTTAGGCAATTAACTTTTCTGTTATAGCCTAAAGTACAACTTTCAGATATGACCTAAACATGACCAATGTGAGTCTATTAAGGTCTGACACATTCATGATCTCTTCCATGAATGGCTAAATTTTGCATCACTTTTGCCTACCTTAGTTAGAATGTATATTAATAATCTATAAGTAATCAATTACTTAATAAATTAATAAATTTATATAATAATTTAAATAAATTAATAACTTATTAAATTATTAACTTTTCCAAGTACATTTCTTACATTTATCTTGTTAGATTGTCTGCATTTATTTAGTTATTTAAAATTTTGTCTTTATTCAGAATTACATATAATTTGTAAAGATCTCTCTGTTTAAGGTGAATCAACAAAATACTATATTGTAAAAAGAGAATGATAGGAGGAGATAGAAAAGGCAAATGTAGTAGATTTTTATCATAATGTTAATAGTTTACAAATTTTATGAATTTAACTTAGGAGGCTTTTTTAAATGATCTCTTTTTTGGGGGTAATTTTTTTAAAAAGTAACTGCCTATATCTAAAAACTAGCAATACCTTCCATGAAGCACAGAGATGTGTGTTTTTGTGCTTAACAAGAATGAATAGAAAATCAACAGAAAATCAGGCCATAGAGATTAAAAATGATTGTAATCATTTATAAAACCATTTTTACTGAATGCCTTTTTGTATATTTTGTGTACAAATCTACAAATCATATTTCAAAGCAATGATACTTGGAAAAGAATTGGTGAAATTTGATTTTTGCTTGATTATATCACTCCTGGTTTCACATATACTTGCAAGCTTGCCTTTATATTTCTAAAAATGTGTTGTTTTTTATGTAGAAAAAAACAGAGATCGGTAATCAGGGTCTATTAATTCCCCTCACTGTCTTGTTCTACACAGACACTTACTAGCCAAGGTTTTAACTTTTTTTGGTACTCTCCAGTTGTTTTAGTAATATCTCCAAAGATTTATATGGAGTGCTTTTTGTCTTTCATCTTTAAATTCTTTGGTGTTACCTTTAATTTGTTATTTTGAATAAAATTTTCTGAGAACAACCTCATGGCTTCTCTGACCCTTACTTCCAGATAGATAGCATCGGGGTTGAGATTCTGGGTATCAGTGAGGTTAATTTCTGCCTTCCATTTTTCTCCCATATGGTTAAATATTGCGCCCAGCAGGTAGTGGGATTTTGTGTCTGACCTGACATATGAGATGGACTTCTAGTGGAATAATAGAATAATTGTAACAGTAGGTGAGTTAAGTTGCTAACACTTAGTTCAGGTTCAATGTGCTCTGGTCGCTACACTGCGAGTTTCACGTGGAGTCTCATCTTGTCCCTTCGTCAGTCTTTTTGCAGCAGGTGTTACTACTATTGCCAGTTTACATTTGGCAGCAGTACCTGTAGAGAGGCAGTTCCAAAGGCAATATATTCTGAGCAAAAACCAGTGGGGCAGCTTTTCAACAATCCATAGCTTGTTCTCCAACTTCAGTTAAAACAACTTTTTGCTTTATTGGCATCAGTAACTCAGCCCCGTCATATTCTGTGTCCTCACAGAAAATGATGACAGCCAGCTCACCTAGTGGCAGTATTGCCTCGCTGCACGAAGAAACCCAGCTCTCTGGGATTCTCCCCTCGCTCTTTCCAGCCGATGTCCAAGTGGACATTCTATAATGTCGTTTGTGAATTAGTTTACTCATTTGTTCACAGATGTTTTTGAGCATCTCCTATATGTGAGGTACTATGGTAGGCACTGGAATGGGGTAGTAAATCAGACACACAAGGACCCTGCTCTAACAAAACAAGGAAAAGATCGGCTGGTTCCGTGCTGCAAAGTTATGCAGTAAGGGCTGATGGGTGGCGGTTTTGACCCCAGGGTCAGGGACGGCCTCTCTGGATATCAAGGATGCAGACATAGGCATAGGGGGAGAAGAGTGTCCCAAGAAGAGGGAACGGTTACTGAGATGATCCCAGAGGAGACAAGCATGGCGGGAGCTTAGCGGGTCCGGGAACAGTTGGATGGAGGGAAGTCAGGGCAGTGGCGGGGCTGGATGCCCCAGGGCTAGTTTGTAAGTCCAGGCCTTATCGCCACGTGTGTAAATGGGAACGAAATAAGGCATTTTCACCTTTTGAAAATCTGTCCTTGTAGGAGCTGGTGGTTAAGACTCTGATTGTGGCAGAGCCTCATGTCCTGCATGCCTATCGGATGTGCAGACCTGGGCAGCCTCCGGGCAGTGAAAGTGTCTGCTTCGAAGTCCTGGGATTTGATATTTTGTTGGACAGAAAGCTAAAGCCGTGGCTCCTGGAGGTAAGGCGTTTTTAAGAAGACATGTTATCACTGTGCATTAACACAAATGTTTTTAAATGTGTACTTGGCACCGTCGTCTCATTGACTGAGCAGAAAGAGGCCTGAATGGAGTGTGTGGGAGGAAGAGAATGAAAATTCATGGAACAGAACAGTTCTTAGAAGGATCAATATGTGTTTGATATTACTTTTCCCAAATTAGTGTCACATTTCTAGGCCAGGAATTTTGAATATATGTGTGGATCTACTTTTACTGATTTTTTATCTATTTCCTCCAATATTTTCTCAGCCTCAGGGCTCCTACCACTTCATGACATGTGGGTGCTGTCTTTCCTCTCTCTATGTGGGCGCCTGGGCCTCGGGACCACAGCCTCTCTGTCTCAGTGTGTCTCCCTTCACGCTCTCGAAGAGGGACACTCCAGTGGGTTCATTAACCCTGACACCCAGGTGGCTTGAATGTGCCTTTCTGGCCACATCACATGCCTGGGCCTCCCCTCAAGTCCAGCCCCTCAGCTGCGTGCCTTTGGATTTGCTGCCCGTCCCTGCTATGGGCAGCGTTGTCATTCCTTTTATTTACAAAAGGTCACTTAACATCTGGAAAATACAGAGTAATATACAGGAAAAAGTAAAAATGATCTCTTTTAAAGATTTTTTTGTACCTTTCCTTCCAGTCTTAATTAATTTATAATATATCCAGAAGAAACCTTAGGTCGCAGAGTGTATGGTCACAAAGTACCGTATGTAGGAAACTTTATCAAGAAAACAGCACATTTCCAAACACTTAGTGCTTACAAGATTAGTTATATTTTTGAGGAATATATTCCTATAGAAGATATCAGCAGCAATTACCTTTCATTTTAAGTTGGATTATCTCTCTTTTTTATTAATGATTTAGAAGTTTGCAATTACATCTTTAATATCAAGGCTTGCAAAAGTAAATTGAATGAGTGATAGGTGAGATCAAAACATTCAAAATACATTCTTCGGGAAGAATACTTTTCCAAACCACAGGGCCGATGGTTTCCTGTGTGTATTGAATGTACTATGAGTAAATAATATGTATATTTCCAATTACAGTTTGTCAGGTGTTCACATTTTGCTCCTGCTCGGGCCCTAGAAATAAGATGGATATGAGGAATGTTGCTTATCCTTTAGCTCCCTCCATTGGATATCAAAGCACTTGGCTGCACCACGTCTAGTGTGCTGAGACCTGACGTTGTCTAGGGTTATTGTTTTGTCTGCAGTCACCCTTTCCTGCTCTCAGCTGTATTTTTTTCTACCCCTGATACTTGTCTTTTATCCTTGCTGGGTGGGGAAGAAGTGAAGGCACATGCAGGAGGTAGAACTGCAAGAAGAGCAGGGACGAATGACTTTACAGACATTTACAGTTTTTAAAAGCAGTGGCCTAATTGGAACTTAGCTGGGTAAACCAGAATTGACTGAATGGTTGAATTCTGTCTTGTTTTGTTTTTAAGGCTCAAAATACAGTTGTTTGCATTAATGTTTCTTCTACTTTATTTTGTCCTTCATTTTCAGGAAAATAAGAACCATTACAAAATTCCACAATAACCAATGGCTAAATACTATTGTTTGCATTAACATAGTTTCATTTTCTATTCATTTTTTTCATCATTTCTGGATCAATCAGAACCATTAAAAAACTCGAAGAAAAAAACACACAACTAAAAGCTGTGGAGAATGAACATTTAATTATATTAAAACAGTGAAAAGAACCTTATGTAATGATTTTGTTTCTTTGTATTTTCAGCTGCAATGGTAGTGGTTCTAATACGAGGTTAAAAACCTTTTGGCGCCATCCAGTGGAGCAATGGAGAAGGTGCTTCTGAGAATGCGATAACTTTTAGTTCACTGGAATAATTTCCAGTAATGATTTGTAGAGGCAAATTGCAGAAATTTTCAAGCAGAGAAAACATTTTTAGGGAAAATCATGGAATTTGGAAGGATATGAATACTCATACTTTAAGTATCCTTGAATTAATTTCTCTTTTTAAAAAATATTTTTAATTGATTTTAAAGAAGAAGGGAGAGGGAGAGAGAGAGAAAAATATCAATGTTTCGGCTGCCTCCTGCACGCCCCACACTGGGGATCGAGCCTGTAACCCAGGCATGTGCCCTGATGGGAATTAAACCGTGACTTCCTGGTTCATAGGTCGATGCTCAACCTCTGAGTCATGCCAAGAGGGCCTTGAATTAATTTCAATAAGTCATTGTGCCAGGTGGTAGAGATACAAGAAGAATAAGACAAAACACTTGCGGGGACTCAGATGAGTGTTTTATGGTAATGGTTGTAGGTATAAGTAGGAAGCAGGGTGCCAGCACAAACAATAAACTGACTAACCTCTCTGTGTTCATGTGTGTATTTGAGAGTTAAAACAATCTTTGCAGAAGAGGGAGCACCTGAGCAAGGTATTTAGAAGGTGGGATAGGGGTTGGGGTTTGGAGAAATGGGGGTGGGGTAGGGAGAAGTTACTGGACAGAGGGAAGAGCACTAATTTAGGAGCACAGAATCTATTCTGGATACTTTTATATGTGCATGAAATGATTGTGTTTGTTTTGATAATACAGCTGTCATTTGGACAGTTAATAAATAATACTAATTTAATTTGCTTTCTAATAATTTTCATTTTTGCATCCTTTTACAAGCTGCTGAGTTTTAAGCCTATAACATTGGCTAGGTTTTGTCTGTTTTAGAATTTAGGCAGTGAAAACTGGAGAAGCCATCAACATTAAAGAGTGGAATTTTGGCTGTATGAAACCCAATTTTCAGAGTTTCTTCTGTGAGCCATTGTGGTTCTCATATTTTTTTGTACCACTCTCATAAAATTTTTAAAAATCCAAGACATTAATTGAAAAAAAGGTGTTTTTTTTTTAAACTTTTTCATGTATTAGTTTAAAAATTGGTTACATTTCTTCATCAACCAGTTTCTTTTATGTGATAGCAGGAGGAAGACTTTGAAATAGATATGAGAGAGGGGTTTGAGATTGTATTGTCCCAGATTACCATTCTGCAGAAGGGATATGCCTGGCAGAATTCCAGACTGCAGTTTTAGAATGGAGCACCTAAGAGATTCTATACAGATAACATTTCAGTGAACCAATTAATAATCGTCAGTTCCTAAATATTTGGTTAATTTTATAATTTGTTACTTACATGTAATAGCAGAACTATCATTGTATTACAAATTCTAGAGATTTGAGTCACTATGGAATGGTTGAAACATTTTTCATTATAAAGACATTATCCTTTCTCTGCACTTTTAAGAGATAACACTTGAACAACACTTGAGTAAATGGATGTTCTTGCAATTACCAACCTACTCCCTTCCCTAAGAGCACAGCACACAGGTGGGAATATGTTAATCACCTTCTGAATCAGAAATTATCAAAGGAAAAATACAGTTTGGCATATATAATAATAAAAGCATAATATGCTAATTAGACCGGACATCCTTCCAGATGTCCTTCTGGACGACCTTCTGGACGAAGCTGGGGCTGCGAGGGAAGCCCAGGTCCCAAGTGCCTACTGGCACCGAGAGGGAAGCCTGGGTCCCAAGTGCCAGAGGGAAGCCGGTGCCGGCAGCCAGGGAAAGGAAGGCCTACTCTTGAACGAATTTTGTGCATTGGGCCTCTGGTATTTCTATAAAAAGACTATCATGCATCTGTCAAAATGTTGACATGGAAGATTTTCATGATACATTGTTAAAAGGAAAACTTGGATTGTAAAATAGTTAATTAAATATAGACAGTTATTGGGAAGGTAAAATGAATATTATAAATATGCATAGCAAATATCTGGGATACCATTTATTAAATGATTAACAATACACTAGATAGTCAGGCTACAGGTGATCTTTCTGTCTTTTATTTAGCTTCTATTTACTAATTTTTCTGCAGTGATCCCATACTACATTCCTAATTAGAGGCATTTGTACTTCTGAATGATTTCTTAAGTTTAATGTGTTTTTTTGTTCAGCTGCCAATTGTAAAATGCATGTCATCAACTACCTTATCTTTTGTGGTGATGAATTCGTATCAGACAGCCCTTGTCTATGACCCGTAGCATATGTTTTTAGATAGCCTGTGGGGTTATCTGGTGGTCATGAAGCTAAGCTACAGTTGTGAACACAGCAGTGTTTAATTTTCTTAAACACCTGCTGTTCCAGTTACATTTTCATAACAAAATAACAACAAAAACAAAACTCCAGCTGCCGAAGTGGTAGTATATTGTCTAATGGATTTCTGGGTACATAGAGTTATTTTTTGCTGTTTGTCTAATGAAATCCTGGCAATGATGTCGGAAATGACATCACAACCACACATGGCTCATTTATTCCCATGAGTCCTTGTATACTTAGAAAGTTCATGGAGGTTAGTCTGCAGTTGCCCTTAATGGTATCTTCTGAGTAATATGTAGTCAGTGTCTTTGGAAATGAAAATTGATGAATCTTGTCTGATTCAAGTAGGAAGAAGCAAAATTTATTTTTTAGTTAGCAATGGAAGGATGAGTCACTTTTACTTCTCTGAAGTTAAAACTCAGAGTGCTTGGGGTAATTTGGTTGAAGAGAGTAGAAAAGAGGGGGAGGGCAGATATGCTGACCGAAGATCCTGAGCCAAGACAGCAGGGGGAAAGGGGGTGGCGATAATCAATTCCTTATGCCCTGGCTTAGGGTGATGGGGAAGGGAGGCTTGGCAATAGTAACCGGTCCATTGCCAAGCAGAGCTTTGAGGTTTATTGTAGAGTCCTTCTACTGGTTGGGGATCCCACATTAGATTAACAAATATGTATTGAATACAGGACATCCCAATATATACACACACTTTAAATAATTATAAAGGCAGTGTTTATTAAAATTCACTTCATTTTCAAAATTGAGCTATCAGCTTTTAAAGTGTGTATACAATTTTTGGGGAACACCTTGTATTTTTTGGCCTACCCACATTTGCTTACTCTCATTGTTTTCTTTGTAAATTTTAGATCAACAGAGCTCCGAGCTTTGGGACTGATCAGAAAATAGACTATGATGTAAAAAGGGGAGTGCTGCTAAATGCACTGAAGCTCCTCAACATCAGGTAAAGTATTTCCTCCATTTTTTGGAAAATTTTTGCCACATCTGACATAGAACATTCATTTGTACATGGAATTGGCTTGAATTTTTTTGTGTTTTATATTTTGAATTACTCAATTCCATTTATTTTCTTCGAATGTCTTTTCCTCTCCTCTAACACACAGTTTTTCCTTCTCCTCATTTAAGGCTCTGAACCTACAGTAAAAAATATGGTTAAGTTAGAGTATTGCTATACTTATCCTATATAATAAAAGCCCAATATGCAAATTGACCAAACAGTGGAATGACCAGTTGCTATGATGTGCACTGATCACCAGGGGGCAGACGCTCAACTCAGGAGCTGCCCCCTGGTGGTCAGTGCACTCACTAAGGAGCAGCTAAGGAGCAGCAAGCCAAGCAGTAAGGAGCAGCGAGCAGGCAGGCAGTAAGAAGCGAGGGGTCCTGGACTGTGAGAGGGATGTCCACCGAGGCATCCCGAACTGCGAGAGGGCGCAGGCCGTGCTGAGGGAATGCCCCCCGCCCCCCCCCACACACAAAATTTTGTGCACCGGACCTCTAGTTTAGTGATATAGAATATGAGGTTGAATTGGAGATTGCCTTAGGAAACTTTCTAGATTATCTCGTCACCTTAGAAGAAACTAAAACAGAGAGGTCATTCAGAAAGTAAAAAATCTCAAACATGAAATTTCTGCCTTTCTCTCTAGAGGTCTTCTCAATATATCTTGTTACCTGGGTAAACAGAAAAGAGAGGCAGTTGTTAAGTGAGGCTTAACCTTCCCATTGAAAAGCATCAGTGCGATCCCCCCCCCTTTTTTTTAAGGATGAATAATACTCTGTTTTATTATACACCATATTTTCATTATGCATTCATCCACTGGTGGGCATTTAGGTTGCTTTTGTCTTGGCTATTGTGACTAATGCTGCAATATATACAGGAGTGCAGATATTTATATGAATTCTAATTTCAACTCCTTTGGATATATACCCAGAAGAAGGGTTGCTGATTGCAGTTTATATGATCATGGATGTCAAATATTCGTAACACTATTATATGGGAAAGCTTTTGGCTCATAATGAAATAAATATTTTAGAAGTTTAACTGAACTTCTCAAAGAAGTAATGAAATGTTTGCAATTATAAGTGTGGAAACAGCATTTAGAGTGTTGGGTTAAAGGACCTCTAAGGTTTTTTGATCTTAGAGATTTTATGATTTCAATTGATTCCACTTGTCATTTAAAGAGCTCTAAAGAAGCTGTGGGATGTTTCCATGCCATTTGTTTATGTTAAATGTTTCCAAGCATTTAGCAGATGCCTGATTGAAAAGTACCTTTCGTGGAAAGCATCATTAGAAAAAGAGATAAACATATAAATTTGTTCAAAAATGTTCATATGATTCCTTTTGCCAGATTAAAGAATGATTTGCCTAAATTCTACTGATATCTCAATTATGTTAAAAGAAATGAAAAGAAAAAATAAATTTTTATTTATTTAGCTTACACAGTGTATCATTATTTTGGATTACTTAAGCAATATGCCTATACTTTTTTTTTTTTTGCATTTACTATTACTGTATAAGTAGGCCTTGAATTTTCTTTTTCTTTCTGGCATGTCTTTTGACTTGCCACCCATGGGTGTTTTCGGTCTTCTTAAAAGTGAGATATATACATTGAAACAGTGAGACATTTCTAGGCTTAAAACGAAGGGAGAATTGGACTTCATCTTTCTTAATTTTCTTAGTGTTGTTCCACTAAGAGAATTAGCACAATTCATACCATTTAGAGCTTATGCTAATGAAGCTTAGGTTGCAGCTGTGCCTTTTCTCTCAGCCAGATGGAGGGCTCCATGGGCATATGTGTTAGACTTGTATTTCACTGTGGCAAGGTATGTGATGGGCACATCATGGAAACATAAGCAGGAGCTGAGAACACTAGGAAAATTCTTGCCTATTTATTAAATATTATTGGATTAATTTTTATATGGAGTATTTTACTTTTGGATAGAATAAATTGTTCTGTGATTCCCTATTTATATTTATTTTAATCAGACTATCACGATGATCTTTTTTATTGTGTTATGTTTCTGCTCAAGAACCTAATTGGATTTCTATTGCCAACACTTAATCTAAGTTCCTTTCATAATATAACTTAATCTTAGCTTTTTCATCTTACTTCCTATTTCTCTCCAACCAAAACTGTTTTAGTTAGGCTGATTATCACATTACTAGAGGCCTGGTGCATGACATTTGTGCACTTGGCTGGAAGGGGTCCCTCAGCCCGGCCTGCTCCCTCTCGCAGTCTGGGACCCCTCGGGGGATGTCCGCTGAGGGGTCTTTAGCGCTGCCTTGTATGCGGGAGAGGCTGCCACCACTGCTGCTGTGCTCACCAGCCGCATGGCTTCTAGCTGTGTGGTGCTCCCCTTATGGGAGTGCACTGACCACCAGGGGGCAGTTCCGGCATTGAGCGCCTGCCCCTAGTGGTCAGTGCGTGTCATAGCAACCGGTCATTCCGTCGTTCGGTTGATTTGCATATTAGGGTTTTATTATATAGGGTTTTTCTCACATGTGTAGCCTATTCTCATTGATGATTTATTCTGTTCTGAATGCCTTTCCTTACTGCCTATGACTCAAATTCTATCTTTTATTATGGTGTATTAGCACAAGTTAATCTTTTGTTTCTTTGAACTTCAGGAGGAATTAGAGTCTACATAGAACAGGTCTTATTGCTTTGTTTACTCTTTTATCCTCTGTGCTCTTTTACTTGGGCATGGCAGATTTTTACTTTCAATTTGATATAAGCTCCTTGAAGTCAAGGAGCATATACTTTGCTATTCTACACAATTCTTTTAATATATATATATATATATATATATATAATTTATTTCAGCTAGGAACAGAGAGGGGGAGAGAGATAGAAACATCAATGATGAGAGAGAATCATTGATTGGCTGCCTCCTGCACACCCCACACTGGGGATCAGGCCATAACCCCGGCATGTGCCCTGACTGGGCATTGAACCGTGACCTCCGGGTTCATAGGTTGATGCTCAGCCACTGAGCCCATGCCTGCCAGAACACAATTCTTAGTATGATGCTTTACTTATAGTATGGCTCCATGTGTACCCCAAAATTCATAGTGTAAATGTATACTTTCAGTCTCAAGAGAATCGAAAAGCGTGTACTGGTATATAGCTCAGAGTATATATCACAGCCCCTGAGAATACCGAACCTCATATTGAGGGGTCAGAATTGATCCCCTTTGTACTTGGATGGCACAATGTAATTTAAGTTCAGATTCAGATAATTTTCTGAAACATTTGGCGTGGGGTCTTCAGAGACAAGAGGGTACAAAAGGGGCTATATGCAGAACAAGAGAAAGAATAATAAGTAAAGGTAAAAATTAAATAGTAATAAGTTAAAAAGGTGCTTTTTCAGAAATAAAAGGAAAAGGCAATCTTGTATAGCGGGTATGCTGGTGTGTTGATAAGAAGAATCATTTTTCCTCCATAACTATTGTAATAGAATCATTAAAATTGAGTCTACAAAAGATAGTTATAGTCTCATGAGTTCTGTGAGTCTGAAATACTGTACTGTTTATTAGTTTAGTTCAGATTAGACTAGGTTACATTAGATTATCTGACCCTTAGTTATGACATGACTAGTTCACAGGCTACATGTATATGGTGTATGCAGCAATTCATGCTACCCTGCCCTTGAAAATTGATTCTCACTGGCCTCTTTGACACTCTATTTTCTGAATTCACTTAACTTTGAGCATTTATCTGTCTTCTATTATTTCACTTCCCCCTACTTTTCATTTTTTCACTACATTCTTGCCTCAGCCCTCTTTTCCTCTGTGTCAGTCTCATTCATTTTTGTGGCATCTTTTGTGAGTCAGACACTGGAGTCCCAGGTCTACACCTGTATTGAGGTACAGATTAGGGCTCCTCTCGACAGCTCTGTCCACTCTTGGGCTTTGGTCTTGCATTTGAAGATCTCTGCTGAGCATTTACACTTGATGTTTCTGTTCTAATAGGGGCTCAGTTAATTTGTAATGAGTGAGTGAACTAGTAAGTAAGGATGTAAATGAATGAATGGGTGAGTGATCTGATGACACTTTAAATTCAATATGACCAGAAGTTGAATTATCTTCTCCTTTCTTGCTGGGTTTCTCTCTTTTCTTCTGCTAATAATGTCAATTACCTCCAATCCACAAAAGAAAAACCTTTTCATATATTTAATGTACATTCTTAGCTTATATTGTACTAGAAGATGGAGATAGAAAAATGAGTAAAATTTTCTCTCCTTAAGTGGCTCAGTTATTAAAAGGGAAACCATATGCTCATAGAAAAGTACTTACAATGATAATCACTCAAACCTAGTTTTGTGTCTTGCTTTGCTTTGCTAGTTAATTGTAAAACCATCCATATAAATGTTCAGGCTTCAAAGCTGGGAGTTATCATTAGTTCCTTCCTTTATTATGAATCAACTGAATCCTGTACAATGTATGACTACCATTTAATTTTGTAATCTCACTAAGTTTAATGACTTCTCATTTCTCTCCTGGATTATTTTACTGGCTTTCTTCCTTCTTCCAGTGCTAACCCCCACATCATCTTCCAGCCTCCACTCTGTTGCTCTGCAGATCATTTGACAAGCGTTAAAACTACTTACTGCAGTAGGGACTAGGAATTCAGTGTGTCCCGTGATTCCTGGGTTTCTGGCTTGGACAACTTGTTTGACAATACAGTATTGATTTAGATAAAAATTTTAGGTGAGAAACAGATTTAGAGGAGTGATGGGGGAAGGTAGAGAGAGATAGTTCAGTTTTAAACATGCTAATTTTGAGGTTCTCTGTGACCCCAGGCAGAATTGTTAACTGGGAAATCTGATATACAGTGCCCCGGGAGATAGAGACGTCTATTTGACAGCCATGTACAGATTGCTGTCTAATGGATGAAAGCACATAGAGTGTACATTTTGAGAAGTAAAGGGGGGCTTGGCAGAGTCCTGAGGAATGCCAACATTAAAAAAATGTCTTTAGAGAGAGAGGGAGGGAGAGGGAGAGAGATAGACACATCAATGAAAGAGAAACATCAATGCCTCCTGCTGGGGATCCAGCCCACAATCATGGGCATGTGTCCTGACCGGAAATAGAACCGGTGACCTCTTGGTGCATGAGTTGACACTCAACCACTGAGCCACAGCAGGCCGATGAGGAATGCCAACATTTGAAAAGATATTTATAAACTCTGATATTCTGATCACGTTGTTTCTACTCTATCAGATGAGGTTTAAACATTGCATCAAAGCAGTTTTGATCTTTAGATTGTATACAAAACAGTGTTTGATCTGGTCTTTGCATCTCTCATCAAGATGATCACTTTTTGTTCTTTTCCTCTGCCTTGGAATTAATTTTTCTAAGAACGCATGTGTGGTGCTATTCCACATGTTCATGGTTTTTGCACATATCCTCATTTAAATGTACATTTATCTTTGTTCCTCTGGTGAATACCAACTCATTAAATTTTTTGGGGGGGTGGGTAAAATATACTTAACATAAAAATTACTATCTTAACCATTTTTAAGTGTGCAGTTCAGTGGCATTAAGTACGCGCACAGTGTGGTGCAACCATCACCAACATCCATCTCCAGGACTTTTTCGTTGTGCAAAACTGAAAGTCTGTACTCAAACAGGTACTCTCCATGGATTGCACCTGCTACGTGGGAGGGAAGAGAGAGGAACGAGATTCAGAGGAAAGCAGTCTCCCAACAGGACTTTTTCTATAGAAATCAGACAGCTGTAACTAAATTTGCATGATTGGGCAAAAATGAGAAGGACTATGCAGAAGTCTTCAAAGAAATAGTGATTGTTAGGCTAGGATTTCAGTCAGAATTGAAAATAAACTAAGGAGTGGTTAGTGTAAATGAGGGAATACTTAAATATAAATGGAATTGTTGAAGGAAGAGAAAAGATCCAATATTCATTAAGGACCTATTATTAATACCACAAGTTGATCTTTATAAGAACTGTAGGAGGGAAACATTATTGTTAGTATTTAATAGATGGGGAAATAGACTCAGCAGGTAATTAACCTGAGATTGTACAGCTAGTACATCGTTATACTGTTTTCATTTTATTTTGTTACCTTCAGAGCTTCTATTTACAATAGGGAGACCTTTATTTGATGCTGATTAGATGAATATAACGTATGTAAATATGTAATTTAATAAACCTTGATTCCTATTGTCACTGTGTCTCCTTTTCTGCTCCTTCTCCTCACTGGGATAAAATCAGAATTGGAATTCTAGAATAGGATCTTGTGTTTTATGTTTTAGGACCAGCGATAAAAGAAGAAACTTGGCCAAACAAAAAGCTGAGGCTCAAAGGAGGCTTTATGGTCAGAATTCAATCAAAAGGCTCTTGCCAGGTTCCTCAGACTGGGAGCAGCAGAGGCATCAGCTGGAGAGGCGGAAAGAGGAGTTGGTATGACTATTTTAACACACCCATGTTTTGAATTGCATAATTCATTTGCCAGGTTTTATTTGTCAAATTTTTGTATTTCTAGAAAGAGAGACTTGTTCAAGTGCGAAAGCAGGTCTCTAAAGAACAACATGAAAATCGACATATGGGGAATTATAGGTAAGCGTGCTTCCTTTTTATACAGATTGTACAAGTGAAGTGTCAAAAACAATGAGTGTACATTTTTTAACGTTTTAGGCTTGTTTTAAGCACTGTTCATTTTACTTTGAGATAGTGCTTTTGTTTGATATTTTTCTAGAATGACAAGGTAGACAGCAGGTAGATGGTTCAGACTTGGGAGACTCCTGCTAGCCAGCCTCGAGGGTGGTTAAATCTGATATTATCTTTTAAATCAGATATTATCCTGTGACCTTATCTATAATATAAAGCCTAGCAACTGAATGGCGGATGACCAGAATGACTGGTCGACCAGTTGTTCAACGCAGGAGCTGCCCCCTGGTGGTCAGTGTGCTCCCACAGCGGGAGCAGCTGCTCAGAGGGCGGGTCCACAGCCACTTGGCTGACTGGGATGAACTGCACTCCCACAGCAGGCCCCAGTGCACAAATCTGTGCACCGAACCTCTAGTTTGGTTATAATGTGGTGTTTTGAGAAAGGTATCAGTCTTGTATTCTTTCTGCCAACTCCAAGGGGGTGACTATATTTTGTTTTAAACTCTAATGTATCAGGGACTAGGCAAATAATGAAGATGTTTGAAGGAGGCAGGTATGAGACAATAGAAAGGGTGTGGACGCTGCTAAATAAAACCCCTTCCATGGTATCAGCTTTGACAGGATAAAAGGAAACTCCCTAAGCTCCTTGTGTTCTTAAAGAGACTGTCCTTCCTCCCAAGCTTTGACATGGCCTCAGCAGAATTAGGAGAATTGGGGGCCATACATCATAGTAGGCCATTCTTCCCTAGCCTTAACACCATCAGCAGGAGTGGTGACATCACATTTCCTGTCACCCTACCTTTACCAAATTCTCTCCACTATCCCAAGAGATCATCAGGTTAATCTCTGCATTCTTCAGTAACCACACTAAATCCAGCACTCCCAAGTTATCCCTCATCACCTAAACATTCCCCCATGATGTTTTGGATTTCTTCAGTATACCCAACTGCAATGATTTCAACTACTACCTCCAACTAAACCCTTATACTGTATCATCTGGAGTTGCATTGTTTAAGATAATTCTCTAGATAAACTTTAATTTGTGTGCATGACAATGCACATTTATGGATTTTTCATAACTGTATTCATCTTTATTTGTGGCACCCAGTAAAGGCAGAATAGGAGGTTAAGGATGAGCTATGTAGTTAACATTAACTCTTACACTATAATAGCTTCTTTTTTAAAAAAAATTGAATTTACTGGGAGTGACACTGGTTTACAAAATTATACAGGTTTCAAGTGTGCAACTCAACAAAACATCATCTGCACACTTTATCATGCACCCGTCGCCCCAAGCAGTCTCTTTTCATCCCTATTTCTCCCTCTTTGCCCACCTCCACCTAGCCCTACCCCCTTTCCCTCTGGCTATCACCACACTGTTTTCTGTGTGTATGTGTTATGTATATATTTTTGTTTTTTGCCAATCCTTTTACCTTCTTTCACCCAGCTACCCAACCCCCCACCCCTGACCATTGTCAGTCTGTTTTTTTAAACACGTTGGTTTATCTGATTTTATTGTAGACGAATTTATCCTCCTGATGATAAAACTCTACTTGAAAAGTATGAAAATTTGTTGGCTGCTGCCTTTCAGACCTTTCTTTCAGGAAGAGCAGCTTCATTCCAGCGTGAGCTGAACAATCCTTTGAAAAGGATGAAGGTAAAGGGATACGTGTTTATAAAGAGAAAAAAGAATTATGCCAAATAATATGCTTTTAAAAACAACCTACCTCAGTCCCACATATAGAAACATTTTACGTTGAAGATGCACTTGCTTCCATTTTCACAGTTGGTAACATTTCATAACCAACCAGGTGGTTTCAAAAATAAGAAGTTGTCTAACAGGACAAATTATGCAGTAGAGAATGTTGATATTATATGTTGCAATACTGATCTATTGTAATAAACATGTGTTATAACAACTGTGTATATGTACCTGAATTAAAAAATCCATTGTATTTACCAAGCGGTTTGTAATGTTCTCATTATTTGTATCGTATCTAACATTATTCAGTATTTTTCCCTGATGCTGCCTAGACCTGATAAAGGAGAAGTAATAAATACACATGCAAATCCCCAAACATTCCCCCACTCCCCACTTAGTAATCTGTTTACCTTACTGACGGTCTATCAGTTATCTATTGAAGCATAATAAACCATTTCATTTATTTGCTCATTATTCTGCACACTTGGCTGGGCTCACTTGAGTAGTTCTTTCTGCTTGTCTTGCTTGGAGTGAATAAAGTATGATTCACTGCATTTATCTGAAAGGATATGCAAGATGGCTTCACTGACATGTCTAGAGCCTCAGGTGAGAGAGCTGGAACATCTGGGGAGCTGACTGGGTGTCTCTTTTTCTCTGCATGGTCTCTCAGCAGGGTAGCCAGATCCCTCACTGTGGTAGTCTGAGGTTCCAAAAGGGAGAATTTAAAGACAGGCCCAGTGTGTAAGTGCTAATCAAGCCTCGCTTGCATGACATTTACTAATGTTCCATTGGGCAACTAACTTTATATGGACCTATTAATACTGTTTGGACTTTATATTACTTGACATATCCCTACAGTAATATATTCCCCATATCATGGATACACTGTTGTATTGAGTAATTACAAAATCATGATAAATATGATCTTTTCACTCAGATTCCACAACAGAAAGTTTCAAAGCCATTTTCAAGCTGGCTAGACCTAAGAGATAGAAGCAGAAGGAACATTGTATAGCCCAAGTGTTATTTTCCTCCAAATTTCCCTCTTTTGAGGTATGCAAATGTTTTAACATTAGAATTATGTTCTGTGGCCTTTTTGTTTTTATTTTTAAATATATTTGTATTGATTTCAGAGAGGAAGGAGGGGGAGAGAGAGATGGAAACATCAATGATGAGAGAGAATCATCGATTGGCTGCCTCCTGCATACCCTACACTGGGATTGAGCCTGCAACCTGGAGATGTGTCCTGACCAGGAATCAAACTGTGACCTCTTGGTTCATAGGTCAATGTTCAACCACTGAGCCAAGCCAGCCTGACCTTTTTTTTTTTTTAACCCAGTATGAGACCTTTCTTCATTTTTCTTCACCTGTTCTATAATGTTATTTCCCTCTCCTGTGGCTAAATAATCTTTTCCTTTTTCTCATTACACTGATCCTCCATCCTTATTTTTTCTAGTAGAAAACCTAGGGGTACAGATACATCTAGATTCAAATTCTAGTTCCCCACATGTTAATTTTATAACCTTAGGCTAAACTATTTGATCAATGGTTCCTTGTCACCAAAATAGTAGTATTAAAACTACTTGTCAGGTTGGTTATGAAAATAAAATTGAGGTTAACTAAAATAGTCTATTAAAGTACTTGACACTTAAGAAATAGGCTTCAAACCTTAATTCCCTATTTCTATTCCTCAAAATGTAGTTTAAATGTCACCACTTAGCCCTGTTCCCTGGGCCTGTGAGCCTATTCTTATGCAAATTTTACACTTTTTTTTTTTACTATTGTTTCTTTTTAGTAAGTGTTGAGATTAGGTAGTGCATGCCCTCAATTTGTTCTTTTTCAAACTCTTTTGGGCTTCTAGGTCCTTTTACATTTTCATATACATTTTAGAATCATCTTGAGAATATTTTTTAACAGGCTGCTGGGATTTTAATTGGGACTGTGAGGAAACCGTAAAACAATTTCTCGGGAATTAACAATACTGAGTCTCTGATCCATTAATATGGCATATCTCCATTTATTTGAGTCTTTTATTACTCAGTTCTGTTTGTTGTTTTTGCTATATAGTTTTTGCACATCTTTCATTAAATTTATTAAGTATTTGTTTTTGTTTTTTGCTCCTATTGCCAATAAATAGTTTTTCATTTATTTTTCACTTTTTGGTTTGTTGCCTGGATATAACTATCTGATTATTTTTACATATTGCTCTTTTACATAGCAATTTGTATATATTATATTTTTATTAAATTCTGATTTTTATTTTGGTTATTTAGAAGTTTGTTGATTAATTTCCATACATTAAAATTTTGTAGTTTTATTTTTTCAGGAATTTCTGGTACAGTTGATCGGTGTTAGAAAAGCATTTCAGCTTGTAAAATGAATTGAGACTTGCTTTATGTCTTAATACAGTACATATTTTAGCAAATGTACCAAGTCTACTTGGTAATGTGTATACTGCAGGTGTTGGTTGTAGAGATTTATAGATGTCATTTAAGTAAATTTGGCTATTAATGTTGTTTAAATACTCTATATCCTTTTATATATTTCTTTGGCCTATGTAGTGTAGCAATTGCTGAGAGAGATTTGTGGATTTAGTTCTGTCAATTTTTGTTTCAGATTCTTTGAAGTTATGAAGATGTCTTCCTAATTCACCTTTCCTATTTTATCATTATTATGCAGTGTTTATCTTTCTTTTGGGTAACATTCTTTGTCTTAAATTTTACTTTGTGTGATTAATAGTTTATTTCTTGTGGTTACTGTTTAAATGGCATATCTTTTCTATCCAGCCACTTTTACTAGTAACTCATGTTAAAAGTAACAATATTTACAATACCTCTGGTAAATAGCATAAAGTTAAGTCATACTTGTTTTTAAATCTTGTCTGACTATGTGTCTTTAAATAATTTTACAAAATTATTGGTATAGTTGGGTTTATGTCTGCCTTTTGCTCTTTTTTTCCCTTCTATTTATACCATCTGTTTAGTATTTCTTTTTTGCTTTTCTTTATTCTTGGAAAAGTTAATTTTTAAATTATTTTATCGTCATTATTGGCTTTTAGTTATAGTTGCAGCATAATATGGGGTTTTGAAAAGAAATTACAATATGCATCCTTAAATCATAAAGTCTACCTTGAATTAGTATTTTATCACTTCACAAGAATCCTAGCGGTTTAATTTTATTTGGTGCCTCTCTCTAGACTTTGTGCTGTTATCACATATATTACTTTTACATATGTTAAAGTCTTTAAAATACCTTGTTATTATTTTCAAAGCTCTAATTGGTCTTTAATAGTTTTCTAAATACCACTTCATATTTACCTACATATTTATCCTTTCTTGTGTTCTTCATTTCATGCTTCTGACATGATCATTTCTCCTAGTTTGAAGAAACTTTCTCTAGTATTTCATATTCATTTTAGTATGAATTCCCTCAGTTTTTTTTTTAAAAAACTGAAATTGTCTTTTACTTTCATCTTTATTTCAAACTAGTGGCTCGGTGCACAAATTTGTACACATTGAAAGTGAATTAATTAGAAGAAATATTTTAATATTGCTATTTACCTGCCCCCTGATCGCCATTCCCTCCCTCTGCCTGCTGGCATCTGCCTTGGCTGGCCTGGCACTGCCCACTCCCTAACCCTGCCCTCTGCTGACTGGTCGTTCTGCTCTTCAGTCAATTTGCATATTACCCTTTTATTATATAGGATAGTTTAACTGAGCATAGAATTTTATCTTGGCAGGCTTTTTTTTTTCTTTCAGCACTTTTAAAGATGTTATTTCTTTGTCTTCTCATTTCTATTCAGAATTCAGCCATTATTTTTTTTTTTATTTTCCTCTGAATATAATATGTCTTTTGTCTTGACTGCTTTTTCTTGTATTTTCAGCATTTTGTCTTTGATGTGTCTATGTGTGAGTTCCTTTGTATTTACCCTGCTTGTGGTCTTGTCAACTTCTTGAAGATGGGTTTTAATGTCTTTCATTGGTTTTATTAACTGCCATTTAAAATTGTTTTCTGAATTTTATTTTGGTTATTTAGAAGTTTGTTGCCTAATTTCCATACATTTAAATTTGCTTTCATTATTTCATCAGATATTTTTGCAGCCTTTTGTATATTGTCTCTTTTATGGGACTCTAGTTTCACATATTAATTAGATCATTGGACAGCATCCCATTTATCTTTGATGCCCCATTCTGTTTTACTTCTCTCTCTCTCTTTCACTTTGAATAATTTTCATTGACATATACTTGCTGTGTGTAGACTGCCCTTGAGCCTACCCAATCACTTCTTAATTTTAGATTATATTAGTCAATTCAAGAATATCTATTTGGTATTTTAAAATTTCATTTCTCTGGTAAAATTTTGCATCCTTCATTCATTTTGTTCTCCTTTTCATTGTTTCCTGTAACATGTATATAATAATTTTTGAAAAATCTTTGTTAATTTTAGTATCTGGATTATTTATTGACCTGCTTTTATTGACATCCTTTATTTTGATTATAGGTCACATTTTTTAATTGTTATTTTGTATGTCCTATAATTTTTATTTGTTTGATAGATGCTTATAAAAGAATCATAAAGTTGAACTGATATTTTCTCCAAAAGAAGGCAAATATTTCTTAGTACAGAGTGTTAGAGTGAGGGGCTAATTACTTCAAGCCAAAGAAAAGTTAAAGAAAAGCAAAAGTCAGCAAGTGGCACTACATCAAAATTAAAAGCTTCAATATAGCAAAAGAAACAAACAAACAAAAAATGTAACCTACAGAATGAGAGAATATTTTTGCAAACTATATTGAGGATAAGGAGTTATTAGCCAAATATATAAAGAATTCATATAACTCAATAACAAAAAAACCCATCAGATTAAAAAATGGGCAGAAGAACCCAATAGACATTTTTCCAAAGAAGACATCCAAATGGCCAACAGAGATACGAAAGATGCTCCACATCACTAATCATCAAGGAAATATAAATCAAAACTACAGTGATATATCACTTTACACCTGTTCGAATGGTTATTATTAAAAAAAGACAGAGTTAACAAGCATTGGAAGGATGTGGGAAAAGGAATGCTTGCACACTCATGGTAGGAGTATAAATTGGTTTAGCAGCTGTGGAAAACAACCTAAGTGCCTGTTAGTGGATTAGTGGATATAGATGATGTGGTGTAGACTACAATGAACTATTCTTCTGTGATGAGAAGGAAGAAAACCCTGCCATTTGAGGCAACCTGGATGGACCTTGAGGACATTATGCTAAGTGATATATGTCAGACAGAGAGATGAACACTGTATGATATCCCTTACATGTGAAATTTTTAAAAATCCAATTAAAAACAGTAAAATTGTGGTTATCACAGGCTGGGTGGTGGGGTGGGAGAAAGGTGTATATAGACAATTATATTTTACTATAATAGTTAAACTTGCTAAGAGATTAGATTTAATTATTCTAACCACACACAATGGCAGTATTACAATATATAAATGTATCATAACCAATATGTTGTAAACCCTAATTTTATACAATGTTATATGTCAAACATGTTTTAATTAAAATTAAAAGGTTGCCCTAACCAGTTTGGCTCAGTGGGTAGAGCACTGGCCTGTGGACTGAAGGGTCCCTGGTTCGATTCTGGTCAAGGGCACATGCCTGGTTGCGGGCTTGATCCCTAGTAGGGGGCATGCAGGAGGTAGCAATCTTCTCTCATCATTGATGTTTCTATCTCTTTCTCTCCTTTCCTCTCTGAAATATAAATAAATAAATAAATAATCCTTTGGGATTTTTGTCATAGCAGAATCTCTCTGTCTGTTCTGGGCCTGATCTTTGTTGATCTGTGTCCAGATATGCAAATGACCACAATGTACAAAGAGGTCACTAATCTCTTCAAACCTAGGAAGAACTTTTCCCTCTCTGGTATTTAGTTCCTTTATACTACTTTTTAATCCACAGCTTTCCAAAGTCTTAAAAATATGATTATTTAGTTTATCTGTCATTCTCTAGCTTTTACGATGAAAGTATTGCCTATTTACATTCTTTCTCCTAAACAGAGGTCGAACTCCATACATTTCACTTTAATGATCTTGTGCTTTGGAATTCATTGTAGGATTATTATTTAATCAAACTGTATAGCAAGAATGTTTTGGTATTTTAATCGCTAAACTTTCTTTGGTATGAAGAGTAACTTATAAATTTCCATTGCACAGTGAGATTTCTAGTTTCTTCAGAAACCTTTTTTTAAAGGAGGTACTGAAATATAAATCATATAAGTAAAGATGTGATATTTTTGTAGGTTGAATAAATAGTTCAAAGAAGCATCAATTATTCTTTCAATATAGCTATTATGCTCCCATTGCTCTGGTTTGCTCAGTATTCACTTGGGTGTTATGTTTTTATAACTTTTCCCTTTGACTTCAAGATGATTTTAGAAGAGGATTAGAGAAGGTATTAAGCCTATAAAATGAAAACATTTTATAAAGTTCTAAAGATACTATTGTTCAATAATTGAAGTTTTGAAAATTCCATTTAATTGTGCCCATTGAACAAATACTAACATTAGATTACTAACTACTAGGCCAGTCATCAGTTTTCTGTCTGAAATTGTAATATTGTTTTGCAATAATCAATATAGAAATGATTGATAAGATTGTGGTCTGGAAAATTAGAGTGATTTTTAGAAAACTTAAAGTGTCTAATAGGCTATTTTATTATTGTAATCAGATTTTAATAGTGTTCTAAAACATAAAAATACATTTGTTTATAATCTATAATAATAAAAGCATAATATGCAAATCTATTGAACAACCAAACAGCAGAACGACCATCCGGATGACACGCACTGGATGACACGCACTGGTGCCAGGCCAGCCAAGGCGGGTGCTATGTGATTGGTCAAGGGGCCCCGCCATCACCCCATGATTGTCCTGTAGAGGGAGGTCTGGGCCACCCACTGTGTGGCGATTGATGGGAGGCTCTGTGGAACCAGGGAACCAGGGGTGTGTGAGGGCGGATGTGTGCAGTGCCAGGCGAGGGCCCCAACAGCCGGGGCCGGGGCTGGGGCTGGGAGGCAGCCAGGGCTGTGAAGGCCTATCGTTGCACGAATTTCGTGCATCAGGCCTCTAGTAATATATAATAGATTTTCAGCAATGTATTATTTATATTGTCAGATTTTAGTGAACGACATTTTTTAAAGAGTTTTTCATGGCCTTTATTATTCATTTGATCTGAGTAGTCTTCATTAAATAGTTTTAGGAACTGTGTTGTACATTATTTTATGGAGATTAATAAATTTAGAAAAATTCTAGAATCTATTGGTGATCATAGTTTTAATTAATATCTTTTTAAGGAGGAAGAAATTTTGGATCTTCTGGAACAATGTGAAATCGATGACGAAAAGTTGATGGGCAAAACTTCCATGCCTCGAGGACCAAAGGTACAGTACTCCTATCTTTCTTAGTATCAAAGTAGATGAGACTAAGTACAGTTGTTTCCCCTTTGTATTTGTCACTAGAGTAATGACTGACGCCACTTTCAAGGAACTGCATGGACCATGTGTGCAGTACAGAGAGAGTTGGTTATCTCACACATAGAAGTTCTATTTTGTTTTGTTTTGTTAGTTTTCCTCTTTTTGGATTCTTTTTGTAATACTAGTGAAATCCTGATGAGTCAGGACCAAGAGGGACCTAGAACTAATAGCCTTGTTTTATACTCAGTATTAATTTTTCTTCATTTCTCTAGACATATAATTACCAGAGACGTATAGTGATATAGAGAAGGCAAATCGTGACTCTAGAAAACCTTATCACAAGCCCCATATTTTGCTGACTTAGCAACATTGAAATTGTGTTAATTGACATAGGCAGCTTCTAGGAATAAAGAGAAAGCAGTCATGCGTAGAAAAATGAGCAGGTGTTTGCTTTACCTTTATCTGCACTGTGGTGATGACATGAATATGGTCTTTGGTTATATGTCAAAAAGTTCTTGCTAATAGAGCAGGGAAGAGATGAATTTGTTAAGTGTTGGGAACTTTTTCATTGTGCTCTTATTACTTTACGTTTCAGCAATACTAAGCTATGTCCTTACACTCATCTTTCTCTGTTGTCCTTTCATGCTTTTTCTATGCCTCTGTGCTTGACTGATTAGAGCCCCCCTTCCTAATCCAGCTGAATCGGTGCTACCTTTGTAGAATCCTCTTCACTCCCCTAATTAGACTTAGCTCTTCCTTCCCCTCCTCCTGCTGTATCACAAATAATGCTTCTGTAGAGCAGTTGTGACAAATAATTACTTGCATCTTTGCCTTAATGAAAGGTTGTAAGTTCCTTGAGGATAGGATGTTTTTATCTTTGCATCTCTCACACTGAGCACAGCATCTGGAACTTGGTACGTTCTCAAATACTACTAGTTAGGCCCTGGCTGGTGTAGCACCAAAAGATTGCCGGTATGATTCCCTGTCAGAGCACATGCTAGAGTTTGATTCCCGGTCAGGGCACATGCCCGAGTTGCAGCTCCATCTCCAGTAGGGGGCATGCAGGAGGCAGCTGATCATGTTCCGAGCTCACATCATTGTTTCTCTCTCCCTCTTCCTCTCTCTAAAATTCAATAAAAATATTTTTAAACCCCCACTATTAGTTACATTTGTTGAATGTGTCTGTAAGGACCTCAGTGGCGGAATGAGCAGATAGGCGAACCAAAAACCAGATTGTGGCAAATACTGTAATAAAGCGAGTGGAAAGTGTTACAGTGAGAGAAGAAAGGGATTGGTAGACTATGGATGGCTTCATAAATGCCATTTGAACTGGGTCTTTAAAAATGAGTAATGCTGTAAACATTTAAGATGGGTGAAGAATGTTTGGGTTAAAGGGAACATTCAAGGCAATGACATGGAGTTGTGACATTGCCTAGCTTGTTAGAGAAATATGAAGAATTTGGTATGACTCCAATGGAAGATTCTTGGAGAGTACAATGGTACGTGATGAACCTGGTGAAAGATACGGATCTGGTGAAGACTGGAGGTCTTGGATGTCAGGCGCTGCTCTTCTGAATTATATTCTCTCTATTGAGGCATTGTGGAAGATGCCATTGCCAATGCCTTTGGAACAATTATATTTATAGCGTATCTGTAAAAGTGAATACCTTAATGAGTCATTGCTTCACTTTGGAAAACACTGGGAAGTTTCTGAGCTTTGTATATTAATTATTGCAATTCACTTATGACCCACTTAAAAATAAAATTGGACATAAAAGTAAGTACTATGGTTTGTGCGATAACTCAATACCAGTTTGCAAATAATTCCATTTTGCAGTTAAGGCATTGTTTAGCGCAGTGATTCCCAAAGTGGGCGCTACCGCCCCCTGGTGGGCGCTGCAGCGATCCAGGGGGAGGCGGTGATGGCCACAGGTGCATTTGGGGGCATATATCTTTCTGTTTAATTGCTATTAAAATTTTTTAAAAAATTAATTTCCAGGGGGCGCTGAGTAATATTTTTTTCTGGAAAGGGAGCGGTAGGCCAAATAAGTTTGGGAACCACTGGTTTAGCGTTTATGCCACTATGACGTCTTATTAGTTATTGCTTGAACAGTGTGTTGGTCAAAATGCACATATGACACAGCTTTTAGTTTCCTCTTGTGATTCTTTAAAAGGTCAAATAGCTCACTATGTAGTCAAGCTCCCTTACAAAACCTGAAATCTGTTTGCCTCCACGAAGGAAGGCACTGTCAGTGAGACTGATTGTGCCACTGTTTCTTCTGGGTCTGCTAGACTTCCGAAGAAACGCCCTTCCTCCAGAATTCTTATTCCCCAAGGCGGTCAAGATATTTGGTGATTGTATTACTGGTAAATGACTGGTTTTTATGCATAGCACAATGAACATTGCTAGTGCTCAGTAAATATTGGACTATCAAAAGGAGAACATACTTTTAAACACAAGTTGGTACCGTCGTATATTAAATTACTTTCCTCTGGTGATTTTTCATCCTTTGCAAAGCCAATAACTGTAAGAAGATCATACTCTGGCTTACTGTGTATTCCGGGCACTTCATGCAATGCTCTTCCTTTCTGTACCTTTCATCTCACATGTTACATGAGAGGAGATGCCTTATTCCAGTGAAATCCCATGGTAGCCAAGGATTTCATTATTTATGTATGCTGACGTCAAACATTTGTGTTTGAACAGAGAACAAGAAACTTATATACAACTATGGGAACTTTCCCCAGCAGGAATAAGAGGCATATGGTATGTGTGATAAATAGTCTCTTAACATGACTGAGTTCCCAAACTGTCTTGACCTTGTTGGTTCATACTCTTTGTGAAGTAAAACTGTCCCACTTCCCTGATCTCATTCTTTCAGCGGCACTGGAAACATGATGGGGAGGTTTGAAGACAAGAGATTCTAACGGAGATATTGGAACACAGTAGTCTGGCATTTTGAATCTTTACAGTTTTACCCTCTGCATGGCACCAATCCTCCAAAAATTTATGATGTATTGATTTACATTATATCACTTTTGTTTTTCTTAAATGTAGCACAGGCAGTAAAAAGCAATGTGGTCCCATTATGGCCAGACCCTTTGTGTCATAGTTAGGAATCTTTTGAGAAAGAACCTAAGTTGTTCATAACCAATTTGGAAAGTGGACAATTAACTACAATTTTTTATTTGTAAAAATGTCCATAACAAGTTAGATATATGAGAAATACCTTAGTCCTTTTGCACATTATCTGAGTGAATTGGTTCATTGGCTTCTGTTTTAGATGTGACCTTTGTGGACGTATAGTGGTTTATCTTACTTTACTTTCTGTGGTTTATTTGGCCTCTGCTTTCCTTTTCTTTTTGTCTCTCTGCCCCTCTTGTCCTTCCTCTCTCCTCCTCCTCTCTTTCTCACAAGCATGTGCACACATATCCACAAACACATACACACACTTTGATTGAATGACTGAACATTAATGATACAACAGAGGTACATACCTGAGTCTTGATGAGTAATGGGTAACCTCTCTGTATGGAATGAAGAAAATTTGATTATGTTTCTAATTTTTATAATTTTATCTGTTTGTGATAACCTTGTCTTTTTTTAAATCATGGAGAAAAAGCATTTTCCTCATTGTGACTGAACTATGTTATTTAAGGAAGAATATTTGGCAGAAATAGAAAAATTAGTGAATTGCATTGGAGGCTAATAACAGCACTGTAGCAGTAGCACTTTGGAGGATTTTCAGGTGTCAGTGAGAAGCAACATGCATAGTGGGAAATTAAAAATAGTAATTAATCATGTTAATGTGCCTTCTTAAGAAACGTTCTGACAGTAACACCTTTTCTGTGTTTTAGCCTCTCTTTTCCATGCCTGAGAGTACAGAGGTGATGAGAAGACAGAAGTACTACAGCAGTGATAGCAGTTACGATAGTAGTGACAGCTCTTCAGAATCAGATGAAAATGAAGAGTACCAAAGTAAAAGAAGAGAAAAGCAAGTTACTTATGATCTTAAACAGCCCAACCACTGCAAAATATTCCAAACATCCAGTAAGTTAATTTCTTCTAATTTAGTGATTATCTGAAGAATTATGGAATTGAATTACAAAACTCAATAAAAGGATCTTGGGCCAAATGGATGCTTGTCCTGTGTGAGGAGACCTGAATTCTCTCCCACGCCCTTCCCTAACCAGACGTGGGTGCATCCCACAATCCCCTTCAGGGTCTGCAAGTAGAAGATGAAAGTTTAGTTGACCTAAGAATCTTTATAGTCCATTCTTCTATATTTCATAGTTTTTGTTAAGCCCTAGACATCTGCATGGGTTTATAAAATGTGATGCGTGACTGATCTGCTGATTGCCTTCTCTCTTAAGCCAATATATTCTTTCACACCCTTTCTTGCTTTTTCTACCTCCCTGCCACCCCTTTTGTTGTGTATCCTTGCCTACTTTTTAAAATATATATCTCTCTAGGTATTTGACTTGGATGTATCTGTGAGCCACACAATTGTGCAATAGTTTTTGTTTCCTCTCGTTTTCATCATGGGTAAGCGCTAAAGCTGGAGCTTTTGGTAGACTGGGGGAGTGAACAACCAGCTTCTCGGTCTCCTTCCCTTTTAGTTTTAGTCTTCTTTCTTCCTTTATTTCTTTTTACATTTTCTCTTCCATTCTCCTGTCTTTTATTGTTTTTTTGATCCCCAATGTCCACTATTGTGTCCATAATTCTTCTTTCATCCCCAAATGTCCAGTGTAGCATCCCTGTTTGCCCCGGCTCCCTTAGGTATCCCTTCCTGACACTGCAGGGCTTATTCTTATCTCTTGTTTCTCTCTTTGCCTTGACCTTCATTATCCCAGGACTTCATTAAAGGGACTGCTTCGATCATGCAATAAACACAATGTAAGCCTTTGTTCATCTCCGACAATGGTTTAATGTGTTCGCTTCCCTGATAATAGAATTTTGCCTTCAACACTTATGGCAAAATGCATGAGGAATGCATAACTAATAGATGAAGATCTTAATGGTCTTTCATTTGCTTCTAAGTTATTTCATAAAGATACCTGCTAATGTTCCTGTCTTTGAAGGTTTATATTTTTGGAGGGGAAATAATGTTGTATTATGTTCCATTGCATTTGTTTATTTATTTTCTCAATTAAGGCATCTTTATGGAGCACCTGTTCCAGAGTTTATAGTTATTTTATCAGTTTCTTCCTTTTTTTTTAAAGCTCTCTTAAGTACTTTCAGTATGTCTCTGTGTATGACTCTGTTCCTCTCAGAAGCTGGCCTTGTTTTGCCCAGATTTCACCCATTTCTAACCCCTCTTGGCTAATGTGTGCATCCCTCATAGCAATGAATTAGCAGAGAAAAGGGTAGGATTAAGAAAAATTATTCAGGTTCTCATAGCTTTGAGATTGTTCTTTGTTCTTAGACCAATAGGTTAATAAATCGATATTGGACAAATAATGCACTAAAATCTTTTTAAGTGTGAATTCTCCTTTTAAAATTAATTTAATTCAATTGCATATCTTTTAACTAAGTATTAGATTTTATTTTTATAGTCATTGGAAATTGCAATAAGGGTTTCTCTTTGTTTTATATTTTCTCTTACCCTAAGTAATATAGCCACAGACCCTTCTTGAGTTTTCTGTCCAAAGTGATGCTGATGAACAAGGACAAAGTCCAGATTATTTGTAACACTTTCTGTTGCAGATGGTTAACTTAGGAAACTCAAACCTGTTATAGTTTTGAAATATATATTTTGGGTTGATATAAGTTAGTCATATACAAAACTATATTAAATATTTTTTTCACATAATTTATTTAAATTATAACCATTTTTTTGTTAACCGACCTAAATGGCATTGGCATATCTAGCTACTTAGTTACTGTGTCTGAATTTTCAGTGTATGCATGGGAAAAATGGGAATCTTTGGCCATTCAAGAGAAAGGATAGTTTCCTTCTACATCTATGGTCAGATTATACATGTCCAAACCTCTGCCTCAACCCGCGTGGCTAGAGAGAATAAGAGACCTGAGTAGGGGTGATGGGAGATTAAGAAAAAGTAAGAAAGACACAGAGCCATTATACAAGTAAAGCTGGGACCAGCTGGGACACTGTTCTCAGATGGAGAGACAGCTACTCAGAGCTAGTGCAGCACATTTATTATATACAGCATGATACCATGAAGTTTTACTAGAGTTTAAGAAAAAGGAAATTATGTTAAATCATGCTTAAAGATTAAGCTGCATTCTTCATTTTTGTGGCTTCTCATAATTGTCAGACCTGGATGAATCTGGATAATAGCATCCACCCCTGGCGCCTGAGCTAAAGGTCAGGACTGACAACATTCCTCACCTTTGGCAAGGTATGTTTCCAGGGAATGGCTGTGTGGACACAGCAGGATTCAGCTGACAACTTTTGCTCAGGTGCTCTCCCAGGCGTGCTCCTCACAAACCACCATGTGAAGCCTTACAGGAGAGCAGGGCCCAGGTGCAGGTTGAAGAACATGCATTGGATACTTTCTTAGTAGAAGATTGATCTGGGGTATGTTCCCCACACAGCCCTTCTCTAGCAGCACTGTCCTTTCAAAATGGTGTGACTTTTTAAAAAATATATATTTTATTGATTTTTTTACAGAGAGGAAGGGAGAGAGATAGAGAGCCAGAAACATCGATGAGAGAGAAACATCGACCAGCTGCCTCCTGCACATCTCCCACTGGAGATGTGCCGGCAACCCAGGTACATGCCCTTGACCGGAATCGAACCCGAGACCCTTCAGTCCGCAGGCCGATGCTCTATCCACTGAGCCAAACCAGTTTCGGCAATGGTGTGACTTTTAAACTTAGATGGAAGTTACTAGTTTAAAGAAATGGAGGTGGTGAAAGTGTTTTTTTTTTTTTAAACATCTTTTATAGCTTGAATGAATATACTTCTTTTTACTCTTTTGAACCAAATGAGGAGTATTAGGCTTCATATCTATTCAAAAAATCATTTATAAATACACCCTTAAATATAAGGTTTATATATCCACTGCCTTTTAAAAGGTTTACATTTTTTCAACAGCTAATGAAGAGAAATATTTGGCTATCCAACTTGCCTTTATGTGAGTTTTATTAAATTATTTAACCAATAAAGATTCCTAAACAAAAGAGAATATAATATAGCACAGAAGGTATATAAAATGTATGAACTAAAAAAAGATATAAATGTTGATAATATTGAGTGATATTGTATTTTCCTATGTCAGGAATCAAATTTACCTGGAATAGTGGATTCTCTCTTTTAAATTTCCTCAATGTATAATGGGGAAGATATTCTATGGTTTTCCTACTTGTTTGTTCTGATTACAACCCTTTAGTTCCATATACTTTTTTTCATAATCTATTGCTATGGTAAATTAATCTATTTTTAAAAAATTCTTCTCACATGTGAATAAGAAGACTGTCTAGCATCACTCTTGTAATAATTATATATTTAAATTCCATTAAGATAATCTTTATATTTTTCTTTTGTGGTTTTTTTTTCCTCATGGGCCCAAAATTCTATAACTCTCTAGACTCCTGTCCATTCCTTCCTATAAATATTACCGTAAAATATTTTTCTTATAACCTACATACAGATTCTAATGATTGACCAATCTAATCCAAGGGTAAAGGATAGTAATTTCATGGTCTCATAGGAAGAGTGAGACACTGGCATTAGGTCAAGATTTAAACCTGAGCTTGGCACACTCTATTGTTGTGTGACCTTGAGAAAGTTCTTTTCCTGACCCTCCTAGTGACAGGGATTCCTGCTTCAGAGGGTTTCTGTGAGGATTAGAAAAAAAGTGTATGTAACACAATGCCTGGCTTATAAAAGGTTAGTTTTCCTTTCCATAAATGTTAGTTTACCTTTTTTCTGGTTCTTCTATGTCATATTTTGAGAACAGAAAATTAAGGGTACTATTTAAATATTCTCATGATAGCCATTCTACATACATGACATGTGTTCTGCACCAAGTTCACCATTTAAACTGAAGAATTATGCTTTGACATTTATCACCATGCCACTACCCTGTGGTCTAATTATTAGTTTCTATGGTGGGAAATTCTATTAATTACTCCTCTTCTCCATCATTGATAGGTTCCATAAGGCGTTCATTCAGTTGCCCTCGGTCTATCTCTTCTCAATCACCTTGTAGTGCAGACATCCGCCCTCTTTCTGCTCAACAAATGATGTCAGCATCCCGGACAACTTCATCGTGTCGGTCACATTCCTTAAACCGTGCTTCCTCCTACGTGAGGCATCTGCGTCATAGTAATGATGCCAACTCTAATTTTCAGGTACAGGTAAGTCGTCTACTTTGCTCCTTTTGAGATTACAGGAAGCATTGTTCTGAGATTTAGGTGGCAAAGGGATAAGTTGGGAGGAGGATAGATTGAACCTCATCATTCAGTTCATGGTATCATGGAGTTTGGATTGCTTAATCTCTCTTAGCCTATCACTTAGTATGAACTCTTATAAGGCAGACCAGAATATCACAGAACTTTAGAATGAACACTGTGAATAGCATTTTATTTTCCACTTGCTTATCTACTTATATAAAAACCCTGGGTGGTGTTCATCACGACCACCAGAACCACAACCAAATGGAAGGAAGTCAGTCCTGCAAGGGTAGTCTTGGCAACATCTGTGCCCTCCCATGAGCTGTTTCCTGGAGCTATTTCCTGTAAGGGAAGGGTTTGAGGCAGGAACCCGCCCTGGGAGCATGGAGGCATATCTTTAGAAAGTGTGCTGTGCCAGCATGGCCAAGGGTGAACCTCATTAGGGGCAGCTGAAAGGCTTAGAAAAGACAGACAAGAGAATGAAAGCCAGGTCTCTGTGGGATGCTGCTTCTCTGAGAGATAGCGACCATGCCCACAGCCATGCCATTATTTTATAGCAGATGCTACGAGGCAAAGTAAGGGCGTGAGCAAGATGTTTACAACATTCTCCTGGGTTTCAATCCTACTAAACTACATGCACCTGAACTCTATCAAGCCTACATCACTGAGGCATGTGGGGCCACGTGTTCAGACCATAGGTTCAAGCTTACAACTACAGCTGTTGGCTATAATTGTGCTGGGAGGGCCCTGCCCTCCGAGCTGGGACTTGCACGTGGCAATGAGAGGACTGTGCCCTCTCATTAGTCCAAGGCTTGAACCTGTCCAAAACATTGTAGCGGCTCCCCATAATAAAGTTTTAATTCTGTTTCTTTGTTACTAATGTTGTGGCCCCACCCCATAACAAGGAAACAATTTCCAGAGGATGAGGCCCAGGAGTCAGGATTTTATTTTATTTTATTTTTTAAAATATATTTTTATTGATTTTTCACAGAGAGGAAGGGAGAGAGATAGAGAGTTACATAGAGAGTTAGAAACATCGATGAGAGAGAAACATCAACCAGCTGCCTCCTGGACATCTCCTACTGGGGATGTGCCCGCAACCCAGGTACATGCCCTTGATCGGAATCGAACCTGGGACCTCCCAGTCTGCAGGCCGACGCTCCATCCACTGAGCCAAACCGGTCTCGGCGGGAGTCAGGATTTTAAAAAGATTCCCAGGTGATTCTAATGTGCAGCCAAGGTTGAGAACCACTGCTATAGATAATATTAAAAATATATCTAAACGTGCAATTCTTTGTCCAAAAAATGAGCATGTTCAAAAATTAAATGAAAAAAATTTGGATATACTCGATGGAGATTTTCACACATAATTGAGTGATAATTCCATTGATTCCACAGATGATGCTGAAAAGAAAAATTTTGCCATCAAATTTCTTAATAGTATTACTCCTTTGGGAATGCCCTGTCATAAATTAAAATTGAAAGTGGGTGCAATTATCATGCTATTGAGAAGTCTCAATAGTAAATGGGGTCTTTGTAATGGTACCAGATTTATTATCAAAAGATTATGACCTAACATTATTGAAGCTGAAGTATTAACAGGATCTGCAGAGGGAGAGGCTATTCTGATTCCAAGAATTAATTTGTCCCCATCTGACACTGGCCTCTCATTTAAATTGATTTGACGACGGTTTCCCATGATGCCAGCATTTGTGATGACTATTAATAAATCACAAGGGCAAACTCTAGACAAAGTAGGCATATTCCTACCTGGACTTGTTTTTGCACATGGTCAGTTATATGTTGCTTTCTCTCCAGTTTGAAGAGCATGTGATGTTACAGTTAAAGTTCTAAGTACTTCATCACAAGGGAAATTAGTCAAGCACTCTGAAAGTGTTTTCACTCTTAATGTGGTGTACAGGGAGATATTAGAATAAATTTAATCACTTTATCAGTCATTGTTTGCATCACTGTTGTTTTCGTCATTTTTATATCATGCCTCTGTTGTTATATCCTTTTGTTACTGTTTATTTATTAATAAATTTATATATTATTTTCATATACATTTTACTAATTTCCTTTCATCTCTCACACTTCTATTATAGAGAAAGGGCAAATAGCAATATTAAAATATCTCTGCTAATTAATTCCCTTTTTAAAAAAATATATTTTATTGATTTTTTATAGAGAGGAAGGGAGAAGGATAGAGAGTTAGAAACATCGATGAGAGAGAAACATCAATTAGCTGCCTCCTGCACACTCCCCACTGGGGATGTGCCCACAACCAAGGTACATGCCCTTGACCGGAATCGAACCTGGGACTCTTGAGTCTGCAGGATGATGCTCTATCCACTGAGCCAAACTGGTTAGGGCAGTTAATTCCCTTTTAATGTGCACAAATTTTGTGCACTGGGCTACTAGTGTAGTTGATAATTTTGTTGAAAATCATCTGAGGAAATATATGATTTTATAGTGTATTATGCAGTATATTTGAAAATTTGGAGAAATATGTTGTGTGGAAAAATTTTTAATGGGACTGTTGATTAATAGGTGAAAAAATAAACCATTGATAAATTATCCTTAGAGTACTGAAATACAACATTGTTTATGTTTTCTGTATATTAAATTAACATATATTATTCCTTCCTTAGCATGAGTCCCAGAGAGTCAGTATTGAATAAGTCAGTGAATTTATTTGGCTATCAGACTTGTAGATGCTGAAATAGATAATGCCAAGTACGTTCACAAAAACCAGACATTTATTTAATTTGTTTGTTTACTGTGGATGATGTTTCTAAATGGAAGAATCTGGAAAATATAAGTGAATGAGTTTCACTTGTTAACAATGAATGATTTTTTTCTTTTTTCCTAATTAAGAATCGCCAAAGGTATATGTAGTAAGTGAAACTTTTGACCAGGAAGTCCTTTTTAACTATTCATATTTATATTTTAGTATTTTGAGATAAATAAAATGCAACTGTGTGGAAGTATAAAAGATATTATTGGGAAATCATACCCACTTAATCCTAAGAATTTAATTCTAAGAATAAATGTAAAAAATTTTTCTTTTGCCTTTTTTATTGTTTTGATTTTTTTAATTAAAAGTGCATTGTTTTCACCTAGAAATATCTTTTAGACTAGAGTGGCACAATGAAATAAGACCCCCTCCAAATATCTGTATTCTTTCAAATTTAAGAGTGAGTCTTTGCGGCAACCAAGAACAAAAGAACAAGAAGAGGATCTAACAAGTCAGACCTTACTTGTTCTCCAGGACATGAAGATCCGTTTTCCAGGGAAATCAGATGCAGAAACACAACTACTGGTAGAAGATGTGAGTATTTAACATGTATAAAATTCCAAGGAGCTCATTCCTTTTATTCATCTTAGGATATTAACATTTATTTACCCATGGAGGCATTCTCAATGACATAGTAAACTTAACTGATGTTCTCTTCAACCTCCTCAAGCTGCAGAAAATACAGTGGTTATTTGAATTATTATGATTCATGAGCAGTGAGATTACCTTTATAATTAGTAATGCAAAATACCTTTTAGTGTATTGTCCCATTTTAATGATGCAATCAAGTGAAAATGATTCATGTTATTCAATTATTGCTCTTAATAATGAAAGAACTATCAAGTTAAAGTTGCTTCTATAAAGATTTAGAAAGATCTAATATCGAATTGATATGTAATTAAAAAAGTGGGCTTTGGGCATGAAATATCGAGAATGTGACACCCTGAATGATTTTGGTCAAATTTTGAAATGGCTTATGCTCTGTTTTTCTTGTTACACACACATTTGCACCACCCAGTGGAATATTCTAAAATGGCAGAGTCCTAAAATTCACATTAAATTCAATGACTTTTCCTAATTAGAAAGGTCCAAGTTATTTAAATATTTTTGGTGAAAGAACATTTCTTAATTTAAGTTCTGTCTCTTTATTCAAACATTCTTTTCAAATTGCTGTTGGTAGATTCCTTAGTAATAGAACTTTGTTTTCTGGTTTCCCTAACATTATTATCTTTCCAGTGGAGAGGACACCATCTAGTGGCCAGTTGTAGGATAAAAACCAGAGCTTGCACTTGGTCTTTTTTCACTTTTTGGCATTGCTTTTGTCTAAAGCAACTATCTAGAAACAAATAATAAAAAATGACTTTATTTGTTTAAAAAATCAGTCATGAATATTTCTATTTTGAAATCATGACATAGTTGTAACCAAAACCCCCAAATATTTTGCATTGTGTTGTTATATATTTTTAAAAAAGTAAAAATAGCACCTTGCCTGCAAATGAGCTGTTATTTGTCCCAAAAAGGGAAAAGAAACACAAATTGATATTATTTGTAAGTCACTATGCTAAATATGGTTTTATTTATATGTTATCTTATTTAATCAAGTTCTTTTCTAAGTATAGCCAATGACTTTGTACCAGACATTTTGCTTCTATTTCTTAGCTGTATTAGTGAGATGCTACCGTTTTGAATCACGTAGAAGAAAAATTAAAAATCAGAGAGTAGAACTAATATTTGTGGCTAATGTGATTGTTTTATCAAAAAACATGGGCTTACATAATTAATAACTAATAATTAGATCATTAGATTATTAGTCATTAGATTATTTACTATATGTTCACTATATGCAGCAAATATTTTAATCTGTTTGTAACAGTATATATTACTAGAATATATATTCAGAAATTTTGCAGATTTGACAAAAACAAAGGGATAATATAATCCTAATTATGTATGGGCTATCTTCTAATGTATTATTCAATATTCTGTTATTATGGGTGATATGGTAAATACAGGTTTTGAAATTAAAATGGAAAATCTACATTTTGGGCTTCTTTCCAAACCTAATATGCCCTAAAGACATTTTACTTCCACTGATTAGAGACTGTGTGCTTTTTACAGCAAGAAGCAAAACAATCTGGATTCAGATGGCTTCTTAACCTTTGTTAGAAATCCTTGCACATGTCTTTTTTATTAAAGTAGACATTCTTCATTGCAAGTAATATCATAGTGCTTTCATTTCACAAATTCAGTACTAAATACAGTTTCAACCCATTTATTTACTTTTTACTTGTTACTTTTGAGGAAAATTCTAGATTAAATTTCTTGATGTTTCTCCCCCATGACAGATCCTTGAAAACTGGAAGTTTCATAAAACAAAAGTGGCTTCATATTGGCTCATAAAATTGGACTCTGTAAAACAACGAAAAGTGAGTAATGATTCAAAACAAGAATGCCCTTTTAGATCGTCTTAAACTAGAATGATTAGGCCACATTCATAGTCAAACTATATACATATTTATTTGTTTACTCATTTCTTCAACAAATATGAAATGCATACCTGCTATGTTATAGGCAATGCCCTAGATTCTGAGGATAAAAAAGTGAATTAAAAAAACCTATGGTCTCAAAGAGCTTACAAACTTGAGTAGAACAGGTTCAAGAGTAAAAAAGATAGAGAGGAAGGAAACAGCTAGTACTGGCATTCTTTGCAAGCAATTTTGCTGTTGAAGGGAAAAGAGATGGGGGTTAATGACAAGTTTCCTTTAAAATTGAAGAGATTTAGCCCTGGCCGGCGTAGCTCAGTTGGTTGAGTGTTATTCTTTGCACCACAGGGTCACAGGTTTGTTTCTCATCAGGGCACATACCTAGGTTGTGGGTTTCATCCCTGGGGCTCAGGCAGGAGGCAACTGATTGATGTTTCTCTCTCTCTCTCTCTCTCATCTCTCTCTCTCTTTCATCCTCTCTCTCTCTCTCTCTCTTCCCCTATATCTAAAAAAGAAATCAATAAGCATGTACTTGGGTGAGGACTAATAATAATAAGATGAAGAGATTTACAGTTTGTGTGCTGATGAGAATGATCTAGAAGAGAGGAAAGAGAGGTGACAGAAAGTCCTTAAGTAAGTAATTGCGGGAGGTTTGTCCTAACAGGAGCATTAATTCTAATTATCTAATAGGAGGGAAGGCAGAGGCCATGGCATGTTGTGAGAAGATGTGAGGGCTTTAGAGATTTGAGCAGGCAGGGGAAGGTATGTAACAGTTATCTTGGAGAGTAGGAGACGGGTGTGGCCAGCAGTCTGAGGGGCCCATCAAATGCATTGCAACATTATTTTGGGGGAGAGATACAGTTTTATTAGCTTTAGTGATGATGTTGTATTCCTTTAGTAATGCAAGCTATTATTTCCCCTTTCTAAGATTTATTGCAATAAGCTGAAAGTTGACACTAATTAAGTGATTACCTAACTTACGTACTCTCATCCGAGTAAACTGAACTCATTATATTAACACATTCAACAAATACTTGCTTGGTGTTCTGGCATGTGCCAAATATTGTGCTACTGTTGAGGAGGGTGTGACAAAGCTGGTAACAGAGGTAGATTGCAAAACACATTACAAACCCTGAATAGATTATTGCCAAATCACTGACTATGGCCTTGCTTGATTAAAATAAAGACCTTTTATTAGAATAAGTGTCCTGAGTTTTCTCAAGTCCATGTACTTTTTGTAATCTAGAAGTTAGAATAGTGTAGGTAAGTTGCTGATTAAAATAAAACAATCTAGAAACAGATTAAAGAATTTATAAGATATTAACACATGATAAATGTGACATTTCAAATCAGTGGAGAAAAGATAATTGTTCCCCTAAATGATACGGAAACAATTGAGTACCTATTTATAAGAAAATTAAGTTGTAGCCTTATCTCTTACCATATACAAAAATGAATTTCAGGTTACAATTTTATGTGTAAAAAAGAAAGTATTAAAAGTTTAAAAGAAAACATAGAAGGATCTCTCTATATAAAAGCCTAAGTGACCATTACGACTGAATGACAGGAACAACCAGAGTGACTGGTCGCTATGACATGCACTGACCACCAGAGACAGATGCTCAATGCAGGAGCTGTCCCCTGATGGTCTGTGTGCTCCCACATTGGGAGCGCTGCTCAGTTGACAGACCCGTCCTGGTGGCCTACCAGCCCAGCTACAGCTACTCACTCCCTCAGTAGTCCTGCAGGTCCAATCTCTGGAGAATGGGCCAGGCACCGATGGACCAGTGGTGCTGGCAGTATCCCGACAGCACCGCCGGCCTCCTGGAAGTCAGCCTCAGGCACTGTGTCTACTTCCTCTCCCTAGACGCTCTGCAAGGAAGAAAGGATATAAAAGTGGCTGCCAGGTGGCTCCCGACAACTGGTGCAAATGTCAGTGGGATGGATCTGGATCCTGGGCAGGCGAGGGCGTCCCACCGCCTGCCCGGAAGGCCGAAACATAAAAGAAAACATAGAAGGATCTCTCTATATAAAAGCCTAAGTGACCATTATTGCCAAATCACTGACTATGGCCTTGATTTGGCCCCCTACCCCCTACCCCCTGGGGACCCCACCTGTGCATGAATTCGTGGACTGGGTCTTTAGTATATTTATAATCTTAGAATGGGAAACAATGTGTTAAGAAAGACCTAAAACTCAAAAATATTAAAAAAGTTTGACCTATTTGGTTACATAAAAACTTACCAATGGCAAAAAACTCCTTAAACCAAGCTGAAAGGCAGAAGCAGTGAGGGAGATGGGGGTATTTGCAGCACATAAAACACAAGCACCAATAAACCAACACCTCCTATGAATCAACCAGCAAAATAATCTATTCTATAAATATTAATAAATAAAATGGCAAGTGTAAAAAGGCTATGAAAAGACAATTTATGGATCTTTAAATGGCCAATTCATGTATAAATAGATCCTTGGCCTCACTAATGATGAAGGAAAAGCAAGTAAAAACCATCATATTGGCAAAAATTAATAAGACAGATGATATCCAGTCAAGGAAATAATGTGAATAAAAGGGCCTTTATCACACAATTAGAGGGAGAATACATTGGTACAACCCTTTAAAAAGATAATTTGCACAACCTATTAAAATGATAGGTGTCCATAACCTAATGACTCAGCAAAACCACTTGCCGAACTCTATCCTACAAAATAATTGCTGAGTGAGAGACTTTGAATAGGCAGAAAGAGCCGTTAGCCTGCAATGTAGGTCTGACACCTGGGAGTGAAAGGCAAAAGGGTGGAGTATGAAGACCCTTAGACTTTAGTGAAGTTCTGAGAAAGCCCTGGCCAGCTCATGGGGAGCCCAGAACAAAGATTGCTTTTCTGGGGATCAAACTGGGCAGAAGTAGTCCCTCTCTGGTAATCAACCCTGTTGGATCCTCGGCCAGGAGCAGTCTGGGGAGAGCATAAGCGTGGCTTGAGTGTTGCAGTGATGCTGAATGGAGACACTGTCAGCTAACTTCACTCTTGGAAACAAGTTAATTCAAATGGCATGTCTCCATGGCTGCCACAAAGGCTGGGTGGGGTGTGATTTAAGTCGACAAACATTTATTGGTTGCCAATTTTGTGCATGAACGATAGTACTGGGGATTTGCCGAGTTGTTTCTTCATTTATTTATTTGCATATTCAACCATGCATTGAACAAGAGTAATTGAAGGACTACCACGTCCTGAGCACCATGCTAGGTGTGGAATGCACAAGATTCGTAAAAGTCTCTTCATTCCATTTAGAGACCGTTGTTGAAATATGTGTCTCACTGTTTCTGTTCCAGGATCTGAGCTTTTGCTGGTTGCTCATTAGAATGTTGTAAAACTCTTAGATAAGCATGCCATACACATGAGCTCTTCCACATGCCTTATTTCAAAGTCTCCTTAATGGGTGTAAGATGTAAAGGTCAAGGATGTAGGGATTAAATACTGAAAACACTCCTCACCAGGTGAAAATGGAAACAGCTAATCTTACTAAATGCCATGTTGTGGTAATTTCACACTTGCATAATTTAGCTTTCTGCCAATAACGCAGTTGCTTTATATAGTTTGTAAGGAATATATGAAGTATGAAAATATTGCAGTGTTGTGTTTTGTGAAAAATGCCAAATTTGCTGAAAAGTTTCGTTTTTAGGCATAAACTAAGATTGGAGGATGAAGAGAGATAAGTACTGATGTTAACATGGTTCTGTATTTGCATTTATTTTAGGTTTCTAAGAGATCTTTGTTTATCAAGTACTTTTTTCTCTAAATAACCATTTTTCTTTAATATCTACTGTAGTTGCTTCTGCATGCATTTTGATGTTATTATTTTCCATCTCTTTTTTATTTGGGCAAACATAGATGCTATACAGAGCTGTTGGTTTTGCATCAGCAAAGATGCCTTTACCCTATGGCCATGGCTGTTGAATGCATTCTTTATACAGCATGTAGTAATGTTAATGTTACTTCTAATCCTCCTCACCTCATGCCATTATTTTAATTTAGGACCAACTGTTCAGCCATATGGAGCAATTTGTCATTCAATATCTGTATGTTCTTATAAAAATATGAATTTGTCTCTATGCTTTATGCCTTCAAATGTGCTGTATTTCGTATGGAAAAGACACATCTTTTCATTTTATTAATTCTTTCATTGACTGAATCTTCCATTTACTTTTTCCCTTGGAGAACTTAATGTCGGACTGGAATGTTTTTAAAAGTCACAATGTCCGAAACAGATGCCCATGTTCTGTATGTTTGCTTCACTTGAATCCACAGGTAACACAAAGGGCACCTTGCTGATCATTTGTTTTTGTGTTTCAAAAATTTTTTATTTTCCATCCACTTTCTTTTAACGCCAAAGCACCCAGAGGTCTAAAAGAGCATTACAAAAAGAACCTACACTGATTTACCTCACCCTGCCGGCCTTTCTAAACTTAGTTAGTGGGTGTTTTACTAACGGGGCAGACATTGTCTTCCCATCTGTATGATCTTTTAAACAAACTAGTCCTTACACCAAGGCCCCGATGGAGGGAGTGCCTAGGCAGCCTTGTTTATACACAGCGATCCCACCCATCTTCCCAAGTATTACTTAACTGGAGGTGATTTTGAATCTTAGAAGAGACCATTTGATTCTCTCCTAGGGTAGTATTCCATTGTGTAAATGTACCACAGCTTTTGTATCCACTCATCGACTGATGGGCACTAGAGCTGCTTCCAAATCTTGGCTATTGTAAATAGCACTGCAATGAACATAGGGGTGGATATACTTTTGAATCAGTGTTTTGGATTTCGTTGGATAAATTCCTAGAAGTGGAACTACTGGGTCATAAGGCAGGTCCATTTTTAATTTTTTTTAACCCAAAACATTTTAATAATTATAAAGTGTGCAGAATGTTTACAGAAGCTGGTTTAAGCATTTCCCTTCAGTTAAAACTAAGGCACCAGGAGTGAGCCCCGAGAGCTGGCCAGCCCCTCGGGCGCCTGGGAAGGGGCCTGGGACTCAGCAGATGATCTTCAGGCTCGGCTTGTCCTCTACAGCCCACAGGAGGTCCTCTGTCTCCTCCCTCCAGTAGATGTCGTACAGGGCCAGCTTCTCCAGGGGGCAGCTGGGCTGCTGGGCTGCTGGGCGCTCTCCGCCAGCTTCATGGCGCCCACCTCGCTCATGCAGTTGTTGCTGAGGTCCAGCTCGAGCAGGCTGTGGTTGGCCAGCAGGAGGCCGGCCAGGCTAGTGCAGCCCTGGTCGGTCACCTCGCAGTCCCCCAGCGAGAGCATCCGCAGAGTCTTGCCCGGCTGGCCCAGGCCCTGGCACAGCACCGCCATGCCCGCGTCCCCCAGCTGCGTGTTGCTCATCTGCAGCTCCTGGAGGCTCCAGTTCTGGGCCAGCATCGCACTGACGTGCGGGCAGCAGACGGCCGTGAGGCTGCAGGACTTCATCCACAAGGATTCCAGCTGGCAGCTGGGCTCCTGCAGGCTCTCACACAGCAGCCGTCTGCCCCTGTCTCCCACCTCGTTGCCAGCCACACTGAGCTCCTTCAGGCCCTCCTTGGCTCTGAGCATCCCGCAGAGGTCCTTGCAGACACTGGCCATGAAGTCACACTCCCAGAGCCACAGGGTCTTGAGCCTGGAGCTGGGGCTCAGCAGCCCAGGGCACAGCTCCACGATGCCTGGGTTCCCCAGCTGCAGCTCGCTCAGTGAGGCCTTGGCGGCCACGATGCCACACAGGTCCTGACAGTTGGCCGCGGTGAGGCCACAGCCCTCCAGCCTGAGTGACTCCAGTGGGCAGGTGGAGTTGGCCAGGCCCTGGCACAGCATCCGGGCACCAGCCTCGCCGATGTCATTGTTGCTCACCCCCAGCTCCTTCAACTCCCGCTTGGCCCTGAGCACCGAGGCCAAGGCCCTTGCAGCTGGCGGCCGTCAGGTTGCTGTACTCCAGCTGCAGCCTCTCGATGTGGCACTGGGGGTCCAGGAGCCCCTTGCAGAGCAGTTGCAGGCCCGCGTCCCTCAGCTGGTTGTAGCTGAGGTCCAGCTCCTGGAGGGAGGGCAGGGAGCGCAGCACGTTGGACAGGGTCCCACAGCCCACCGCCACAGGTTGCAGTTCTGGAGGCTGAGCTTCTGGATCTTGCAGGTGGGCTGCAGGCCCTGGAGCACCAGGTGTGTGCCGGCATCGCCCAGCTCGTTGGAGGAAAGGCTGAGCTCGGTCAGGGCGGGGTTGTCCCAGAGCGCGGAGCTCACGTCCTTGCAGCGCCCCTCCGTGATGCCACAGTCTACCAGCCTGACCACCTGGTACTGCTGCATGAGAGGCAGGAGCTCTGTCCACCGGGCATTGCTCAGCTGCTGGTAGTGGAGGTCGAGACTCATGGTGAGAGGCAAGTGTGCTCTGGTGCCGCCGGTGCCGCCTCAGACTCTACCAGCTGTTTCCGGGTGGGACCGGGGATAAAGGCAGGGCCATTTTTAATTTTTTGAGGAAACTCCATATTGCTTTCAACAGTGGCTGCACCAGTCTGCATTCCCACCAGCAGTGCACGAGGGTTTTCTTTGCTCCACATCCTCGCCAACACTTGTTGTTTATTGATTTATTGGTGATAGCTATTCTGACAGGTGTGAGGTGGTATTTCCTTGTGGTTTTCATTTTCATTTTTCTGATGATTAGTGATGTTGAGCATCTTTTCATGTGCCTACTGGCCGTTTGTATGTCCTCTTTGGAGAAGTGTCTCTTCAGGTCCTTTGCCCATTTTTTAAATTGGATTGTTTGTTTTTTTGGTGTTGAGTTGTATAAGTTCATTATAAATTTTGAATATTAACTCCTTATCAGCTGTATCTCTGGAGAATATGTTCTCCCTTTCAGTGGATTGTCTTTTCAAAGGATTTGTCTGTGCAAAATCTTTTTTATTTTAATGTAGTCCCATTTGTTTACTTTTTATTTTGCTTCCCTTGCCCGAGGTGATAGATCAGAAAAAAATATTGCTATGAGAGATGTACTGCCTCTGTTTCCTTCTGGGATATTTATGGTTTGTAGTCTTAACATTTAAGTCCTTAATCCATTTTGAGTTTATTCTTAGGTATGGTGTAAGAAGGTGGCCTGTTTCCATTTTTTTTTTTTTTTTGCACTTATCTGTCAATTTTTCGAACCTATTTATTGAATAGACTTTGTTTACCCCATTATGTTTTTGGCTCCTTTGTCAAATATTAATTGACCATAAAGACATGAATTGATTTATGGGCTCTCTATTCTGTTCCATTACTCTGTATGTCTGTTTTTCCAGTAGCATGCTGTTTTGATTACTATAGCCTTGTAGTATAGTTTGGTATTAGGTAGCATGATTCCTGCAACTTTGTTCTTTCTCAAGGTTGCTGTGGCTATTCAGAGTATGTTGTGGTTTTATATAAATTTTTAGAATATTTGTTCTAGATTGCTTTGGGTAGTACGGACTTTTTAATGGTGTTAACTCTTCCTACCCATTAACATGATATATGCTTCCACTTATTTGTATCTTCTTCAATTTTTTTCTTCAGGGCCTTATAATTTTCTTAGTACAGATCCCTTGGTTAAATTTATTCTTAGTATTTTTTTGAAGCAATTGTGAATGGGATTCTTTTCTTAGTTTTCCTTTCTGATAGTTCATTGGTAGTGTATTAAAATGCAACAGATTTCTGGATATTTAATTTGTATCCTGCTGCTTTACTGTGTTCATTGATCAGTTCTAGTAATTTTTTTGGTGAAATCTTCAGGGTTCTCTATATTCTGTATTATGTCATCTGCAAATAATGACAGTTTTACTTCTTTTCCAACTTGGATGCCTTTTATTTCTTCTTCTTGTCTGATTGTTATGGCTAGGTCTACTAGTACTAAGTTGAATAAAAGTGATAAAAGTGGGCATCCCTGTCTTGTTCCTGATCTTAAGGAAAACACTTTTAGTTTTTGCCCAGTGAGTGTGATGTTGGCTGTGATTACATGTATCGCCTTGATTACATTGAGGTATGTTCCCTCTATTCCCACTTTGCTGAGAGTTTTTATCATAAAAGTGTGCTGAATTTTATCATACGCTTTTCCTTCATCTATTGATATGATGGTGTGGTTTTTATCTTTCAATTTGTTTATGTGGTGTATCACGTTTATTGACTTGTGAATATTGTACCAACCTTGCATCCCTGGAATAAATCCCACTTGATTATGATGTATGTTCTTTTTGATATATTGCTGGATCCAGTTTGCTAATATTTTGTTGAGGATTTTAGCATCTATCTTTATCAGGGATATTAGCCTATAATTTTCTTTCTTTGTAGTGTCTTTGTCTGGTTTTGGAATTAGGCCAATGTTGGCCTCATAAAAGGAGCTTGGGAGTCTTCCCTCCACTTGGATTTCTTGAAATAGTTTGAAAAGAATAGGTGTTAGTTCTTCTTCGAATGTTTGGTAAAATTAACTAGTGAAGCCATCCAGTCAAGGACTTTTGTTTGTTGGGAGTTTTTTAATTACTGCTTTAATTTCACTATTGTAATCTGTCTGTCCTCTGTCCAGATTCTCTGATTCCTCCTGAGTCAGTTTTGGAAGATTGTAGGTTTCTAGGAATTTATCTATTTGGTCCAGACTGTCCAATTTGTTGTCATATAATTGTGATGATATTTTTTTACAAACCTTTGCATTTCTTTGGTGTCCGTTGTTACTTCTCCCCTTTCATTTCTGATTTTATTTATTTGGGTCCTCTCACTTTTTTTCTTGATGAGTCTGGTTAAAGGTTTGCGAATCTTGTTTATCTTTTCAAAGAACCAGATTTTGATTTCACTAAACTTTTGTATTGTTTTTTTAGACTTTATCTTGTTTATTTCTGCTCTGATCTTTATTATTTCCTTCCTTCTTTTTCAAGTTCCTCTAAGTGAAAAGTTAGATTATTTATTTAAGATTTTTCTTGTTTATTGAGATAGGACTGTTATGCTATGAATTTCCCTCTTAGGACCACTTTCACTGTATCACATAGATTTTGGGTTGTTGTGTTCTCATTTGTATTTGTTTCATGGTATCTTTTGATTTTCCCCTTGATATGATTGCTAACCTATTCATTGTTTAGTAACATGTTGTTTAGCCTCCATGTATTGTATTTCTTCAGATTTTTTTCTTGTGATTGATTTCTAGTTTCATACCATTATGGTTAGAGACGATGCTTGATGTGATTTAATCTTCTTAAATTTATTGAGACCTATTTTTGTGTCCTAATATGTGGTCTATCCTAGAAAATGTTCCATGTGCATTTGAAAAGAATGTATATCTGCTGCTTTTGGGTGAAAGGCTCTGAATATATCAATTAAATCTATCTGATCAAGTGTGTCATTTAAGGCCACCAATTCCTTATTGATTTTCTGTCTGGAAGATCTATTCATTGATGTCAATGGCATATTGTAATTGCTTACTGTGACTGTATTACTGTCAATCTCTCCCTTTATGTCCATCAAGATTTGCTTTACATAGTTAGGTGTTCCTATGTTGGGTGTATAAATGTTTACAAGGGTTATGTTCTCTTGTTGGATTAAATTTAATCTTCTTAACTACAGTGGTCTGGCTTGCCATCTGTGTCATATACTGAAATTTCATGAATGCATTGATGTATTTGTGGACGTTTTATTTATTTATTTATTTTGGTCTTTTTAAAAAAATTGTGGACTTTTTAACCTGTGCTTTTGTTCAGTTATGAGTGATTGTGTGTGTAATCATTAAATATTTCACAAGATTCCATATGTTGAAAGCATTTTTCCATATTACATTTATTTTCCAAATAAAATTAAAATAAATAAATAAATATTTATTTTTATCTTTGACTTTGAAACACACACAAATATACCAGATTTTGCAATATTTTGTGGTTTTTTCCCCCATTAGGTTTTGGACATTGTAAAAACAAATATTCGCACAATTCTTCCACGCATCTGGAAGGTGACTGATGTCGATGAACTACATTTATATCGGATTTTTAACCGGGTTTTTAATCGCTTACTCTGGAGTCATGGCCAAGGACTATGGAACTGTTTCTGTGATTCAGGGTAAGTTTTAAGTTATTTTTTATTGTTGTCATTTAAAATAGTTTATGGTTAGTTATAAAATTAGGTTAATAAAAAGATTGAATTTCTTTTTTTAGATAGAAATTTTTTAGATAGAGAGATAGAAATATCAATGATGAGAGAGAACATTGATTGGCTGCCTATTGCATGCTCCCTACTGGGGATTGTGTCCACAACCTAGACATATGCCTTGACTGGGAATCAAACTATGACCTCTTGGTCCATAGGTTGACACTCAACCACTGAGCCATACTAGCTGGGAAAAGATTGAATTTCTTTTTTTGTTTGTTGTTTGTTTTATTGCTTAAAATATTACAAAGAGTAGTACATATGTCTCCTTTTTTTCCCCACTTGACCTTCCCCTGGTCACCCCTAACCTCCACTGTCTTGTGTCTATTGCATGCATACAAGTCCTTTGGTTGATCTCTTACCCCCGCCCCGCCCCAACCCTCCACGGTCTTCCCGTTGTAGTTTGACAGTCTCTTTGATGCTGTCCTGCCTCTGTATCTATTTTTATTCCTTAGTTTATAATGGTCTTTATTATCCATAAATGAGTGAGGTCATGTGGTATTTTTCTTTCATTGACTAGCTTATTTCACTTAGCATTATGCTCTCCAGTTCCATCCATACTGTTGCAAATGGTAAGAATTCCTTCTTTTTTACAGCAGCATAGTATTCCGTCATGTAGATGTACCACAGTTTTCTAATCCATTCATCTACTGATGGGCACTTAGTCTGTTTCCAATCTTAGCTATGGTAAATTGTGCTGCTATGAACATAGGGATGCATATATCCTTTCTGATTGGTGTTTCTGGTTTCTTGGGATATATTCCTAGCAGTGGGATCACTGGGTCAAATGGGAGTTCCATTTTTAACTTTTTGAGGAAACTTCATACTGTATTCCATAGTGGCTGCACCAGTCTGAATTCCCACCCGCAGTGCACAAGTGTTCCTTTTTCTCCACATCCTCTCCAGCACTTGTCGTTTGTTGATTTGTTGATGATAGCCATTCTGACAGGTATGAGATGGTACCTCATTGTTGTTTTGATTTGCATCTCTCAGATGATTAGTGACTTTGAGCATGTTTTCATATGTCTCTTGGCTTTCTGAATGTCCTCTTTTGAAAAGTGTCTATTTAGGTCCTTTGTCCATTTTTTGATTGGATTGTTTATCGTCCCTTTGTTAAGTTGTATGAGTTCTCTGTAAATGTTGGAGATTAAACCCTTATCGGTGATAACATTGGCAAATATGTTCTCCCATGCAGTGGGCTTTTTTTTTTTGTTTTATTGATGGTTTCTTTTGCTGCGCAGAAGCTTTTTATTTTTATGCTTTCCCATCTTACATTTAAGTCCTTTATTCATTTTGAGTTTATTTTTGTGTATGGTATAAGTTGGTGGTCTAGTTTCATTTTTTTGCATGCCCAATTTTCCCAACACCATTTATTGAAGAGACTGTCTTGACTCCATTGTATGTGCTTGCCTCCTTTGTTAAATATTAATTGAGCATATTGTTTCTGGTCGATTTCTGGGTTCTCTATTCTATTCCATTGATCTATATGTCTGTTCTTGAGCCAGTACCAGGCAGTGTTGAGAACAGTGGCTTTGTAATACAGCTTGATATCTGGTATTGAGATCCCACCTACTTTGTTCTTCTTTCTCAGGATCACTGCAGCTATTCGGGGTCTTTTTTTATTCCAGATGAATTTTTGGAGAGTTCCTTCTAGGTCTGTGAAATATGCTGTTGGTATTTTAATGGGGAGTGCATTGAATTTATAGATTGCTTTGGGTAGCATGGACATTTTAATGATGTTGATTCTACCAATCCATGAACATGGTATGTTCTTCCATCTGTTTATGTCTTCCTCTATCTCTTTTTTTCAACGTCCTGTAGTTTTCTGAGTAGAGGTCTTTTACCTCTTTAGTTAAGTTTATTCCTAGGTATCTTAATTTTTTTGGTGTGATGGTAAATGGGATTGCTTTTTTAGTCTCTCTTTCTGTAAGTTCACTATTGGTGTATAGAAATGCCATAGATTTCTTGGCATTAATTTTGTATCCTGCTACATTGCCGAATTCATTTATCAAGTCTAATAGTTTTTTGATGGAGTCTTTAGGGTTTTTTATGTACAATATCATGTCATCTGCCAATAAGGACAGTTTTACTTCTTCTTTTACAATTTGGATACCTTTTATTTCTTCTTCTTCTTGTCTAATCGCAATGGCTAATACTTCGAGTACTATGTCGAACAGGAGTGGTGAGAGTGGGCATTCCTGTCTTGTTCCTGTTCTTAGGGGAAATGGTTTTAGTTTTTGCCCATTGAATATGATGTTGGCTGTGGGTTTGTCATATATAGCTTTTATTATGTTGAGGTATGATCCTTCTATTCCCACCTTGCTGAGAGTTTTTATCAAAAATGGGTGTTGGATTTTGTCAAATGCTTTTTCTGCATCAATGATATGACTATAGTGGGGCCTTGACTTACGAGTGTCACGACTAACGAGTTTTTTGAGATACCAGCTGTCTCTCGGCTGATTTTCTGCATTGAATTGACAGAGTAATTTGAGTTAATGAGCTCCTTAACGAGCTCCTTAACGAGCTCGGTTTCAGAACGAATTAAACTCATAAGTCAAGGCCCCACTGTATGTGGTTTTTATCTCTCAATTTGTTTATGTGATTTATCATGTTTATTGAATTACGGATATTGTACCATCCTTGCATCCCTGGGGTAAATCCTACTTGGTCATGGTGTATGATATTTCTGATGTACTGCTGGATCCAATTTGCTAGGATTTTGTTGAGGATTTTGGCATCTATGTTCATGGGGGATATTGGCCTTTAATTCTCTTTCATTGTGTTGTCTTTATCTGGTTTTGGTATTAGGGTGATGCTGGCTTCATAGAATGATCTTGGAAGTATTTCTTCCTCTTGAATTTTTTTCGGAATAGTCTGAGGAGGATAGATTTTAGTTCTTCCTTGAATGTTTGGTAAAACTCCCCTGTGAAGCTGCCTGTCCCCGGGCTTTTGTTTGCTGGAAGCTTTTTGATTACTGCTTCATTTTCTTCCATAGTTATTGGCTTATTGAGATTTTTAGATTCTTCCTGATTGAATTTTGGAAGGTTGTATTTTTCTAGGACTATATATCCATTTCCTCCAGGTTTGTTGGAATAAAGTTGTTCATAGTATTTTTTAACAATCCTTTGTATTTCTGTGGGGTCTGTTGTTATTTCTCCTCTTTCATTTCTGATTTTGTTCATTTGGGCCCTCTCTCTTTGCTTTTTGGTGAGCCTGGCTAGAGGTTCATCAATCTTGTTTATCCTTTCAAAGAACCAGCTCTTGGTTTTGTTGATCTTTTGTATTGTTTTTTTGTTTGTTTGTTTCTATGTCCTTTATCTCAGCTCTTATCTTTATTATTTCCTTGCTTCTGCTTACACTGGGCTTTTCTTGTTGCTCTCTTTCTAACTCTTTGAGTTGTAGGGTTAGGTAATTTATTACCATTGTTTCTTGTTTTTTGCAGTAGGCTTGTAGTGCTATGAACTTCCCTTTCAAGACTGCTTTTGCTGTGTCCCATAGGTTTTGGATTGTTCTGTTTTCATTGTCATTTGTTGCCATGATGTTTTTTACTTCTTCTTTGATCTCTCTGATAACCCAGTCATTGTTTAATAGCATGCTATTTAGTCTCCATGTGTTTGATTTTTTTGGGTTGTTTTTATTGTAGTTGATTTCCAGTTGTATGCCATTGTGACCTGAGAAGATGCTTGATATGATTTTGATCTTTTTGAATTTGAAGAGACTTTGCCTGTGACCCAATATATGGTCTATTTTTGAGAATAAACCATGTGCACTTGAGAAGAATGTATATTCTGTGGCTTTGGGGTGAAATGTTCTGAAAATGTCAATTAATTCCATCTGATCTAGTGAGTCATTTAGGATTGATATTTCTTTGCTGATTTTTTGTTTAGAGGATTTGTCCAATGGTGATAGTGGGGTATTAAAGTCCCCTACTATGATTTTATTGCTGTCAATCTATCCCTAGATATCCTCCAGAAGTTCTTTTTTATGTATTTGGGTGCTTCTGTATTGGGTGCATATATGTTTACCAGAGATATTTCTTCTTGTTGGATTGCTCCCTTTAGTATTAAGAAGTGGCCTTCCTTATCTCTTTTTATGTCCTTCACTTTGAGATCTAATTTGTCAGATATAAATATTGCTACCCCAGCTTTTTTTTTCATTTCCATTTGTCGGAAAAACCTTTTTCCAACCCTTAACCATCCGTGTGTGTGCGTCTTTTTTTCTGAGGTGGGTTTCCTGTAGACAGCATATATATGGGTCATGTTTTCTTATCCACTCAGTTACCCTATATCTTTTGATTGGGGCATTTAATCCATTTACACTTAAAGTTATTATTGAAAGGTATTTGTTTGTCACCATTTTTATTCTTTACGCTTGTGTTCCTTCTTTGTTTCCTCTTTTTTCTTTTTACAGCAGACCCTTTAGCATTTCTTGCATTGCTAGTTTGGTGGTAATAAACTCCCTTAGTCCTCTTTTGTCTGTGAAGCTCCTGATTTCACCCTCATTTTTTATTAATAGCCTTGTTGGGTACTGTATTCCTGGATTCAGACCCTTGCTTTGCATGACTTTGTATATTTCATTCCATTCCCTTCTGGCCTGATGTGTTTCTGTTGAGAAATCAGTCACTAGTCTGATGGGGGATCCTTTGTAGGTAACTTTCTGTCTCTCTCTGGCTGCTTTTAAGATTCTTACTTTGTCGTTGGTCTTTGCCAGTTTAATTATAATGTGCCTTGGCATCGGTCTTTTGGGGTTCATTTTGTTTGGGACTCTGAGCTTCTTGGATTTTTGTGAGTTTTTTCTTCCCTATATCAAGGAAGTTTTCTGTCATTATTTCTTCAAACAGGTTTTCTATTCTTTGCTCAGTTTCCTCTCCTTCTGGCACCCCTATTATGCAGATGTTGTTTCCTTTCGTGTTGTCCCAAAGTTCTCTTAGGCTCTCCTACTACTTTTTAATTTTTTTTCTAGAAGCTGCTCTGCTTGGATATTTTTTCCTACCTTGTCTTCTAGCTCAGAGATGTGGTCCTCTGCTTCTTCTAGTCTACTGTTGATGCTTTCTATTGAGTTCTTTATAGCAGTGATGTCATTTTTCATTTCTTCTTGGTTCTTCATTTCCTCTTGGTTCTTACACATATTGTTGAATTTGTCTTCCATTCTTATCATCCACCTTATGAGCATTTCTCTGAATTCTTTCCCTGACAGGTTGCTTGCCTCCATTTCATTTACTTCCTTTTCTGGTGATGCCTGTTTTTCTTTCATATGCGGGCTGTTTCTTTGTCTCCCCATGATCTCTCTTCCCCGGGTGTCTGGTTATGTTGTTCTCTCTCTACTGCATTGATTTAAAGGCACAAAATACAATACAACATGGCACAAAGCACAAGGCACTGAACACAAATATATTCATGATATTAATAACCCCAAATAAAGGTGACCACCAGAGGAAAGAGAATTTGGGGATAAGAAAAAAGAAGAAAAGAAAAAGAGAAAAAAAAAGGAGTGCAAAAATGAAATTGGGAAAAGGAAAAAAAGTAAGAGAGAAAAGAAAGAGAATTAAATAGAAGAGGGGAAAAACTACTTATATGGGGAGAAAAACTCCAATAGAACAGCCACTAATCCCAACAAATGTCAGCAACAGATACCTAGAGATGAATGCAAACCATAAACAACAACTAATATCAAGTGAGGCAAGGGAAAACAGAAGCAAAAAATAACCAGAAACAAAACAAAAAGAAAAAGTGAAACAATCTCACAAACAAGCATAAAAAAACCAATATAATCAACAATCAAGCAAATAACAACAAAACGACAGAGAGAAAAAAATGGATAGTGAAGAAAGAGAAGAGAGGTGTGTATGGACTTAGAGCAGGGGATTGGAAATTAGATATATAAGTAGGGTGAAATTTTAACAGGGGGTAAAAAGAAGGAATAGGGAAAATTTAAAGCAGGAATAGGGTAAGGAAAACAGGACAACAAAAGGGGAAAAGTGAGGAAGAGAGTGTTGGCATAAAGGTAAAGTTGAGATAGAGTAAAATGATGCTAAAGGAAAGTTGAAAATAGAATGTAAAACAATAATACCAAAATAAAATAAAGAGAAAATAAAATGACACTTAAAAAAAAGGTAAAATAGTAGTAGTAATAATACTGATTAAAAATAAAAATGTAATAATTAAAAAGGTAAAATCAAGTGAGGAAAAAAAGAAAGAAAAAAAATTTAGTTTCTTAAGTAAAAGGTAAAAAAAAATAAAAATGTGCAGAGTAGTGAAGGTCATTCGCTTCCTCTCCTCTTCTGTTTGGCACACCTTTGTCCTGTCAGGTATTCAGGAGAGTATTGAAGTTCCCTGCGATACACTACTCCTCTGTGTTGTAAACCACAGTCCTGATTTCAAAACAGGCAGTATTTCTTTGTTTCCCAGACTGCCTTTATTTGTGTTTACAGAGACTCAATTTGTGATTCAACTGCCGTGTTTCTGGATTGACCTCTGGGGCTATAAGTCCTCTCTAGCCAGTATTTAGGTTTTGTTTTCCCTATTGCACTTAATACAGGTTTGGGAGCTGGTTCCTTGATCGTTACTCCCCACTCTGATTCCCAGGTTCCACAAAAACAACTTTCCCCTGCAGTCTCTGTGAGAGTCCCCAATTGGGCGATCCTATGTATTGGGTTTAGTAATCAAAAGCAAGGATTTAAAGAGAGAGAAAAAAAAGGCTAGAGTAAGTGCGCGAGCTTGCAACCTCCACCGTCCAGCTCTTCGCAAATTCTTCCAATGTCTCTTGCGCACATCCTCTCTCCTCTGGCACTAACCAGCTAGCACACTGGCAAAATCTGAGGATGCCTTTTTGCACCCAGTCCAGCTATGGGCTGATTTTTATAGTTCCCTTTTGCCAGCAGCCCTAGGGATCCCCTTCCACACTCGCGGATCACGCTGGCCACAATGGCCTCGGACTTTGTGGGGCGCAGACTTCCCCTGCGCGTTCCTCTCTCCAACCTGGATTACAAACCACAGCTTTATCTAGGTGAAATCTAACCTTTTGGTGAGGAGGAGAGGGCTTGTCTGAGTCCACATATTCGCGCTGCTTGAGATCCAGTGTTCCTGGATTCGTAGCTGGTCCCTGGGTTCAGTGGTTGCAGGGTCCTTGGATGTATATGTTTCCGATAACAGCCACTCAAGATGACGCGGTCTCCGGGGCAGAGCTGGCCGCTTTGGGAGAGATTTCAGCAGCAATGGAGGCTGCCTGGTTAGGGGAGTCCGATCCAGCAGTCTCCAACAGTCCCCTGGGAGTATAGCTATTGCTCACCCACAAATTTACACTCTTGGTACGTCCACACGCTCTCCTTTCATTCTCTCACTCACACACTATCTTGCAGTCTGCCTTCCCGTCAGCAGCCATCTTTTCTCTCTGAATTTCTTTAATAATCTCTTAAAATAGGAATTTTTATTACTTATAATTTTTAGTATTCAACTATAATTTATAACAGTTAAACTGACTTATTTGAGATGATTAATATGACAACACCACCTAACTAATCTGGATCCAGGATTCAGGGAAGAGAAGTAGTCTTAATGAAAATCTCAATATCTGTAAGGTTCTTCTACTGTTGCCTCTATGTAGCAAACTTCGAAAATCATGGCTCTATTTCTGCTCCTCTTCAGAATTTCAGTCCTGCCATATTTGTTATGACTCATTATCATTTTAGCCTTGTGATGATATCTAAAACCAAACATTTCATATCACTCTTTTATTAATAAATGACTTCCCTTTTGGACCTCTCTTAATTCTATCATATGCTCCCAAAAGTGCAGGTTAAATATCTCAGGAACTCCTGCATCTTCCTTTTCCTTCACTGTCTTTATTCAATCATCTGCTAAATCCTATTAGTTTTTCTGTCACATTCCCACTATGGCTACTCTAGATTGTTTTTCATTGTTCTTAACAATTATCAAGTACTTTCTACTGTGTTAAATACTTTTGGAGATACAAAGTTGAATCTAACATGGATTTGGTCCTCAAGAAACTTTTTAAAAATGGTAATAGCTAACACCATACAACTTACTACGTGCCAGGCACTGTTCTAAACACTTTACATGTATTGAGTGATTAAATCCTCATAACTTGACTTTGAAGCAGATTCTTTGATTATCTCTTTTATAAACAAGGAAACTGAGTCACAGTTAGTTGATAAGGACCTAGTAAACTGGGATTCAAACTCAGGGAGTCTGGCCCCAGAGTTCATGCTCTTAACCAGTAATCTCTGCTGTCTGTAATAGACAAAATAAGAGATATACAAAAGTAATTATTAGAAAAGAGAAAGAGATAAAGGATTTCAGAGAAGAGGAGCCTTTTGGTAGAAGGTGGAATTAATAAATTTCTAGGCATTTTTTTTTCTCCAATGTTTTGTCTCTTCTTTTTTTTTAAATACATTTTATTGATTTTTTACAGAGAGGAAGGGAGAGAGATAGAGAGTTAGAAACATCAATCAGCTGCCTCCCGCACACCTCCTACTGGGGATGTGCCCGCAACCCAGGTACATGCCCTTGACCGGAATCGAACCCGGGACCCTTCAGTCCGCAGGCCGATGCTCTATCCACTGAGCCAAACCGGTTTCGGCTGTTTTGTCTCTTTTATCCATCTTGATCTCAGGGTCATTTCTTAAAATCTGTAGTGATTTCCCTCATTTATCATTAAAGTCTAGACTTCTTCTCTAGAGATTCAAGACTCTCTAATATGCTGCTTCTTTCTTATTTCTCCAGTGTTCTCTCTCGTTACTCTCCTACTTGAACTCTGTTGTAGAAAAACAAACTCACTATTTTTCAAATATCTTAAAAATGTGTCCTTTTCTTCTTTCTAGCTGTTGGTATCATTGAGTATCTGACTGGGATGCTTTCTATAACTCTGTTTCTCCAGTTCCTACATAATTTAAACCCTATGTAAACACTCAGACTATATACTTCCTTTGTAAAACTTTAACTATTGTAGTTTGAAATGATCTCTGAATGTCCTCCATTTAAATATTCTAGTCATCTATTACTGAATTATTTATAGCATTTACAGACTTATTCTCACCACCATAATTATCCTCAACTGCCATTCACCAACATGGAGAATGCATAAGGTGCTCTGCAATCTGAGAATAATCATAGCTATACATTATTTCTACAGAGACTTAAGTGAGACATTGGAACTGTACATTATAGCTCCTTCAAAGTTCTGTCAATGTGAATTCATAATTGGAATTTTTGTTTGTTTGTTGATCCATTGTTTGGAATGCCACATATGAATCCAAGCTACTCTCCACCATGGAAGGCAGTGAGACAGTCTGCTACTGATATTGGAGTTGAAAGCTTTAAGTCCATGACATAATATCCAATGCCAGACACTAAAGATGCTCATAAAGTGGTGGTTCTTTGCTACTAGAGCTTCTTTTCCCTGAACTATTTTGGTAATACACTCTAACTTAACTCAGAATTCTTTTCTCTTGTTTCAGGCACAGTATTATTCCCAGTTTTCTCTGGTGGCATATATTACTGCTAGAAATGATAATGAGATGAACATTTACTGAAGGCTTACTAAATGCCTAATATTGTTTTACATATTAAATATTCTTATAATCACCACAGCAATATTTTGAATAAGATATTATTATTGTACAGATAAGGAGATTGAAGCATAAAGAGAATATATAACTTGTCCAAGTTCTCATAGTAACTAGATGAGCCTGGACTTAAATCCAAGTTGTCTGAGTCAAGCACTCAAGCTCTAAACTCTGTGCTTCATTAACTTCCCTCAAAGTAGCACTGCCAGTGGTTGCCAAGCACCAGGGCAGGTGGAGTGGGAGTAGCTTTGAATCCATTTCTTTATAAACTTGGTGGTTTATAGAGGTGAGTTTAATACTAGATTTAATTGTGCAGCTTTACAAATGAGTTTCTTAGGCTTCCTCAATTTTATGAAACCACGTGGTGGGGTGTGTGTCTGATTTTCATTTTCGACCCAGAATAGTTCTACTTATCTTTAGATCATGTCTAGTCAACATATACTCCTTTAACTTTGGCCTAACAGCCTACTAGTCAGGGTAACACTGTACTCTTAGTTCAGTTCTGAAGGAAAGATTTTAATAAAGCGTGCAGCTATCTTTCACAGTTAGGTGTAAAATGTTGGAAAAATATCCTAATAACTGTGTCAACTTGATTACTGCCTCCATCTGTCAACACCTTAATAATGAAATAATAAATAAAGCATTCCTTTTCCACATCCAGAAATATTAAAGAATATGGTGGGTCTTTGTGGGGGGGTCTCTCTAGAATTGGCCTAGAGGTTTTACTGATTCATCAAATAGAGAACATACTCATCCCTCTCTCTTGTTCTAGCAGGCTGCTGCAGCCCATGCTTAGTGACTTTTTTTTCCCACATGCAACGCCTGGGAATGTTATATTGCTCCACATTCTGCATGTGTTCTCTCCAAGGAGAAAGCTCTTGGAATAGCTCACCATGTTTTACTGGGATAGTGGAAGTTTAGGTTTTGTTGAGACTCCAACAAGGCCTGAGTACTTAGGAAGGCTGGCCAATTGAAGTAACATTTCAGGTGAGATTTGCAGGAAGAGGAAGAAAGGAGCTTGCCGGGTAGAGCAAAGAGGGGAATGCAGGGGCTAGTCTGGTTAACGCTTTGTTTGGAAAAGCTCTCTCTCTTCTCAAAACCCTGATATGTAAACGTCAAAAAAGAGAGTCTGGTTTGGATCTGTTAGCCAAAGGCATTTTCCTGTGGAAGTTTTTCTTGGAGAAGCTTCCCTTTTAGCATCTTAAGGCAAGAAGAAATTGTAAGGAATATTCTAAGGTAGTCTACTTCTAGGTTGAGTTATATGACTCACTTGAAAATGTACCCATAACATGTAGACTCTTAAAGTTATATGACTCTTACTATTCTCTTATCACTTTCATCTCGATGTGTTGTTGGTAGTACTTTTTAGCTCATTACTCTTTCTGTTGCTGATTATCTAATTGGTATAGTTCAGATTTTTTTTTTACCTTCCCTTTTCCCTTTTTGTACTTAACTATGGGCCACTCATTCATCCATCAGAGAAGGTAGAAGTCAATTTCACTTTTTAAATAACTGCTTTATTAAATATTTTGATGAGAAAGGACATGAAAATTATTGCATTACTGGATTATAGGAAATTTTTTCCACTCTCTGACTCTCATTAATAACCCCCCTTTGTTGCCAGAGATGTTCAGTATTCTGTATATTATTGATATATTACTAACAAAAGTCATTTTATTTCGTATTTCTCCGAGGGTGAGGGTGTGCCAGAAAGAACTTTTTAACCATTTAATTTTTCTTTTTAAACTCATGAATTTTGGGTCTCCCATTTCCTTGGAATTTAGATTCAGAAAGCAGGTAGATAAAACCCTGGGTTACTGGTATTTTTGTTTATTTCTACAACTTTCACCTTCTTAAAAATTTTGTGTTGGCATTGAAAGCTGAGATCCTGCAGTGTTATAGGAGCATTTCACATTTCCTCAGCGCTGCCAGGAGGTGGGTAGGAGGTGGGGCCTCAGTTTGAAGGATTGGTTTCCTTTGTGCAGAAGGGGCACCATTAGCCTAGTACCAAATGAAGCATGTCTGTTCATTTTCTCTTTTTCTTTATGAGGGGTTTGGGCGTGCTGACACTTAAATATAAACAATAGAGTAGAATGTGGTCTTTGGCCAGTGGGGGTGAACATACACACCAAAAAATAGGTAAAGGACCTTGATTCATATGTTTATTTTAAATATTTAAGGAAGCATGAGAGAATGAGAAGCCAAAGCTGCTCATATTATAACTAACGTATTATTCAGAATGTTACATCAAATTAGAATGTTATAGAAGAAGCTCTTTTTAACTTTCTTCCATTTTATTTGTTCTTACCTTGCCTATATATACTCCAAGTCAGGAAGAGAAAAATTACTCTGATGTGAGTGACCTAATAGTGAATCTAATCAACTTGCTCCAAAAGATCAACATATAAGTATATCCAAATGGACAGGGACATTGGTGGGGGAGGTTGACTTTTGTAGAAATAACCAGAATCCCAATGGAGAGGAAAGTGCTAGGCAGACTGTGAGAACACAGGATACTTTCTGTGTGTATTTATATTTACATGCAATTCTTATTTCTCTGGGCTCAGACATGTAGGGCCTGCTAGATTGACTTATTAATTATAAATATACTAGAGGCCCAGGGAGTGAAATTGTGTGGCCCCGCCCACCTGCATGTACATCACTGTGCCTGCCCTGCCGTTCCCCACCTGCCTGCCACCCCGCCCACCCGCCAACTGCCAGCCTTGCTGTGATTGGAGCCTGTGGGCCACAGGGGAGGGACCGGGAGGTGCTCCATGCACTTCATGGTGCCCGGTCGTTTTGGTCATGATGCCTCTTGGCCTTATATTATTATGATTCCCTAATTATATGATGTTGTCCAATATTTTCAAATCAAATTAGGTAAATTGGATATATATGTATATACACATAAACATACATAAACATATCTAGTTTTTCATATATTTATTAATAAATTAAATTTTATTTTTAGAGTTAATTTAACTAGCCTATTAGCATCTTATTGTTGAGTCTGGAACATCTCAGAACATGGCAGAAAATTTATTTTCTCTAATCTACTCATTTGTAAGAAATCCTGCCATTCACTGATGACATGCTGCTTTTTTGTGACCACATTTCTCCTGAAAAACAATAACAAAAAACACACAGTAACCTTTCTAATAAAAAATACCTTTCTGAGTTTCTAAAGCATTTTTAAACATTCCAAAGATAATCAAATATCCATAGAAGATTGAAAATGGAGTCTTTGAATTTCCCATTGGGAAATACATTTTTTCAGAAAAATATTTTCCTAAACATATTTTTCCCTTTTGAAAATCTACTCTTTTCTCTCTCAGATGGTTAAGTGAAGTAGTTTATGTAAAATGAGACGTGAACCATTAACCAGTCTCAAACTGAACTTTGCCCTTGAGTCTTGGAAAGAGTTTCATTTATACTAAGGAAAAAAGTTCTCTCTCTTTTTCTTCCTCCCTGGTGGTGGTGATGGTGGTGGTGGGGTGATGAATGATGAGGTATATTCTTATTTGGGCCATGGCAGTAAACTTAGAAATTATAAGTACACACACACACACACACACACACACACACACACACACACACTTGAAGTTTACCAAGAATGTGAGCACTCACTACTGCCTGCTTTGGTATAAGCTGAGTGAGCTAAAGGAGCAAGGTTCCCTACCTTTGGAATTGCAGTATGGCAGTACTTGTTGGGATAACATTACTTCTAACGTACAGAAAGTGTACTCTAGGAATATCATGGACATAATTACATCTGAAAGTGTTTTGATTAGCTTAAGCAATTAACCTAAATTCTCCGACTGCAAAGAAGTCACAAATATCTTTTTAACTCTTTTTGTGGAATTATTATTAACTAAAGGCCCAGTGTGTGGATTTGTGCATGGATGGGGTCCCTCAGCCTGTCCTGCACCCTCTCCCAATCTGGGACCCTCGGGGGATGTAGCCGTGCCAAAGTGGCAGGCGGCTAGGGAGGAGCCCCAGCCAGGGCCGGGTGCAGCTCTCCTGCGGCTCATCCGGGCCCAGCTGTGCCTGTCACCGCCACCTGTGAGCCCAGCTTCGGGCTGAGCAGCGCTCCTGCTGTGGAAGCGCACCGACCACCAGGGGGCAGCTCCTGCGTTGAGCATCTGCCCCCTGGTAGTCAGTGTGCATCATAACGACCAGTCAACTAGTCATTATGGTCATTTGGTCGTAATGGTAGCTTAGGCATATATCTATATCTATATCTATATCTATAGCTATATCTATATCTATAACTATATCTATATATCTATATCTATAACTATATCTATATCTATATCTATATCTATATCTATATCTATCTATATGTAAATATAGCTTCCTAGAAAACCTAAATTCCTGGAATATCTAATTTTTGAGAAATTAGCTCAGTATTTTACAAACACTTGACTTGTAGAGTAACTCAAGTTTTTAGGTAGTGTTGGAAAACCATCCTTTTACTTACCCATTGTTGGCAATAATAAAGTCTTAAAAGACACAAAGTCTATGGATTCCATATTGCTTTTTAATATCATGATTAATTTACAAATATATATGTATTTTATACCTTTCAACTGTCTGCAGTCACTTCACATGTGTGAGTTTCTATTGTTTCTTATTGCTTTGTTGCTAGGTAAGTGACATAGCTGGTTGCCATTTTTAGCAGCGTCATGAGGTCATGTCTGTTTCCATGCCAACAGATCCTCTTGGGAGAGTATTTTCAGTAAAAGCCCGGAGGTGGTGACTTCTTTGCAGCTCCAGTGTTGCCAGCGCCTAGTTGAACTATGTAAACAGTGCCTGCTTCTGGTTTACAAATATTCAACGGAGACAAGAGGATCATTCTCAGGCATTGGCACTGACTGGGGTAATTCCAGGTACTTGTATATGTTTCATAGACTCTATACGTTTTATACAAAGTAAAGTCACAAGGCAGTTTGAAATTGAAAGTCTTTTTGTTTATATGGCTAGGGAAAAAGCTAAAGACTGAAAATTCATGCACACTCTAGTCTACAACATACTTTTAATTTGCACAATCTTTACCTTTAAAGGACCAAACAAACCTAAAGGGGTTAGAAATAAACTACATGGAAATGATATTATTTGGTTTACATGGCTTTGCTTTCAAAAGCTAAGTAAGAACAAGGAAAAATGCTAATAAAATGAACTCCCCCTCCAATAGGGATACTTTACCATTTAAACTTAAGCCTAACAGTTGAGAAATGCCTTTAGTTTTTAGTTTAATTTTTACTGTCCAGTATGCCTCTACTACTCCCTTCATCACAAAAATAAATAAATAAATAAATAAGTGGGACTTCTAGGAATATATCCTAAGAAACCCAAAACACCAATCAGAAAGAATATATGCACCACTATGTTCATAGCAGCACAATTTTACAATAGCTAAGATCTGGAAACAGACCAAGTGCCCATCGGTAGATGGGTGGATAAAAAAACTGTGGTACAGCCCTAACTGGTTTGGCTCAGTGGATAGAGTGTCGGCCTGAGGACTCAAGGGTCCCAGGTTCAATTCCAGTCAAGGGCATGTACCTTGGTTACGTGCACATCCCCAGTAGGGAGTGTGCAGAAGACAGCTGGTCGATGTTTCTCTCTCGTCATTGTTTCTAACTCTCTATCCCTTTCCCTTCCTCTCTGTAAAAAAAAAAATCAATAAAATATATTTTTTAAAAAAAGCTGTGGTACATTTTATACCATGAATACTATGTAGCAATAAAAAGGAAGAATCTCTAACCATTTGAGACAGTATGGAGGGACCTGGAGAGTATCATGCTAAGTGAAATAAGTCAGTCAGAGAAATACAAGTATCATATGATTTCACTACATGTGGAATCTAATTAACAAAATAAACTGATGAATGGAGTGGATTTAGAGACATGGAAGCATGGCACAGAGTGCAGAATCTCAAAGGGAAGGCAGGGGAGGGTGAGTGGGGGGGAGGTAATCAACCAGAAACCTTATATGATTATATATAACCCATGGACGCAGACAGTGGGGTGGTGAGGACTTGGGGTAAGAGACAGGGTTGGGCTGGAGGGGGTCTATGGGGGAAAAGGGGACATATGTGATATTCAACACTAAAGATTTAAAAAATAAATAAAAGCTGCAGAAAAAACACACAAAAAAACAGAAAAGCATACAAATCAGTGGGATATATGTTTGGTAAGTCCTATTTAAAACTTGAATTTTTATAAATATTATCCTGTTAAAATAGGTAGTTTCCAAAAGCATAAAAATAATATTGTTATTAAGCTGCAAAACACACAGAGTAAATAAGAAATACATTTTTGCACCACAAGACAATCATAGTTCCCATTAGAATTAAAGAAGAATATGACTTTATTTTTAGTACTAGAGACCCGGTACACGGATTCTTGCACCAGTGGGGTCCCTCAGCCTGGCCTTCGGGATTGAGCTGAAACCAGCTCTCTGACATCCCCTGAGGGGTTCCGGGTTGTGAGAGGGTGCAGGCCAGGCTGAGGAGGCTGGGGAGGAACGCAGGAGGTTGGCCAGTCAGGGAGGGACTACGGGAGGGCTCCAGGGCATGTCTGGCCCATCTTGTTCAGTCCCGATTGGTGGGACCCCAGTAGCAAGCTAACCTACCAGTCGGAGTGTCTTCCCCCTGATGGTCAGTGCACATCAGAGTGAGCGGTTGAGTGGCCTTAGGGTATCATTAACATATTACACTTTGATTGGTTGAACGGCTGACCAGACGACTGGGAACTTAGCATATAAGGCTTTTATTATATAGGATATGTAAGTTGTAATCCTATTCAGGATAGAAAAGAGTAAACTAAGTGATTTTTTAATTGATTTTTAGAGAGAGAGGAAGGGGGAGAGAGAGAGAGGTGAGAGCAATATCAATTGGCTGTCTCTTGCACACCCCTTACCAGGGATGGAGCCTACAACCCAGGTATGGGCCCTGAGTGGGAATTGAACTGGCAACCCTTCAGTGCACAGAACGATGCCCAACTAACTGAGCCACACCGGTCAGGGCTATATTTGCCTTATTTAATCTATAAAATTAAAAGAGAAGAAAATAGAGCTAACATAATTAAGGTTTATGACTATGTTTTTCTTGACCACAGATCTGTAGGATATTTCTGAATAATCTTTAAAGAGTATGTGACACCCATTCTATGGAAGAGTGGCCTTCAGCCTTCGTCTCAGTAAAGCAATAATTGAATAGACACATCAAGAGAAAGCCATTTCTCAGAGTTGGACTCATAACTAACCAGACAGAACTGATATATAAATCCACAATGCTCTTATATGGCAGAGGTGGGACTTGAAACTAGGACTTCCCTCTAAAAATCAAAGTTAAAACTACAGGACAATGCATGCCCACTAGGATGGCTATTATAAAAAATGCAAAATTGTAAGTGTTGGTGAGGATATTGAGAAGTTAGAACCCTGATGCATTGCTGGTTCACAATGGTGTGGCAGCTATGGAAAATAATTATGCATTCCTAAAAAAGTTAACTATAGAATTACCATGTGCCCTAGCAATTCTACTCCTAAGTATATACCTCAAGGAATTGAAAACAAGGACTTAAACAGATATTCATAGCAACATTATTCATAATAGCCAAAAGGTGAAACAAGCCAAGTGCCCATCAATAGATGAATGGATAAATGAAATGTAGTAGGTACATACAATGGAATATTATTCAGCCTTTATAAGAAGGAATGGAATTCTGATACATGCTACAATTGGGATGAACCTCGAAAGCATGCTAAGTAAGGTAAGCCATAAAGGAACAAATATAGTGTGATTCTACCTATATGATATATGTAGACAAATTCATAGAGACAGAAAGCAGAGGAGATGTTACCAGAACCTGGAAGGAAGAGGAAATGGGGATTTTGTGTTTAATGGGTACAGTTTCTGTTTGGGATAATGAAAAAGTTCTGAACTGAATAGTAGTGATGATTACACAACCATTGTGAATGCGCTTAATGCACTGAATTGTAGACTTAGTAAAAATAGTGTTTCATCTTATATATGTTTTACCACATTAAAACACTTAAACAAAAAACGCAGGGTAAATATTGTGATGAACTTTACCTTGTGTTCCCAAACCAGGAAGCTGAGTTTATTCTGGGGGTATCATGGATCCTGGTCTTATTCCAGGAAAATATCAGAAAGGTGGTGTAGTTTAAATATTCAAGGCTACCAGTCTTAAAATGCTTCATGTTCTTGCCCTGACCAGGTGCTCAGTTGGTTAGAGCACCATCCTCATACACCAAGGTTGCGGGTTTGATCTCTGGTCAGGGCACACACAAGAAGCAACCAATGAATGCAATAATTTGGAACAACAAATTATTGTTTATATCTCCCTCCTTTCCTTTCTCTCTCTAAAATCAATTTTTAAAAAAGAAGAAATGCTTTGTGTTCTAGAGATTGTCCGTGGTCAGCAATAAGTTGGTACATGACAGACTGACCAATTCTACATCAAGGAAGAATTAGATAAATGTATATTTTATGTCTACATGCTGGATTGGTGAAGGTGTGCAGACATAGCCTCAGAGATGAGTTAGGTTATGTATGTGAAGCAAGTAGGGTAGCATAAGGTATTTCTCCTTGGTACAAATTAGCTACAAGTTAGTTATTTTTGTACATCAAGAATACATTAGAATAAAAATAAAGCTATAAACCTTTCATATTTTTGCTGCGTTAACACTGACTTTTTAGATATAATCTATAAATCTACTTCATAGCATTATTCTTTCTTTTAAAAAATAAATTTTATTATTTAACTTCATTACAAAGAATATTTAAATATAATCTTTGATGTTCGGTTAGCATGGGATCTCCCAAGAGATATTAATGGTGATATTAAGGCAAATAATCCAGTGTTTCCCTGTAATGCTTTAAAATATTCCACAGCATTTGCTTTAGGGAAGCAAAGTTTCTTCCAGTGTGATTTCATATGCCTTTTTGAGTTCATACTGAACCTCTTTTTTTCTTAAAAAGTTTATTTTAGCTTCTTTTTGTTTCAGTTAAAAAGCTTAGTACGACTGGTGTGGCTCAGTGGTTGAGCGTTGACCTATGAGCCAGGAGATCACGATTCGATTCCCTATGAGGGCACATGCCTGGGTTGCAGCTCAATCACCAATAGGGGGTGTGCAGGAGGCAACTCATCAATGATTCTCTCTCATCGTTGATGTTTATATCTCTACCTTTCCCTTCCTCTCTGAAATCAATAAAAAAATATTTTTTAAAAAAGTTTAGGTTTGTGGATGTGTAATAGTTTTCTATTTTCTAGATTATATTTCATATTTCTGGGGAAAAAAGAGCATAATCATTGTAGTCATTAGATTTAAAATTGGGATTCCTAGAGAGAAATCACAATATAATATAGTTGCTAGGAACACTGATTCTAGAGCTCGCCCACATGGATTTTAATCCTGGCTACACCACTTACTAGCTGTGTGACTGTGGGCAAGCCATTTGACCCCTGAGTGCTTTAGTATATTATCTATAAAATAGGAACTACAATAATATCTACTATATAGAATTGTGATGAGAACTGGGTTAACATTGTAAAACAATTTTGATAGTACTGGGCACATAGAAAACGCTATTTCAGTATTAAATAGTGTTAAATAAAATAGTATAAGTTAGTTGTAACCAGGATTTTGTATTTTTGTTTTTCATCTGTGAAATGGAGAGATCTTTAACTCAAAAGGATATGTGAATGTTATTGTAATGTCAATATTACCTATTACTTGGAAATTCTTCAAAAGAAGGTTGGTAGAAGTTACTGTTTACTCTGATAATTATCAATGTAATCAGAATGCATTTTGAATAGAAGATAAAATAACTCTCAACTAATACATATAGTAGATTTTGATCAAACACTTTTTTCACCTTTGTCTTAGATAGAAAGTTTACCTTTTTCATGAAAGAAAATATCAGATTAATCATTGTGACTTCACTAGCTCTTGACATAATAATTAATCCATATAAATTACCCATGTGATATTAAGAAAATAATTTGTATAATCTGTGATGTGAGAAATCAGTTGTTTTATTATTTATCACCCATTGTGCAATTTTGATTTAATTTGGTATGTTGTATATTATTTTACTGCTCTATTCACTTAATGATTTGAGCAATTATTTATAGTTTTTGATATTAGGTAGTAGATTTAGGGGATATTATTAGATAATTCATACAAAAATAATGTTTGTGAATATTATGGAGAATTCTTCCATTTTAATCTATAATAATAAAAGTGTAATATGCTAATTAGACCGGACAGCCGAACAACCTTCCGGACAAAGCTGGGGCTGCAAGGGCTGAGCTCCTTGCATGAATTTTGTGCATTGGGCCTCTAGTGCAGTGTTCTCAACCTTCTGGCCCTTTAAATACAGTTCATGTTGTAACCCAACCATAAAATTATTTTCATTGCTACTTCATAACTGTAATGTTGCTACTGTTATGAATCATAATGTAAATATCTGATATGCAGGAGGGTCTTAGGCGATCCCTGTGAAAGGGTCATTCGACTGCCAAAGGGGTCACGACCCACAGGTTGAGAACCACTGCTCTAGTGAGTTTATATTCTTCTATAAAATTCATATCACACAGCTATGAATGTAATTTTCCATTGATATACAGGTATAGTGGTTACCAACATTATTTAATATAGAATAGGTAATTGATAGTACTCTTAGCCCTCAATTTCTTTATATATCTATGGAAGTTTTAGACTGTTGCTGGAAGGTTCTAATGTCAAGTGAAGAAAATAAAATAAATGATTGGATGCTCTACCATTGTTTATTTTCTCAAGACCACTGCTAATTAAAAATCTATGGCTACTTTTGCTCTTAAAAATTCCTCATAGATGTCTTTGTCCAGAATTTATAGCAAGGGTGGGGAAACATTTTTCTGCCAATGGTCATTTGGATATTTATAACATCATTCTTGGACCAGACAAAATTATCAACTTAAAAATTAGCTGGCAATATTTGGTCAAACATTTCACTAACTCTCCTCTAATGCCTTGGCAGGGCCAGACCAAATGATTTTGTGGGCCTTACATGGCCCACAGGCCGGATGTTCCCCAACCCCGCTTTATAACATGTCCTTCTCATCACCAGGACTTACACTTTCAGTAGTGATGTTGATTTGCATTTGCTCATGTGGATTTCCTAGTTCATTTCTCTCCAGACATATAGATTGAGCTGGCCTAATGCTAATCAGAGTTTCTCCAGAGAAAAACATATTATACAGGTGCATACTCTTATTTGTAATTCCTAATCCCAAGTCTCTAAAAACAAACAAAAAAGTAACCTATTTATTGGCAAATCTGAGCTGAAATGGCATGAAATTATTTGTAGTATTCCTTTGATTTATTGTGAATATTTACACATTTCATAGTGGCTTGTTTACAGGATGCTGCCACAAAGCTCTGTTGGAGATGGTATACAGGGTGGGGCAAAAGTAGCTTTAGAGTTGTGAGTATGTGAAACACAATTTATTCCTGTATTATTATTAATTATTGTATTATTTTCCATATGAACAACTGTAAAACTACTTTTGCCACACCCTGTATATAGTATCTACACTAATAAAAGACAAACATGGTAATTGACCGTACCTTCGCTACATTTCCCATTGGCTAATCAGGGCGATATACAAATTAACTGGCAACAAAGATGGCGGTTCATTTGCATACGTAGGCGCAATGCTAAGAAGTGAAAAGGGAAGGATGGAAGAAGCCGTCTGCTGCTGACGGTGATCGGAAACCCAGGTGGCAGCCAAGAGCCGGGTGGCAGGGCAAAGGCGGCCCTGAGGGCCGCCTTTGCCCTGCCCCCTGGCCTGTGATTGGAGAACTGGGCCGCCTTTGGCCGCCCCTTGGCCAGTGATCAGAGAAGCCGGGCAGGGCAGGGAAGAGGTGGATGCCAGTAGCTGCCTCTTCCCTGCCCCGCCCAGCTTCTTCAATGATCGGTGATTGGTGATTGGAGAAGACCCAGAAGCCGGGCTGTGTTGCTGCCCGGGGACCCGATCTGGTCCCCAGGCGGCAACGCTGCCTGGCCCCAGAAGGCTAGAAGCCGGGCAGCTTCGCCGCCTGGGGACCCGATCTGGCCCTGCATCGGGAAGCAGGAGGCAGCTCTTCACCTGGAGGCTTAAGGCCAAGGTGGGAGGCACCATTTTCTATATGGAAAGGCAGGGGGGGTGGCTAAGCACAAGGTGGCGCCATGTTTGCATATGGAGAGAAGAGGAGGGTGTGGCTCAGAGTGGGGCGGTCCCACGTAGGGAGAGGCGGGGGTGTGGCTCAGAGCAGGGGGCGCTACGTCCCGAGAGACTGGTGCTGAGGCCGGGTGTTCACCTCAGGATGTGAGCTGCGGTAAAGGAGCATGAGGTGCAGGAGGTGCAGCTTCAGGCAAGTGAAGGAAAAGGGCAGGTCGCCCAGCCACGATGTCGTTCCAAGCTACCTGGCCCAGGTTTTCAAATGTAAATATTACTTCAGATGTTGTAGCTGCACATAGTTTATTCCCTTCCCCTCATCTTGGCTGTTAAAGTCATGCCCACCCTCTGGGCAGCCAGGCACAGAGGAGGTTTGGTTCTGGGCTCACCCCTTAGATTTTAAGCAGCTGCTACACTTGGTCGATAGGAAGAGTGAGACTTTAGCCCTGAAAAGATGGAAGGCTTGGGGCAGATGGTTCCCTCGAGGGTTCAGCCCGCTTTCAGGCCGTAGGCACAGGGAACGTCCAGGACAGCCCCAGGAGCAGGCGTCCATCTGAGCTCGGACGAGGCCGTTTTGCAGCCTCCCCTTCCTCTGTCCCAGGTGGTGGGGGCTGTGACTGTCTCGAGGCTGCACCCTGGAAGCCATTCTCCCCTCAGCCTGTAGCTGTAAAACAGCGCATACGAAGAGAATCTTTTTTTGTGCCTCATGTTAAAAAGTTTTAAAAAAAAAAGGTGCGTGTCTCCTCACAGTGTTCATTTGTAAAAAAAAAAATGCTCTTAAGACCCCAGGCAGCAAGGCAGCCCGGCCCCAAAGAAAATATATGCACAACCCATGGACACAGACAACAGTGTGGTGATGGCCAGAGAGAAGTGGGGGGCAAGAGCTGGGTAGAGGGGGCAAAAGGGGGTAAATAGGGACATCCTATATAATAATAATAAAAGGGTAATATGCACATTGACTGAACAGCAGAATGGCAGGTTGCTATGATGCACACTGGCCACCAGGGGGCAGACACAAAATGCAGGAGCAGCCCCCTGGTGGTCAGTGCACTTCCATATGGGGAATGCCACTCAGCCAGAACCTGGATCATGGCTGGCCAGTACAGTGGTGGTGGCAGGAGCCTCTCCCACCTCCGTAGCAGCACTAAGAATGTCCAACTATCAGTTTAGACCTGATCCCTTGGGGGCCTAAGCCTTTAGTTGGACATCCCCCGAGGGCTCCCTGGCTGCCAGAAGGATGTCTGACTGCAAGCTTAGGCCCACTCCACCAGGGAGTGGGCCTAAGTCAACAGGCAGATATCCCCCAAGGGGTCCTGTATTGTGAATGGGCGCAGGCCAGGCTGAGGGACCCCCTCCCCGAGTGCACAAATTTTTGTGCACTGGGCCTCTAGTATACACTATATTGTCCTAAAATTCTGCAAAATTCATGTATTCTGAAATACATTTGGCTGCAAAGGTTGCATGTGATTTGTAATGATTATTTTTGATATTCTGTAATTGTAAACACTTTGCAGTTAGAAATATAAGATTTATAATCTAGTTATGAATGTTAATCTTAAATTTTTAGTTATAGATTACCTATAGTCATAATACATCAATGAAATATTATTAAATTATAATCAACCAGAGGCCCAGTGCACAAAAATTTGTGTACTCGGGCGGGGGGTGGGGGGGTGGGGTTCCATTAGCCCAGCCTATGCCCTCTCGCAGTCTGGGACCCCTCGGGGGATGACCACGTGCAGGCTTAGGCCCGCTCCCAAGGGGGTTGGGCATAAGATGGCAGTCAGAAATCCCTCTGGCAGACTGGAAGCCCTGAGGGATGTCCACTTGCCAGCGGGAAGCAGGCCTAAGCTGCAGTCGGACATCCTTAATGCTGCTTAGGAGGTGGGAGAGGCTCCCACTACCACCGCTGTACTGGCAGATGTCAGCCTAGCTTGTGGCTTAGCAGAGCTCCCCCTGTGGGAGTGCACTGACCACCAGGGGGCAGCTCCTGCATTGAGTGTCTGCCCCCTGGTGGTCAGTGTGTGTCATAGTGACCAGTCATTCCCAGTCGTTCAGCTGTTAGGGTCAACTTGCATATTACCCTTTTATTATATAGGATAGAGACCTGGTGCATGGTTGGGGTCCGGCTGGTTTGCCCTGAAGGATGTCCCGGATCAGGGTGTGGGTGCTGCAGGGATGCCTGGCCAGCCTGGGTGAGGGGCTGACGGGTGTTTGCAGGCTTGCCACACCCCCTTCAGTGTGGGGGTCCCCACTGGGGTGCCTGGCTAGCCTGCGTGAGGGGCTGAGGGCCATTTTCAGGCTGGCCACACCCCCTTCAGGGAGGGGAGTCCTGCTGTGGTGCCTGGCCAGTCTGGTTGAGGGGTTGATGGCTGTTTTCAGGCTGGCCAAGCCCCCCTGCAGGGACCCTCACACCATGGGAGTGTGGCCAGCCTCGGTGAGGGGCTGAAGACTGTTTGTAGGCTTGCTACAGCCCCTTCAGGATGGGGTTCCCCACTGGGGTGCCTGGCCAGCCTGGGTGAGGGTCTGAGGGCCGTTTTCAGGCTTGCCACACCCCCTTCAGGGTGGGAGGTCCCTGCTGGGGTGCCTGGCCAGCCTGGGAGAGGGGCTGATGGCTGTTTTCAGGCTGGCCAGGCCCCCCGGCCACCCAAGCTCCCAGTGGAGGCTGGCTGGAAGCAGGTATCTGGGATTTATTTAGCTTCTATAATTGAAACTTTGTGCCCTTCAGCGAAGGCCATAGCTGGCCAGGGCAGGCGGGAAGCTTGGCTTCCTCCATCACTGGGGCAACCAAGCCTCCTGCTTGCTCCAGCTCCATGGCTTCCGGCCGCCATCTTGGTTGGGCTAATTTGAATATAGTCACTCTCATTGGCTGGTGGGCGTGGCTTGGGGCATAGCAGAGGTGCAGTCAATTTGCATGTTTCTCTTTTATTAGATTAGATGGTTCCAATATCCTTGAAACAAATAATTTTTGGTATTATGGCTAGCAAGATTCTCATATAACATTTTCTTTTTTTTTTAAATCCTCACCTGAGGATATTTTTCCATCGATTTTTAGAGAGTAGAAGAGAAAGGGAAAGACCAAGAGAAATATTGATGTGAGAGAAACACATTGATTGGTTGCCTCTTGCACAAACCCTGACCAGGGCTATGGCCAGGGAGGAGCCTGTAACCGAGGTATGTGCCCTTGACCAGAATCAAACCCATGACCTTTCAGTCCACAGGCCAATGCTCTATACACTGAGCCAAACCGGATATGGTTCATATCACATGTTTTTAAGAAATAGTTGACTGGCTCCACACATTATTTACAAAGATTAAGAATGAATTTCAAATTAACATGAGCCACATACATAGTTTTCTCGCATGTGAGTGCATGGCTCTTTATGGGATGTCTTGGGATGCTAAGATCATATGTTGCTGCTATATTCAGCCTTTTGGGTGAAGCTTTATGACTCTCTCCCCATGTCTCCTCTTCAATATGGGAGAATAAATCTTTTTATGTGGAATGCATAGTTTTTATAGTATAATTTCTCATGTAGGATATATAAATTAAGAGCCACCTAACACGTCAGTGAGAGATGTTAATACTAATTTGCTTGTAGAAGTCTAATTTTTAACTATTATTTTTAGGTATTTACTACCAGGATGTACACAATTCTTCATGAGATCACCAGTCTACAACTTGAAATACTGTTCACCTGGAATGACTCGCTCCAATGTTTTGTTTACATCCAGATATGGCCATTTGTGAAACAGAAGGGAAATTTCCATGGGTTATGCATTATAGCAATTCATTGCCCCCCTAATGTAAACATGCAAAGAAAGCAACCGTTAAGTGCTGTTTTATGTATATATGACATATATATGTGTGAAATATATGCACACATCTCTCAAATAATATATTTATTATATAAAAGAATTAGAACACTTGGATAGAAGACTTAACCTTTCTGTAAATGTAATAAACCATGTTAATATTGTTTACACAATATGTGAATGTCTAGAATTTGCTAGGTTTATAATTAATACCTTCCTACTAGAAATGGTATTTTTGCTGCAGAGAATATGAAACAGAACTGATCTTGGAGATCTCACTACAGTGTTAAATTATTTTCTAGATAACATGTCTTTAACTTGAATAAGCTCTAGTAGTGTAATACCTTATTCTTTTACATATATAGTAGCCATATAAAATGAAAAAAAATTAGAAGCCTGGTATTGCTTTGATGATAGGATTAAGTATAAAATGGGTTTATCATGACTATAGCACACTGTAAAATACTATAAAAATTCCAACTTGATTCTTCAACATTTTGATTCCTCTATGTGAAAATTTAGCTACTTATGATAATGTAAATTTTCAGTAAGGATCTAGTGAGACCATTTAAATGAAAGACAATCCAGTGGATTAAGAAAAACAAAACATAAACTAGCTTTTATTTTGACTTTTTATCAGGAGTTACTAGTACATAAAGGAATAGAAAATGATGATGATGACAAAAATCTTTTCAGATAATTTCTGTTATACCACTCATTTTTATTTGGAACATATATCTCCAATGTGTATACACAGTCAAAAACATTTTCTTCTGTTCTTCAGCAGTAGAAGAGTTGACCTTTGAAACTCATTTCAATGTTAATGTGTCACTTATTTTATACGTCTTTCAATGTTGAGACCAAATTACATTGCAAAGTCTAATACAGTTTCACACTGCACCATAGAAAATAATCTAAAATGTTGCAAATGGAGGATTTTGATTACTGGATATTAGTTGTGGTGTACCCTTAAGGATTTTTAAAAATCAAAATAAAGTATGAAGTTTCTTCTAGTTCAAAGTTATCCTACCTAATAAAGAGGTGATATGCAAATTGACCATCACTCCAATACACAAGATGGCCACCCCATGTGGTCAAAGATGGCTGGCAGGGGAGGGCAGTGTGAACAATCAGGCCAGCAAAGGAGGGCATTTGGGAGGGACCAGGCCTGCAGGGGAGGGCAGTTGGGGGGAACCAGGCAATCGGGCTGGCAGGAGAGCAGTTAGGCATTGATCAGGCTGGCAGGGGAGTGGTTAGGGGGTGATCAGGCTGGCAGGCAGAAGCAGTTAGGGGCAATCGGGCAGACAGGCGAGCGGTTGGGAGCCAGCAGTCCTGGATTGTGAGAAGGATGTCTGACTGCCCGTTTAGGCCCGATCCCACTGGAATCAGGCCTAAACAGGCAGTCAGACATCCCTTGAGGGGTCCCAGATTGGAAAGGGTGCAGGCTGGGCTGAGGGACAAACCCCTCCCTGTACACGAATTTTGTGCATCAGGCCTCTAGTTATGCATAAGTTTCATAGCAGCTTCCGTTTCTTGCTTAGAGTTTCAAAAACAATGAGTGAGCTTTCAGTTTTCCATGAAAATATAAACACTGTCATTGACATGTAAATCCTTAGAAATTGCAATATTCCCCTTTTAGAAGTTTGTTTAAACTTCTCCCCAAAGTTTTATTTTCTCACAGACTAATTATTTACAAAATTCATGAGTGTTTTACCTTTTTTTTATTATCCTAAAAGCTAATTCCAGTAAATCAAGAAATGGCCCAAAGCAGAAGGACAACTGAGAGAGGCAAACTAGCCTGTTTTAATTCACAAGCTGGATAATTGGCAACCCCAAGGTGTAAGTTAGATATACTTTGCTTTTAAAGCCATATTTTATGACTGGGTTAGACTAAAGTAGTCTGTTCTTGGAATTATTGCTAGCTACTTCATTACTTATGACTACCTAACATCCATATTCCAATAGATACTTTTTCTTGCTAGATGTATCCCAAAGAATAATTTTTTAATTATCTTTATGTAAAAAGAGAATAAAGATGTCAGGATGAAGGAAATTACTGTGTAACCTAAAGTGTTTATGACTCAATTTTGTAAGTTCTTAAACATGTGTTACAGATTTCTTAGAATAAATAATGCAAAAAATAGGGATATTACAAAATCATTATAAGAATAATCACCAAGTAGCTGTTTTCAAGGAGTATTTTTAGTCATTTCTCTTTTAAATTCATGATGTGTCAATGAATGAGACACAATTTCAGGTGTCTGGTATATAATATCAACACAGTTTGTTGGCCACTCACTTGCATTGGTTTAAATAAAAATTGTTAATTTGCTAGAGCGAGTGCTTTGGAACTTTTGTCCTCAGTTGCACAGGAGTGCAATTTTTATTTAAGACAAAAAAAGAATGTCCAACATGGAGATGTACCCTCTCCCCCTAGGAAACACACACACACTTAGAATTTTTAAAACTAAGAGTAAATTTAATACATGAAATGATCCAACTAACTGATGAACACATTTCATTTCGATAACTACTTAAGTCCTTTTTTGAGCACTAGAATTTCATTGCCCACATTTACCTATTTATATTGATCTAGTTTGATATAATGAAGTTGTGAAAAAAGCCATGCACTCATTATTTATATATACCACCTGGTATGCAGTGGTCTATGATCACTGTCCTTTTTATTCCCTTTTGCGAAACTAAGAAGATATGGTAATGAGCCACGGAAGTCTCTAGAGGCCATATAAATGTTTTAGAGGTAAAACATATTTTATAGTGGTTATTATAATTTTTTGTTAATGGGGTTAAACATATCAGTATAAATGATAGTATGGGTCTGACGCTCTCTCCTAGGAGAGAAAAATCCAGAAGCTATTCAATTTTACCAAGAGTTTCTATTAGTGAATTTTATTTACTTATGATGAAAGCATATTGTTATTTTGTTATTAAGAAAATATCCATGATTGTTCTGTAAATCTAGGGTTGGAATGCTTTCCAGAAATGTATATGATTGGAATGATTTCCAGAATTGTATAAAAAGCAATCATTTTATTTTAAATCATTTATATTTTAAATCAGTTTTATATTCAGATTAGTTTTCATTTGTATACTCCAGCATTGTAGATTAGTTGCCATTTGCAATCTGTTGGAGGAAATCATTATGATTATTTTTACTAGTAAAACAAATTTTATTTTACTAGCATTTATTTATTTACCTTGTATGTATAAAAATGAAGTTATAACAGAATCAAATACGGTAATGGCAGCAGTAGCCTCAGATTATAACATGGCTGAATAACACTGGTTAAAAGATGCAAAGATCTTTACACATTTTTGTAGATTTAAATACACAAGCGTTTCTATTAATTCCTCTTCCCTAAAACTAAAGTGAACCAAACTCAAGTGACCCCAACCTTCTGTATAGCTAGATGACAGTGGGTTCCAGACATTAAGAAAAATATTTCATCCTCATTTGTTTTAATTTGAAAAGTGCATGATTATAGAATTTTGTTATCCCAATGGAAATTTCAGATGCTTTCATGTAAATTAACCCAAATGTTTTCTTCTTTAGCCTGTCAAAGCCATTTTGTTTAAAAATTCTCTTGAAATCTAAACATACACATTACATGACCTTTTAAAAAGTACCAAAAATTAATAGTTGCATAAATGGTATTATTTCTAGTTTTCCGTAAAGCAGTGATTCATTCAAAATGTATATTCTTTAAAATATAATAGTAGATACTTTGAGAAGAATGACAAAATACTTTTCTGTTCTATTCCCTACTGCTGCTTTACATTTTGAATCTTAGTTAATTTGATTATAAGGGTTAAACAATAAAAAGTGTGACCACAATTAATGTATTTCTTTGACTTGAAAATTTGCTTTCCTCTTTAAATTGAGAGTTTACATTTTTCAATAACTGAATTAGTTATCTACATATTTGGGGCTAATATTACTTTTGAATAGATTTAAAATTTAGAAATATATGATCAATATTTTATTCCTTATATTGTCCTCCTTCCCTCCCTCCCTCCTTTCCTTTATTTCCTTTTCTTTTTTTTCTTAAACTTTAAGTTCTCTTTAAGGTTTTGAGGTATGGATAAAGTCAAGAAAAGAAAAATCCTCAGTGACAATAAAAGATAATGTGTCACTGGATCTTGTTCAGTTTGCTGAGATTTTTAGGAATCAGGTTGAAGTCTCTAGGCCTAAAAAGCATTAATTGTCTGGACCCATGTGAACCAAGGTTATTAGCTATAGTCTTGAAACCAAAAATTGCTATATTAAAACTTATTTCACACTTTGAGATTGCTATCGTGTGTGTGTGTGCGTGTGTGTGTGTGTGTGTGTGTTTGCTTTGTCATAAATGAGTATATGGCATATTGAAGGAAACTATTCAGGTAACACATTCTGCATCAACTGGGCTGTATTATCCAATAATTGCAAAATAAATCTTTAATTTCCCCCACCAACTAACTCTAAATCTGCTGGTAAAGTCATCATTCAATAGACCAATATTTTCTAAATTAGTAAGAAAACTTACCTTACAAAAGTAATCAGATAATGCTGATATTTCTCTTTCAAAGGCTAACGACAGGACAGTTCTTGGTCTTGAGTTGGTCAGTTCATATAGGAACTAATGCACTTTCTACAGCATCGAATATTCATAGCTTTGCTGAAGATTCTGGGCTTGAAGATTAACTTGAAAGCTATCCATTTGCTACCATGAATCATGGCTCAAATTATCCTCATGTGCTTTACTACCTGTATATAAATGCAAATGCTGTTACAGAAAATATGCTTGAAATGTCTACACAATGTGCAATTAGTGTGGCCTTGCCATGCTTCAGCATGTGCTATCTGTATGGTGAACTTATTTCAATTACTCAGATATGTTACCATAATAAAAAATGTTTAACCTAAGAAAGCTATGTCATCAAATGGTTATTTCTGTTTTACACACACACACACACACACACACACACACACACACACTTTTTAGAAGTAAAAGGCTCTCAATGAAGCATTCAAGATGATGGAATGCATTTTCACAGTAATTTTCTTCTGCTGTACAGACAGCAATAGCACTATGGGGATAGCTTTACCTGCTATTAAAGTCAGGTCGAGTAAACAAAATTGGTATCAATTCCTTACTTTGCTGGAAGATACACGTTTCTAAAATTTAGAAATGACACTTTTATATCTTTCTAGTATCATTGATTACAAAAGTATTACTAATCTGAATAGATTTATGTCAGCATCTCAGCTATCAAGTTCATTTTGGGATGAATTTGTAATTTTAATTTTGTTAAAACATCATATAAGAATCATATCCTAATCTTATTGCTATTTATACCATTGCTCTTTAAGATGCTTATATATGAAGAAATTAGAATATTTTTACTTTAAAGAAAGAAAGCACTTTGCATAAAAATTCTATCATGGTAGGAACTTTAAAGCATGTATTTTTAAAACTGTTGCTATTTTTATACAGTAAAAATATTGTATGAAAGATCAAAGTTGAATTTGTGATTTTTCAGTGACATATAAAGGTGAGGCCAATGTGAGCGTATCTGTTTATTTTACTAATTAATTTGTAATTTAAAACATATATAAAATTTTGTTCATTAAATGACTGAAAATCTTTAAACTATAAAATAAATCATCCCAAAATAATTCAAGTGTTAGAAAATTTTATGTAGTGCCTTAAAACAAAATTAATATTTAGCTTTTTTGTAGAAATATCATAGATCTTTAATTTGGAGAGTTGTTTTTTGTGTGTGCATGTGTTAATCCTCACTGGAGGATATTTTTTCCATTGATTCTTGAGAGTGTGGAAGGAAAAGAGAGAGAGAGCAGAGAAAGAAAGAAACATCAATGTGAGAGGGCCACATCAATTGGTTGCCTCCCACAGACACCCTGACCAGGGAGGGGAACCTGCAACCCAGATATGTGCCCTTGACCAGGAATTAACTTTTGATCCTTTGGTGGGCAGGCTGACGCTCTAACCATTGAGAAACGCCAGCCAGGGCTGGAGAGAGCTATCTCTTAATGATTATTCATGTATATGTAGAATACTAGTGGCCCAGTGCACAAAATTTGTGCATGGGGGTGTGTGTCCCTCAGCCCAGCCTGCACCCTCTCCAATCTGGGACCTCTCGGGAGATGTCCAACTGCCAGATTAAGCCTTATCCCTGGATCGGGTCTAAACTGGCAGTTGGACATCCCTCTTACAATCTGGGACCACTGGCTCCTAACTACTCACCTGCCTGCCTGCCTGATCTCCCCCAACTGCCCCCCCCTGCCAGCCTGCCCCCCCTCAACTGCCCCCCCCCCCCCCAGCTGGCCTGCTTATCCCTAACTACCTCCCCTTCCGGTCTGCTCACCCCCAACTGCCCCCCCCCACTAGCCTGATCGCCATCAATTGCCCTCCCCTGCCAGCCTTATTGCCCTTAACCGCCTCTGCCTCGGCCCCACCACCATGGCTTTGTCCGGAAGGTCTCCCAGAAGGTCTCCCGGTCTAATTAGTATATTACCCTTTTATTAGTATAGATGGTGACAACAGTGCCCATCCCCATGGTCAGGTAAATTTTGAAAACATTGGGTGTAAAGTTAAAATGTGTTTCTCTATTTTCTGTATCTCAGAGTCTTTAGTATTTTAAGATGTAAAGGACTAGAATGTGCATCAGTTCCTAAACTGATTTTGCTCTTTATTGAAATGCATCTTCCAGGGCTAGTCTTTCATTGACCAAACTTTGGAAAATGCCAAACTAACACCAATTCACTCACTGATAAAGTGATCAAGGCATTTCTTCAGTCATTTATTTACACACTGGTGGTATAATTATAAACAATGACAAATCCAGTGCAAGAATTTACTTGCCTTGTAATTGAGAATTTGGTCATTTCCAGAGGAATATTTGAACCAGGGTTTCAACAGGGAATGGCTTGACCCAGGAGGGAGGACTATAGATAAATAACCTTAATGGTACAAATGAGTTACATTAGACATTTGCAACATAGCTGTGGTGTGCAAAATAATGTAAAGCATGTAAGAGTGTGGTCAGAATGTGGTCCTAGCCTTTATGAAAGTATATTAATGATTTATTAGGTCTAACATGATAAAAAGCTATCTTTAATTAAAGTCTAACATCATCTATCAGCATATGATAAAAACTTTGTATACACACAAGATATCTAGAAGCACTTGTTGGCCATTTGAAAGTGTCTTCTCATACAAACAAAAAAGCCTGTTACTCTCTGAAAAATCCTTCAAAGCTGGAATTTATTAAAAATTTGTTGTATTTTTTGTGAGAGACAAAATTTATTAAGTCAAACTTTTCTTGTATCTAAATTTTTCTTAAGCAATGTTAGATACAGAAGAAAGAAGTTTCATCATACTAAGTTCTGTTTTGTTCCAAGTGAAATATTGCCAAATAAATCCCCCTTTTTAAAAATATACTAATCAGTATATTTAGGCAGTTATTTACTAAACGAGAGGCCTGTGTACGAAATTCATGCATAAAGGGTGTGTGTCCCTCAGCCCAGCCTTCAGGGATTGGGCCTAACCCAGCAGTTGGACATCCCTCTCACAATCCAGGACTGCTGGTTCCTAATCACTCACTTGCCTGTCTGCCTGATTGCCCCTAACCACTCTGCCTGCCAGCCTGATAGCCCCCTAACCACTCCCCTGCTGGACTGATTGACTCCTAACTGCTCCCCTGCTGGAATGATCATTCCCAACTGTTCTTCCCTGCCAGCCCAATTGCCCCCAGCTGCCTTCCCCTGTGGAGCTGAGGGAACTGGGGGACTCCGGCTGGATGAGGTGGACCTGAGGGGACTAAGGGACTGAGACTGGATGAGGCAGGGCTGAGGGAACAAGGTGACTTCAGCTGGATGAGGCGCATGGTGCCTGCTGCCTCCTGGCAGGGCTGAGGGGACTGAGGGACTCCGGCTGGATGAAGTGGGGCTGAGGGGACTGGGCGCTGCCATCTTGTGGCTGTGGGCACTGCCATCTTGTGAGGGTGTGGTGGTCAATTAGCATATTCCCTCTTTATTAGATAGGATGGTACTATAGTGGCCTAAACAAAACTATTGCATCTGGTTATAAAAAATACTGAAATTTTGGCTTAGAAAGCAGTATCTTTACTGTTGTACAGAAATGATATCATTTTGATAACTTTATAGCAAGGCAGCCTTTAATATTTTACGTAGTAATATAACATGGTTAGAATAAGCAAATTCCATATCTTGTACTGAGAACCAGATGAGCAAGTGGAGATAAACCCTTTAAACTAAATTGACAACGTCATGATGTAAACTTTCAAGGTTAACAACAAAACCATATAAGTGTAGACAAGGTCTGTTCTATGATGCTGTTGCTGGTGTTAAAATAAAATAACTTTTAAAAGGTCAAGAAACATAATAGAATTTACTTTTTAAACCTACAGTATGCTGTTAGCAGTAAATGAATGAATACATCTGCATGTTTGTAATATATATGATTCACAGGAAAATATATGACATAGTGCAAATGAAAAATCTAGAATATGTAAACCTTAATACAATCTAAGAAAATACCATTTCAGCATATTGCCTCAATTTCATTAAAATGATGAAAATGTGAATGCAGAAAATTACTTAGTCCTTAGGCTGAAAATAGGTAAATCATCAATACCTAATATCATTTTAGCTCAAATTGGTGTTTGCTCAGTAAATGTTCTACATCATAATGGGAAAAGTACAAAGGAAAACTCAAATTTGAGGAAGAAATTGTAGGTGGTTTTTTTTAAATAAGCAAATTTAGCTAATTACATTATGTTTTTAACTCTTCCTAAACTGAAGCAATAGACTTGTTGCTATTAACATTTACTATAAATACAGAATAAGTAGTTTCCTCAGAAATGAGCTTGATTATATATTTTAGCCTTAGGTCTCTGAGCCAATGAGTTCTTCTATTGGCTTTCTAATTTTTTTCCTGACCATTTCTAAGTTTCTACATTGATCTCATTCATTGCACTTTTCCCACATTGCCTATTTTGATTGTGTTAATGAAAACATTGAGTTCTTATCATAGATTTATAGAAAGAGCAAAGGCAGATTCTACTTTTGCATTATTATTTACACTTTTGGACTAACATTGTATTTTATGGTTTTAGGCTGATAGTCATGGTGTCCTATTTCTCTGAGAAGCAGGTGATTAGCAGGTTACGACTTCTCTAAGTTCTGTGGCTACTCAGAATCTCGTATACATGTATACCTTAGTTAACCACGAGAAACCGACTTCCAGACTAAAAATGTCTTAATATTGATCTTGCTTCTTTCTAGATATGGTTAAAATTCCCACAGCAGTTTGTAGACCTGACCGAGGTACTTCATTATTATATGGGAATTAAATATTTGTTTTTAAAGACTCCATAGTACACAACACTTTGCCAAGTAATCCCAAGGCTTTGGGTAAATAAAATAAAGCTTTGTACAAAGATTGAGTCTCTATTATTTTCCTTAACTTGTTACCTTTCATTTACTTTACTGTTTACTTTTCTTATGTAATAGAAAATACTGTGTAATAGGAAGCAGAGGATGTGAATTCTGCTATGCTCTACCTGGGAGGGATAGGGTGTTCGTTTCCTAAAAATAAATAGCAACATTGTCTACATGAGAGTTTTGTTGTGAGGAAAATAGGAATCACTAGTCTCTGTAGTAAAGCATTGTCATTTCCTCACACATAAAGATATTTCATGGATGACCAGAAGACTCTACTTTGAGATTCTAAGTCTGGTGGGTATCATTGGGTTTCAGGTTCTGTAAAATTGGGACTAAGAAAACTTGTTACAGGTGTTCATCTCTTTCAATAAAAGCCTTCTGTGTACCCACTAAAATCAGTCTCAAGATCATGAAGTTAAAATTTATTCACACAGCCAGGAATTTTAGATAAAAATCAAACAACATGCCTACATCTTGTTATTCCCAATAAAGATGATGGTTAAAAGAATGGCCTCTGATGCCATATTACCTGGGTTTCAATCCCCTGGGGAAAGTGACTCTGAGACTCAGATTCCTGCATGTTGTAATGGAATTCATTGGGGTAGCCTATATGAAGTTCTGAGCCTGAGAAGTGCCTCCCAATAAATGTTTATTATTCTAATTTTTATTTCCACACAATGCCTTTCTCTACCAACCCCACAGAAACACAACTCTGTTGATACATTTTAAGATTAAGCACTTCCAAGCCGATATGGTGTTCTGAGCATGCTCCAGGTTCTTCCATCACACATTTACTGGCCTTGCTATCTCTCTCATTCCACTTGTAATGTCATTTCTGGACAAGGGGTCAATGTAGTGGTTGGATTCCAAAAAAGTTCTTGAATATACATTGAATAGAAAGGGCAATGGAACAGTCTGTAAGGAACAATCCTTTAGGTACTTGTTCTTAGGAAATGCCAAATATAAACATCATGGAATTGCCATGCACATGCCTTTTCTGAAACCAGAAGGTGTAGGGAAAAATTCTAATAAATGCAATCTTTTAATTGGCTATTCCTGGTTTTGCTCAACAGATCTTGATGAATATTGGTAGCCACCACAAACCACACAAGGCCTGCCAAGGACTGCTAAATTGTGTTCTGGGGTATAAAAAGCTCATGTTGTAGGCAGAGAGATACATAAACGCTACTAGGTAATACTAATGCAGAAAAGTGGTGCAATGGAATGGCAAGAAGATTATGGGAGTATAGTAGAAATCATGAGTATCCTGTGTAGAAATACTGGGGAGAGTTGTCACAAGAGAGCAGTTGAGTTGGGTCTTGATATGTGGGCAAGATTTCCACAGCAAAAAAGAGCATTCCAGACACAGGGCATATCAGAGGTGAGAGGGCCGGACCTAGGAAACAGAGAAGCTCAGCATGGCTCACCGTGGGTTTGGAGGTTGAGTGGATGAAGAGGTAGGTTAGTGTCAAATTGCCAAATCCTTAGATGCCATGCTTAAGAGTTTGGATTTTACCTTTTACACTGTGGAATCAATTAACATTTTTAATATCAGGTAATGAGGAGATGGGATCTGCATTTTGTGGAGTTGGTTGTGTTGGCTCTATGGAAAGGGAAGGGCTTGGGAGTGGTTGGTGGCCATAAAGTATTCAGTGAAACCAGGCAACCAATGGATCTGGGCTGCCTGTTATTGCTTGAGCCAATTAAGCAGAGAAAGAGTTGAATCATATATAAGCATTTATTCCAATAATATCAGCAGTATGGAAGAGAAGCAGGTCATCCATGACAATCTGCTTTGCAAACCTCCTTTCGACCCCCCCATAGGCCAGCTGTTTATATGGGGTAGAAGGACAAAAATTACATGTGAAGGAAGGAATTATAGGCATAGGGAAGTAGGCAAGGTATAATAGTTGCAGATTACAGGCAATGTGGGCTGGGGTTGCAAAAGGTGGGCAAAGGGCAGGCACCTCTGGGACCAAATTGTTTCAGTAACAAGATTGTTAATCTTTCCATAGTTGTAGGGAGTTCTCGGAAAAGGAGGATGGACTGCATTTTGATGTTAACTCCTATGTCTTGGGGTGTACAACTCTCAGGTTACAATGTGTTTTTGCTGTTCAGAATGGAACAATCATAGTTAACAAAGCATGGTTAATATTTTATACTATAGGCCTGGTGCACGAAATTCATGCACTCAGGGGGATCCCTCAACCTGGCCTACACCCTCTCCTAGTCCAGGAAGCCAGCAGTCAGACATCCTTAGCACTGAGAGGCTCCCGCCACCGCCACTGTGCTCGCCAGCTGTGAGCCTGGCTTCTGGCTGAGCAGCGCTCCCCACCAGGGGGCAGCTCCTGCATTGAGTATCTTCCCCCTGGTGATCACTGCGCATCATAGGGACCGGTCATTCCACCATCTGGCTCAAACTGGCTCTCCGACATCCCCCAAGGGGTCCCGGATTTCGAGAGAGCACAGGCCAGGCCAAGGGACAGTGCACAATTGGGGCTGAGGAGGGATGCAGGAGGTTGGCCAGCGGGGGAGGGACCGCGGGAGGGCTCCAGGGCATGTCTGGCCAGTCTTGCTCAGTCTCAATTGGCTGGACCCCAGCAGCAAGCTAACCTACAGGTTGAAGCATCTGTCCCCTGGTGGTCAGTGCATATCATAGCAAGCTGTTGAGCAGCCTTAGCATATCGTTAGTATATTATGCTTTGATTGGTTGAACAGCCAACTGTACGGCCAGACACTTAGCATATTAGGCTTTTATTTTATGGGATAACTATAGCTAGTCCCTGCTATTCTATTTCTGCCCCTAACATTAGGACACTGTGACTGGAGTGCAGGCAGGTTAGGATGGGGCCTACATTTAGGTGGGGTGCAGACAATTCAGATTCAAGAGACATATCTGAGGGAGAACCCTTCAGACTTTTTGACCTATTTTTTATGAGGAATGAAGGAGATAATTTGAGATTCTCTGAAATTTTTTTCATTGTCATGAAAAATGTTATTTAGTATAGAAATGTGTTTTCTGTACTTGCTTTGCTATAGCATGAACTTTCATGTTGACAAACATGTACTGGGTACTGGCTCTGTAAGAACTATGCTAGATACCAGAGAGACCCATTATATTAATAGAATAACATCCTCATTTTTGATGAGCTCAATTCTAACACAGGATAATATCATCTAAACAAATAATTATAATGAAATGTACTAAGGATATATAACAGAGGTATACGTAAGTAATTCTACAAAATGTTCTATTACTGTTAGCATGGAACACCTCTATATAATGTGAGGGCCTACCTCTGGAATGGTCCTTATGGGCTTCAGGTATAAGGGATAATTTGCTCTACAGAAAGCAGAATTGCATGTTTAATATTGTAGACTATAAATAGGAGCATAGAGAAGATAGAGGCAAAAAAAAAAAAAGTTCAAGATAAATGTTCTCTTCAGGAAGAACTCCTGGATTGTCATTTAATCCAAATCTTGAGAGGTGTGCAATGTAGTTGTTAAGATCCTGGACTCAGGAGCTAAGCTATTGGTCTTTGAATCCCAGGTTCATCTCTTCTCACTGGTCTGACCTTGGATAAATTCCTTGCTATCTTTTTCCCACTTCCCTTATCTATAAAATGGAGATAATAATGATAGTAGTGATAGGATGAATATGAAGATTGATTTGTGCATTTCTGTAGCTGTCAATGAGATGAAGTCTCATTTTCATTCCCTAAAATAGAGAAACTTCAAAATCATTGTATCGGAGGTCAAGTTCTTATTCTATTAAATAAATACCCTTTTGACTTAGTATTGTTTTTAAAATAATATTTTTATGTGGTTTTGCAATAGGTTCTGATTGTATGTTGTATTTAAAAGTGATTCTCATATACAACTTAAAGACTTGTAACATTGAAAATTGCATTCTCATTGATTGTTTTTTGCAGTGTGATAATTCTTTCTGTTACTGATATAATGATCTTTCTGTCCTGTCAATAATATTAGAAACAATCTTACATCACCAGATATCTTTCTATTCTGAGGTTTTAATGATGAAGAGACACAGCTCTTGCTGCTTTAATAATTATCTCTCCTCGAACATCTATTCATTTAAAATGTACTTTTGTTATTAGTTTTCATAATGAGGAAAGGCATGGAAAGGTGAATTTAAAAGGTTCATTTTTTTGCGCTTGATGTCTGGTACTGTTTATCAATTGCTCAGCTGTGTTGTCACTGTCAGTGACATTGTTGGAGCTATTCAACTGAACTATCACTCAATTAGTCTCTTTCCACTATTTATATGTGATCATTAATTAATTCATTAATGTTATATCCTTTTCAATAAAATAGTACCTTGAGATATAACATCTTCAATGGGTCCTGGGGGCATAGGCAGAACTGGAATAATAATCAATCAAACTTTCCCTTGATAATCTTCCCCACACATTGTACCTAATGCAAACGCAAGCTACCAGATCATGTATTATGAGTTCATTTCAGTGCCTTTGACATATGTGAGCTTGACAAACTGTGACACTTCAGAAGTTAAATTTTCATGTCTTCTGGATGGGCGGTCCTGCTCTAAGGTTTCAGACTCCATAAAGATTGTTTCCTGGGGTTATTTCTCTAAACTTATGAAAGGAAAAGCTCAGAAAAGTCCCTGAGTCTTGGCATCCAAAGGTGAGTGTAATCCAATGAACACAAGCAGGGCTTGACCAATGAAACATCCTTTTCAAGTCTTTGTCAGATGTTTGCTTATATCTTTTATGTCTTCATTCATGCCACTAAGCATCTCACTTTACTCAGTCTCATATTTAAAATACAAAGCAAAATATTCTTTCATTTTGATTGAGTGTGGTATTCTAATGAGTTAAAAATTTCCCAAAGATTTACTGAGCTCTATTTGACAACTGTAGAGAACTGGTTAAAACTATGACTGGAGTGCCTCTCTGAAAAGACTCTTGATTTGGCGAGAGGAAATGAGGAAGTGGTAATTGTGAATAGTTTTCATTCTACTATAAAATACTATATGCTTGATTTGTAAGTGGATTAAATAGATGGGGATGATGCCCCTTTGTTTCAAGACACTACACTAAATTTAGTAGTATTTTTACTTATAAAAGTTTAGTATGTAATGACTTCTCTTGAGTTCTTTATTCAGTATATTTATCACAATTTTTAGTGGTGTGCTGGTAAATATTTAGCAACCAGTCCCCCAAACACACACACACACACACACACACACAAAAACAACAACAACACACACACCCTGATTTATATTGCTTGCCAATTTATGAAAGTGTAAATACTCCCACCATAACAGATTTCAACTATCAAAATTATGTCACTGAATCAGGAGCTGGGAAAGTTAGGTGCCCAGTCAACTCTTGCAAGTTGGTACTAGTTAGCTCCAGCAAACTCCTGGTCCTGATTTTAAAATTTGTAATCACACATGTTTTTGTTTTCATGTTTGGACTTCTGCGACCACTTATGTCTACTCAGTAAATGTTCTTTTCAGATGGATCATAATTTGTTTCTGCAAATATGTAAATGGAGAGAGTACTTAGGAGACTGCAAATATTTTTACCTTCTTTCAGTGAATCAGGTTTCAAAACTGAATTTCTTAGTACCCTCCTAATCCTTCTCTTTGGTACTTTGTTTATTACAAGATGAAATTTCCTGGGAGTCTATAAATGAAAACATTTGAATGTGTGCTCTAACTGGCTTTTAATTCGCATCAATTTAGAAACTCAGAATTATTTAAAGCAGTTCTGGCTGTTCTAAGGTTAGCAATTAGCATTTTAATTTGTGCAAATGGCACTGGAAATGCTGTATCAAAATACTTTCTTTTAACAAATAAAACCTTTAAAAAAGTTTTAAAAATCAGTAGCAATCAGTTTGAACAGTACTATGTTTTCACCAAGAGAGAGCAACCTAAGCACACTTTATAGAAGTACATTTACGTGGCCATTTTATATTGAAAGTGGTAGCAACGTGTTCATGCTTTATTTAGGGACCTATTACTTTACCTGCCTCTGAACCTGATGAAGAAAGTGCAGTGATTAGTGAGGGTTATGGCAGTTGATGCAATCTATAGAGATAATATTTTTGTCTTCAGATATTTCCTATACACTGTATGTTTCTCCATTATGATTTCACTTACCATCCATGTTCATGAGTCTCTGCATAAACATTATTTTTCCTGTCAGAAATGGCTTTCAACAGGATACATTTTTCTCCATCTGGTATTATGGGGTTAAGTAAAACTGCAAGGATCTTAAATGTGTGAGTAGTAGAATTTTAATTTTTCTATTGTTTAAAAATAATCAAGGTGCATAATATGCACCTTTAAGATAACGTGTGTCTGGAAATTTTCTTTTGGAAGATTCTAGTACTATTAAATGTGATAGAAACTTTGAAAATAAACAACTGATAACCATAAAATGGAAGTGTGAAGATTTCACCAATAAATTTTGAACTTTTAAAGAATTAATTATGATTAACTTTAATTAGAAACTTTGCTAGATTTTATAGCTTAATGTCTTGCCTTAATGATTTTAGGGACATTATTTCTTTCAAGGTTCTCATACTTCAGTAAAACATAGTGTCTTTAGTTTGCAGTAACTAAATATTAAACTTATATTGCTTCCATATAACAGCAGGAGTACCTGCAAAACATATCAGTTAAAACTCAATAAGGCCAAATCTTTAAAATGCCAGTGACAAATGATTTATTATACTTCTTAAACTCATGTTTTATGGATCTTTAGATACTTGTCAATCTCTGGGGGAGCATTTACCAGGGCGAGAAAAGAAAAAAAAAAAGATCATGGATACAAATAAATGTATTAATTCTGTGTTTTTAGGAAAGTTATTTTTATATGATTTTAAATTTAGTAAAATTCAGAAAAAAATCATCTAAAGCATTATTTTAAAAATTATTTTTAGAAGTCTTTACAGAAAGAAGTTTGTGGATTAAAAAATTTCTGTGTAAATATTTGTATGGTTTCTGTAGCTTGTTGTTAGGAATGTTGACAGGCATGTGTTAGGAATGTTAACGCCACAAGGAGGCGTTGCTCTGTGTCACTGTACCCTTGAGGTCTGATTCTACTCTTGTCCTAGTTTTTAGAAAACAGTAATTATATTTAAAACCCTGGGTCTAATTCTATACTTGATAGAGTCACCTCAGAATATAGCAACTAGCTACCTAATTTATTTAAAAAAACACACCACACATCCCTAGATCAGGTATGTGTACTTATAAATGCAAAATTAAAAAAAATGCATCTTAGAAATTATTCTACACATTTTAAAATATTTCACTTTAAGGTTTTGTTGGTTTTGTTGGTTTTGTTTTGTTTACACAGAAAGCTCCCCTAAAGAATTTAAACTGTAAATGAAATGAATTAAATCTTGACTTATAGTCTTCAAAGACCCACCAATCAATCAATTGATCGAACAATCGAACAGGTATTTGCTGAGCACATACTGTGATCTAAGTACTCCTGTGAGCACTAGAGATCAAGGGGTAAAACATCTCTGCCAGTGTAAGAACATCCCACTGAAGCTCTAAGGTTCTGGAATTGTACAAGGCGGTGTGTGTAAGGAACACAGAAAGGCCAGTATGGCTGAACTCTAATGAGTCAGGGAGTGTGACACACACATCTGGATTTTAGGTTTTGTATAAAGACACTAGAAGGTTTTAAGAAGAGGAGTGATGTGCAGTCATGCCTTTTAAGAAAGATAATTCCTACTCCTAAGTGGGAAATAGATTGTAGGATGGCAAGAATGAGTATAATAAGGTCATCTAGAAGGCTACTAATATTGTCCAAGTAAGAGATGATGATTGTAGCTTTGATTCCAGTGGGAAAGAAAATGAAGGTAGACATTTAGAATATATGTGGAAGGTAGGACAGATGAGACTTGTTGGTGTTGGGGATCAGTAAAGGGGAAGAACCAAGGATTTTTTAGATTTTTTTTTTTACTTGACAGTCTGAGTGTAAGATGGTGCCATTTTATTGACATGGGGAGGAATAGGTTATGAAGGGGAATACAGAATTCAGGTTTGGACATGTTGAACTTGATATCGGATCGTTATATATTAAAAATCATCTTCATATTCAAATGAGAGAAGTGAGGCACCGAGAGGTGAAGCACTAGCCAAGATCACTTAGCCTAATGTAGCCCGTGAAGCTGGTTTTAGAATCCAGGAAGCCTGGCTCCAGATTCTACACGTTTAGCCGCTCCTCTGTCAATTTGACCGGTAGGGTTGAAGCTACTTAAAACAGTTTTGAAGGGATGAGTTCAGTTTGGAAGAGAAGATAGAGAGTAGAAAGGCACACAGTCATACCTGGGTACTCTGGCATTAGAGCTGGTGAAGGAGGTGAGAAGGTAGCAAGGCAGTCGCTTAGTAAAAGACTGAAAAAGAGCAGCCACTGAGATCAGAGGAAAACCAGGAGGGTCATAGGAGGCAAGAGGAGAAATGATTTGAAGGAGTTGAAAGCTGCAGAGATGCTGAGCAAGATGAGAGGAGACTGACCTTCACGGGACAGTTTCAGTGGAGTGGTGGGGAAGGAAGCCAGTTTAAATCAGGTTGAACATATCGTGGCAGCACAAATACTGACAGGGGATTCAGAAGGCACCCCATGTTTTTACGTGTGTGCAATATGGACAGTGAATTGCATTCTGTTCTGAGGCAGTTGTGTGGACTCCGGAGTCAGACCTGAGTATTAATTTTAACTCTAATACTAGTGTTGTCATGGGAAGCCTTTTTATAACCTCTCAGAGCCTGTTTGCTTCTCTATAAGCATTTGCTTCACCCGATTCTCAGAGGAAGCTCTGCTGCTTACCTCCTTGCCCTTCCTTTCGTAAAATGTTATTTTCCTTATGATATCTTTCAGAATCTCCACCTGTCCCCAACATCCTTATGAATAATTGTCTCAGTCCTTTATGCTAAGGTTTACATATATTTCTAAAGTTGCATTAAAACTTTTTTTTGTGATTACTCACATTTTCCTCCTATTAAATTGTGTGCTAATGAATGAAAACTAGTTTCCTGTCTTTTCATTTTTGTGTGTCTAAATGACTATCAGATTAGGAAACACAGAATATGTATTCCAAAAATGTCGACGGAATGTGATTACTTTAGTCCCCCTGTGTGAGGTGAGCACGAAGTGAGTCAGGACTATTGTGGGGGTGAGGGGTAAGGAGAGGGCAGGGAACATTTGAGCCACACAGATGTTCTAGGTAGCAGTGCAATCAACGTTCAGTTTAAAGTCCAAATGCAGACATGTGACAAAGAGCTTTAAAACTTCTCCCATCACAGGACGTAGACAGAAGGCAGCTGTCAGAACAAAGGACGGAAGGTCTCCACAGAGAGAGCTCAGACATGTGTGCAGCGGCAGAGAGACAGGGCAGGGTAGGAATCTACAGCCCTGGCCGGGACTTCATAGAGCTGATTGGAGGGAGGCAAAGTTTCAGAAGAAGTCAGTTGATAATGTGTTCATTCAGTACTTTGAGTTAAGACTAAGGCTAAGATAATAATAAAGAGTTCCAGAATCAGAATGAATAAAGTGAATAATCTGGCTGATTTTAGTTTATTGAAGTTTCACAAAATAGGGTACCCCTAACGGACTTGTAAAACTTGGTTTCATTGTACTGGGGAGTTAACTATTAGAGGCATGAAATAAAGTCAAATGGAGATTGAGCCAGGCTTATTCCAGATGTTATTGTCTAGGTACATAGATTTTTTTTTCTTCATGCTAGTAATGTGTCCATTTCCTGATTTCCTTGAAGGGTATTTTTTTTTATTGCTCTCAAATTAAATAGCTTTATCCCTGCCTATGTACTATGATATAAAAGAAATCGGGTCAAGCTTAATGAAAATCATAGTGAGACTTTTGCTATCAGACAATGAAAATAAATATAATCATCCCTCTATTATTTATGTTTTTTTTTATTTATTATCATTGTACTAGAGACCTGGTGCACAAAATTTGTGCACTCAGGGGGTCCCTCAGCCTGGCCTGTGCCCTCTCACAGTCCAGGAGCCCTTGGGGGATGTCCGACTGCTGGTTTAGGCCCAGTGGGCAGTCTGACATCCTTAGTGCTGCCAAGGAGGCAGGAGAGGCTCCCGCCACTGCCGCTGTGCTCGCCAGCCATAAGCCTGGCTCAGGGCTTCTGGCTGAGCGGTGCTCCCACTGTGGGAGTGCACTGACCACTAGGGGGCAGCTCCTGTGTTGAGTGTCTGCCCCCTGGTGGTCAGTGCACATCATAGCAACCAGTTGCTCCACCATTCAGTTGATTTACATATTAACCTTTTATTATATCGGATTTCTTAGGGACCTATTTTGGAACAAAAATCTAAGCATATATCTCATATTCATATCTATATATAGATATAGATGAAAACCTCAAAATTATACATAATATATAATATATATATAGTCTAAGCTATATATGTGAAATCTAAGGACCTATATCTCTATCTATCTATCTATCTATCTATCTATCTATCTATCTATCTAAATCTCAGAAGCTACAGGATTTGTTTTTCTGTCAAGTTCTATTGACATATAAAGGAATAAAATCACATAAGGGCTACATAAGTAATAAAGAAAAAAAATAAGTGTGTATAAAAATAAGATTTAAGATCAGGGAACACAAAAATCTAGGAAATACAATGAATAAAATGTACTTTCACTTAACTCAATCAGGAAGAGAAAGGAGTATGAAGAAATTTGAAGTGGAGAGAGGGACAGAATCAGAAAAAGAAATAGACCTCTGGTACTCATATGAAGAGCTACAAAGAGAAGGAGGGAGAATAAGATTTCCCCTCAAACACAGCAACACAACTATGAATGCAAAGTTTAACATGCACACCCCATTTGTCAGTTAAACAGAATAGCAAAAAAGAGAACACCATATAAATACACTAAATAAAGGAGATTATGAACTCCCTAAAGGCAAGGCTTGTTTCTCATTTATCTTTGTGTCTTCAGCTCCTAGCACGCCAATGTTGGTTCTTAGTAAATGTTTGTTAAAATGTTGAAAAAACAGAGAAAACAAGTTTTTATTGAGTACTATCTCTTCTTTTATTCTACAAAGGTCTTGACAACTATAGGCATGAATAGAATATATCAACTATAGTCACTCCTCAAGGACTGTAAGTGATTAACTGAATATTGAAGGTTTTCCACCTATGCTTTAGCCTATTGATATGGACAGCAATGCAAGAAAGGAGTTGTGACTTGGAATTGTCAAGGTCAGCATTGATAGCTTCTGCAATAATCAATACAAATACATTTCAGAAAACCTGGAAAACCTCTCTAAAGTTGAATGAAATACTTGCCTACGAATATCTAGAGAAGTGAAGAATGCACAATGATATTTTCTATGATCTGGTCAATTTTAGGTATTTAAATTTGAAAACTGAATGTTTCCAAATTCAATACATAGGGTCCCTAAATTCTTTTGTGGATTTAACTTTGGAATTCTTCATAGCCTACCATTTCTACATATTTTCCTTTTTCTTGTTTTTGTTTTGTTTTGATTTTTTGATAAGGCCAGGAACCTATTTGATATAACCTAGTTTCTAGTAAAGAATAAAGTAAGCGCACCCACTTTTCCAGATGTTCAAGTTGAGAAAGGGGGTTTGATAGACGGTATGGCTAACTTGTGATAAATGGGCTGTAAAATTATTTTGGCTTATTCTGCCTTTCCAAAATTGTCATGTTTTATTTTTGCTATTAGTATGATTTTTATCCTAGGTAAGCTGTACTAAAGAGAAATAACATATGCGTGGTGTTTTGGCATGGGGACTGGTAAGGGTATTGGGTGAGGTGAATCACTCAGTACAAGCCAAGTATCTGGAGTCTGGTGGCTTTTCCTTCCACAATGATACCACCCCAACACTCCAGGGCACTGTGTGGGGGATTTGCAAGTGTCTTGAGCTGCCAGAGGGTCAGTTAGAAGGAGTGGATTGTCCTTCCAGTGGAAAGAATGATTTAGATGAGGTTGAATTGTAAGCACGATCACCAGGTGATGAGTAGTCTTCAGTGGCTAGTACATTCCCCCTGGATAGTAATAGAACACCTGATGGAATTTCTCAGCACAAGAGATGTGCAGTGATCCATTGGAAGCACTTAGAATGCCCATGGAACAATGTGATGGTTCTTTATGCCTCCATGGTACTAGTAACAAGTGGCCTATGCTCTGGCAAAGGCTGGGCAATTTCTGGGTGCACTATGTTCTTCCTCCAGACTCAGATCCCCAACCTGGGCCTCACTGACCTCTCTCCTAGCCAGATTCTCCTTCATTATCATCTTCCCTCTCCCAGCCCTTGGAATCTTTATCTCCCCTGGAGTGCAGTAGCCCGGCTCTCTTGTGCTCATTCTAATTAGTGTTTATGGCATAAACTTTATGTCCTGAGCTCCTCCAGGGCTTTGCCTTTTTTATTCCTTGTCCAATTCCTAAAATCATGCATTTAAAATTTTAAAATGTCTTTCTTTCTTGCAAAATAACCTGGTTCTTGCAAGGAAAAGTGTTAGCTTTCACACTCTGTCTCTGCTATCCGTTTCACAAATCTACTTTGAAAATAAGAAACTGAGCATGGACTGCTTGTTTCTTTTCTCTCTCTTTTTATTTATCATAACCAGGGTGATCTCCCAGAGACAAAGAAGGCTATTTATTATTGAGTGATGGGTTCATCAATATTTTGGGGGGCTATGGAGCCACCTGTGTAGGAAGAAGGAGCGGCATTAAGGCAAGCTTCTGCTCCCATCACTTGGTGTCATGCAAATATGAATTTTCTATACAGCAAGTGCTGGTAGTAGTCAGGCTCTAGGCACTTTGGTGAAACCCCAGTGTGTGTGTGTGTGTGTGTGTGTGTATGTGTGTGTGTGTGTGTATGTGTTTGTATGTGTATCATACGAAGTTAAGTGGAGAGTGCCAACATCGGTGAGATAGGGGGCTCTGAGATACACACCAATAGACCCTGCAGGAAAGCTAACCTGTGAACATACAGATGACATGTAAATAATCAGGAACAGCCAGTACAGCACTACAAGCAGCACCACCTAAGTGAGAATATTTGTCCCTTTCGCTCCACACTCCTTCTATTGCATTGACTCTAGAAAAGCCAGGGGCAGGTGGTGAAGAAGAGAGAGGGAGAGAGAACAGACCATACTCAGCTTTTCCTCTACAGGAGCCCAGAGACAGATTGAGCCTGAGCCTGTGTTGGGGGAGGGAAAAAGAGCTTTGGATGGGATGTGAGAATAAAGTTTCAAATTTAACAGAACCTTTTACTCTCTGCAAGTGAGTCATAATTACTGACATAAGACTGAATCTTTTGGTTGTTGTTGAAAATGACTGGAAAGTTATAAATGCTGCCTGAAATGCCATGAAGGTATGAGGAAAGGGGAATCTGACATGCCGAAAGGCAGTCGTAGGAGGAAAATACAGCTGCTTCCTGTTTGTAGTCATTACACTCAGCCCTTTCAGTACACTGGGTACATATCTATTGATCCTCATGTAGTCAAACAGTGACTAATAGCAACCCACACTGCATCTCAACAGCTTAAGAGTTATATGACGAGAATCGCAGGCAGAGTATGGAAAGGTTCAGGTTTCCCAATCTACAGAGAGCGATGACTGAGCTGATCCGTATGTCTACTGCATCTATGCCAGGAACCCAGAACTCTCCCTTTCCTTCTCCTCAAGCTCCAGGCCAAATTTTTCAACATCCCCCTTCTAATCTCTCTCTCTCATTCTCTGTTTCCAAATTTTTTGTGGCAAGATCATCATCACCATCATGTAGGCTTGAACTTGTCTTTGACACCTCTCTTAGCTTTCCCATTCCCATTCAAAAGCCAACAAACCAATGAATCTATCTCTGCAACAACTCTCAAAACACCCTTGGTTTAAGCTTTTGTTACTTCTCATTAAGCCATTTATTAATTTATTCTCACATGTGGAGGGCTCAATGCTAAGGATAAAGCACACAGTTAGGTAAGAAATGCTTCTTGTTCTCTGGGCCCTTCTGGTTTGGAGAGTGACAAACTTTCAAGCCGTTGTAATGCAACGTGATGAGTGAGACAGCAGAGATAGTGGTTAAGGTGCTCAGAAAGTCTGGTGAAGGGAACAGCTAATTTTTTAGCAAAATGGAGACCTGCCAGGGGAAGAACATTTGAGCGGATGCTTTAAGAATGAAACACAGAGAAGTGAAAATCGAGGTAGGGGGAGTCAGCCAGCAGGAAACCACTGGCAAGGGGAGACCATTTGCAAAGGCAGAGAGACAAGAGAACTACTAGTAGTTCCTTACAGCTGGAGCTACGGAGTGAGGCGGGAATTTGTAGGAGATGGGGCTCAAAAGAGACCTTTTAGCATTTCAGGTTATTTCTGTAAAATAAATTCATAGGCACAAAATGCTGAATGTTATATTTCTGCTGGGAGAGGCAAGGAACACAGAACATTCCAACAGATGCCTTAGGAATTGCTGGCAGGGCTTGGTGCGCATTTGTGCTGGAAGCAGATAGAGCAGGAGAGGTAGGTTAGGCCAGCTTCTCCTAACCTAGTATATCATGTCCTTTTACAATGGGCAATATGGGACCATAAATGGTTTTGAAGTTGGGCAATGAGGAGCATACATGCCTTTTAGAAACATGATTCTAGCAGCAATGAGGAGGTGAGGCAGGCCACTATTGCAATCCTCTAGATGCGAGGTCACTTGGACCTCGAGTAGGACAGTGGGAGTGAGTATGAAATGAAGACACAAGATGAATGAGAGATGAGTGAAAATAGCCAATGGCTCCACTAGCCTCTGGCTAACTTTCTGAAGCAACTGTGGGGAATTCTAGCTATTTAGATTCAAAGGCTGTATCCCAGAGTGCCTGTGCGAATCTCCTAAGCCAGATGATTAAACACATTGGTGAGCCATGGCGCTGATGGGCTTGCCTATGCCTCTCTCCTACTTCCTTGTAGCCATTTAGGCTGCCTATGCCTCTCTCCTACTTCCTTGTAGCTATTTAGGAACAAAGAACTCCTACCACCTACCATCAGTGCTTCTTAGCCTTTGTACATGTGCCCGGACCTTCTCCTATAATGCTTCATTTCCTACTTCCCTGTTTGCCAGTTCCTGATGTCCTTGGAGGAGGACCACTTCATTGAAATGATGTAAAACTTTCCCACATTCCTCCTCATTCCTCACAGGAAGGACCCTGTCCTGCCTCCTCCAAAGAATGAGATGATAATTTCATCCAGTGCTGGATCTTCTCTCAAAATTCCAGAATAATTTACCTGTAACTCATGTGTGGAACCATCACCTCTACCCTGGAATATAGTTATATGGAAATATCTCTTCTTGCTTCTATCAGGCTGTGGACTTCTTAGAAAAGAGATGATTATCTGGCATTTAGAAGGTGCCCAGTAGATAACAAATAAGTGAATATTGGTAATCTTTGCCAACTTATGATTAAAGAATAGTATGTTTTTTCTCTTTTAATGGAGGGAAGATACAAGAACTTTAAAAAGTACAAAAATAGTCTTTTGATTAAGTCTTCCTGTTTGATCAGTATATTTGCACAATTTTGCACAACTGAGGAAGATATTTTCTGACAATAAGGTCTAAATATATCAGTATTATTCATTCCTTTATTTTAAACTAGTAGTCCTGCGCATGAATCCGTGTGCCAGTAGCGTGCCAATAGCTCGCCAGTAGCTCGCTGCCACACTCCAGTAGCTCTCTGCCAGCTGCCCCGCCCCCCTGTAGCTCCCCCTGCCCCCCTCGGCCCCCCATAGCTTGCTGCCCTGCTCCTCCTGTAGATTTCCACTGCCCATTTATAGCTCGATGCCCCACCCTCCTGCTGATCCGTGATCTGGTCGTTACATGGTTGGTCATTATGCTTCACGGCATAATGACCATTTCCATATTACATCTTTATTATATAGGACAGGGATTCATTCTTTCAAAAGATATCTTTAATCTTTCAATAGTAAAATTCACAGAAATGAGTTTCCTAATTCTGTTCTAAATAGGAGGGGAAATTTCAGAAAAAGAAATGTTATCAGGTAACAGCACCCCTTATTTCTGTGTCCTGTGAAGCTCTCCGGGGAGCCCATGTTAGATAGCATGGCTATTTATCAAGTGGGCACCCTGGCCCCCATACTAAGTTGTTTGCTTAGGTTTTAATGGAGTGCTAAATTATTTCTAACAAGTTACAAGCAATATGGATGGAAGAACATGTAGTATTTCATTTTGCCTCATTATGCTTTAGATTTGGGATCTCTAGTTTTGTAAATGATAGCTACGATATATCAGTCCATCTTTACACATGCTCATGCTTGAATGCATCCCGCGTCTCCTCCCAGATGGAACAGTGTCAATCATGATGTACAGCTGTTGTTAAGCTACATCCTGTGTCTATAGAAAATAATCCACAAGTATTTGTTATGGAATAATGTATAAGATTGCAGGAAAACACAGGAGAATTGGTCTTGGCTTTTAAAATAAGCAAACAAACAAACAAACATGTTTTTGGGTAAAAGGAGGTAGGAGGTACCCCCTTTTCTCAAGGCTCCAAGTTTCTCTTATAGCTTCTGCTACCCCCTGGGTGACCGGGGTGTTTACCTTCATCTTCCTGTACCTCATTTCTTTATTTGTAAATAATTCTTTGAGTTGACATCATTTTGTGAGGAGGAACAAGTAAAAATGCTTTGAAAGGGCTTTGCAAGGCTCAAGCACTCTGTAAATGCTTAATGATAATAATATACAGTAGGGCATTTTCTCTTGAAAACAGCAGGAGCATTTCCTTACATAATGACCTGACAGATGGGTTATGGTGTCTAATCCCCTTAAACCCCCAAAGCTCTTTGATAGTAGATGTTGTAAAAGGCCAGATTAGAGCACATGCTGCTCTTTTATTGAGCCCTTTCTTTGGGTATCTATGCCATATTCAATTGCTTCCATCTCTAAGTGCATTACATGTTAACCTACTACCTGCAGGAACAATTAGGAGCAAAAAATAAGGACTAAAGGACAGTGCACTCCAGTAGGACAAACTAGTTAACGCTCGTTGTCCCCAATATTAAAATCCACTTTGGCCTTTACATGTGGTTTTCATCGAAGGTTCCTGCCCTCCTAATTCCTTGCTATTAATCTCAAGCTGTGGGTATTTGTCGATGTTGCTCACAGGCTGTGTGTGTGTGTGTGTGTGTGTGTGTGTGTGTGTGTGTGTGACAGTCCTGTATGTGGAGAGAAGGGAGCTTTAGTGATATTAATTCTAAACCAGTGAGGCTTAGAGAAATCACAGGCAATTTAGGGTATTTGTAACATTTGTGGAAGAGTTGGAGCTTTCAATTAGTTCAAAATGAGGAAAGGATGATTAGCAGTTATTGTACTGTAACCTTAATTCAGCTCTTGAACCTGGATTGGACCAAGTCATTTTGACATTCCCTCTTTATGCTGTGCTTGTCTTTTGAGAATAGTTATTAAAGTTATCAGTTTCTAAAACCTTTTGTCACAATCCCTTAACCCAAATGCATCATCCTTTCTTAGTTGCAAAGTTTGCTTTCTTTGCCTGCTGGAAGAAGTATAAATTGTTGTGAAATCAGCCATGATGTGTAATCTGTGTTATAAAGAAAAAGGAACTGCAGCCAATAGTAGGGTTTTTCCCCTCTCTGGTCCTTTTGTTTTGACAACTGAGTATATGCCAGCACTGCAATAAACATTTTAAGTGTATTATCTCTTTTAATTTGTGGTGTTTAAAGAAACTGGATTGTTTCAAAGGTTTGTTCAAAGACCTTTCTGAAGACCCCTTCCACTTATATGCTGAATCCTTCTCATTCTACCTTCTTGAGCACCCCATTTAATACATTTGTGTCCTCTTCTCTGTATTTTCATATACTCCCTTTTATTTTTATGAATAATGGTACAAATATGTTGAAATATCACCTGACTTTAAAAAAAAACAACCTTACCTTGACCTCACCTTCCCCTTATGCACCATTTTTCTGAATCATTTTATAGCAGAACTTTCCCAAAGAGTTATCCTTACTTTCTATCTCCACTTAGCTATTTAAGAAAATAAATCTCAATTAGGTCAACATTATTATTCAAATCTTCAATATTCTGACAGATATTTTTATCTAGTTGCTTCATCACTTACTGAGATAACTATTTTAAAAGAATGAATTATGAACATGGATTTGTCTATCTTTTTAGTATGGTTAGTATTTGCTTTATGTATTTTGAAGATTCTTATATATGCATCAAAGACAATATCAATAGAGTAAAAAGGCAACCAATGTAATGGGATAAACTATCTGAAACTAAGATATCTAATAAGGAATTAATATTCAGAATATATAAAGAATTTATACATCTCATCAACATAAAAACAAACAACCCAATTTTAAAATGGGCAAAATAATTGAATAAACATTTCTCCAAAAAAGATACACAGATGGACAATGAGCACATGAAAAGATGTTCAATATCACTAATCTTTAGAGAAAAGTAAATCAAATCTCTATAATGTACTATGTCACACCCATGGAGTTAGTTATTATTAACAAAATAAAACAGAAAATAACAAGTGTAGATGAGAAGGTGGAGAAATCACAACACTTGCATATTGCTAGTGGGAATGTATCATGATGCAGCTACTATGAAAAACAGTATGGCTGTTGCTCAAAAAATTAAACATAGATTTACCATATAATCCAGTAATTTTACTTCTGGGTATGTACCCAAAAGAATTGAAAGCAAGGAATTGAAAAGGTATTTGTATATTCATGTTCATAGCAACATTACTCACAATAGCTAAAAATTGAAAACAACCTAAATACTCATTAACAGATGAATGAATAAAAAATATGGTATATATATAAAATTAAATACACCTTACTTACCTTTAAAAAGGAATACAATTCTGACACATGCTACAATATGAATAAACCTTGAAGACATTTTGCTAAGTGAAATAAACCAGACACAAAAGGACAAATATTTCATCATCCCACTTAATGTGGTACCTAGCATAGTCAATTCCGTAGAGAGAGAAATTCAATGGTGGTTGGTAGGGAGTTGAGCCAGGGGGAAATGGGAAATTATTTTTTAACTAGAGGCCTGGTGCATGAATTCATGCCCCAGTGGTGTCCCTTGGCCTGGCCTCTGGCATTGGGCCTAAACCAGCTCTACGACTTTCCCCGAAGGGTCACAGATTGCGAGAGGGTGCAGGCCAGGCTGAAGGACCCCACTGGTGCACGATTGGGGCCCAGGAAGAGACATGGAAGGTTGGCCAGTCTGGGAGGGACTGTAGGAGGGCTCCAAGGCATGTCTGGCCCATTGCTCAATCCTGACTGGCCGGACCCCAGCAGCAAACTAACCTACTGGTCAGAGTGTCTGCCCCCTGATGGTCAGTGCACATCATAGCTAGTGGTTGAGTGGCCTTAGCATATCATTAGCATATTACACTTTGATTGGTTGACTAGACGCTTAGCATATTAGGCTTTTATTATGTAGGATGTGTTTAGACTTTTAGTTTGGAAGATAAAAGAGTTCTGGAGATGGGTGGTTGTCATGGTTGCAAAATAATGTTAATGTACTTCATGCCATTGAACTGTACACCTGCAAGTGGTTAAATGGTGCATTTTATGTTATACATCTTTTACCACAATAAAAAATTTCTAATGGCTTTCTAATGAGTTAACCCTTTTAATATTATAAAACGTCCCTTTCTGCATCTTGTAATACTCCTTGTCTTAAAGTCTCTATGTCTAACATTAATATAGCCATACTAGGTTTCTGATGGTTAGTGATTATATGATATATATCTTGACAATCTATTACTTCCAATCTTTCTGAAGCTTATATTTAAAGATTTGTGTAGACAGCTGTTTCTTATATATAGTGTATAATTGAGTCTTGCTTTTTAAACCAAACTGACAAGTTCTGCTTTTTAATTGGTTTAGACCTTATGTATTTAATGACTTATTGATATGGTTGGTTTACATTTTCTACTTTGCTATTTGTTTCCTACTTTCCCCATCTGTGTATTTGTTCTCTTTTTTTCCTGTATTCCTTTTCTGTTTTATAGTGTTCCATTATTTCACTCACCACCCATTTCACTCATTCTACTTCACCCACTGTAGTGAACAAGCCAAACACAGTCCTTCCTCAAGGTTTTGCCTTTATTATTCCCTCTGTCTATTAAATTTCCCCCCAAGATATTCTTATAACTCACTCCCTCACTTCCTCTCTGCTCTACCATGACCTTGAGAGGCCTTCATTCATCACCCTTATTCATTATCCCTCTGACCTTGCCTTATTTTTTATTAGCACATTTCACCAGCTGACATTATATTTATACATGTTTACTGGTTTTCTTTCTCCTCAGACTAGAATGTATGCTCCAAAAATAAGCCTTTTGTCCTTTGTTTTGTTCATGAATGAATCATTAGCACTTAGAATATGACCTAGCAAACAGAAGGCTCCCAGAAACAGTTTTGGAATGAATTAAAAAGACATGCTCAAAAAATTAAAACAAGGACATATAGTCACAGTGCTTAAAAGAGAGTGTATGGACCTATAATAATAGTTGTCAGCCAGGTTAAAACAAAATATTGAGTTTTAATTTAATTGTTAAGGACTGATGGTATGATATTGAAAGAAAAGAGAAAACCCTAAGAACTCCTCAATTGTTTTTGTTTGTTTCTGTGTTATCTGTCAAGGGAACTGATCTGCAAACTAAATATGATAGAACAGAAATTACACAGGGAAGATAAAATCAAGGAGACAAAGAGATTTTAGGAAAACCCAGGTATCCTAAATGATGATGAGTCCCCTGGAACAGATAGCTTGTACTCTATATGCCATTGTTTCCATAGTGTTGGAACATGCTAGGAAACCAGAGACTGGCTGAATGGGAGCTAAGGAAACTAAGCAGAATATATAAGAACTTACAGAGCAGTTACTACTATCCATGGTGAAGCCAAACAAACATCCAAGTTCTCTAAATATAAGAGAAGGCAGCACATTTTAATTGTAGCCAACACTCTGTTGATGCAAGAAGGTACTCTGAGGTGGCAGACCAGGGCATGGCAACAGTACATAACTGGTAGGTCATATTGCTGTTTAAAGTCAGTAGCAGAAATATCAGAAGCTGAATCCAGTCTTTGGCTGACAATAAGGAAGAGTTCAGTACCCCAAGTCTAATGATTAGTGCCGGGCCTCCATTTTAGTTAGAAATTGAATACAAGGAAAGTCAGGAGTAGTTTAAGCTTTATAGCCCAACACATGCAGTTGGTGTTAGATTAAGGGACTAGAGGTCAGAGCTCTTCAATACTCGGTATTCAGGGCATAGAGTTTATTTATTGTAGGATCACAAAGGGTGAGAGCTACAGAGACAATTCACTGGTTGGGAGAGATAGGACTCTGATGTTATCAACTCAGTGCCAATTCAAGACTAATACTATCTGTAACTGGATGTTATTTCTGGCACATCTGGGCAGAGAACTTCCTAAGAAATTGTGGAAGAATAAGAAGACTAGAAACAGATGGATGCCATTTTGATTTTTCAAAAACGGGAAAGGGTTTGCTAAACACAGAGCATGTTCCCTGTCCAGACTGCCCAGCTCGAAGACCATCTTAATAGTCTGACGTCTGACCGACCTCTGGAACTATTTTGGCTCCTTTCTGTACCTAAGACTGGACTCTCTAGTCTTCCAATTATTTGTCCTTCTAATAAATTATTTTATTTATCACATTAGCCAAAGTTATTTTATTGCTTTTATACAAAGAGCCCTAAATGACACAAGACTGATATATAAAACCTAAAAATTTAATCTATTAACTTACATAAATGCTGGACATATGAAGTCTTTTCCTATAGGAAAGTTCCATAAGAAATTAGGATATCAGAATATTTCTTGATGAGCATAGAATCATAAAAGTTATGTTTGATTAAGATATTTAATTATATAATCTTATGGTTGCACTATTTTCCTTAATATAGCTAGATGCGTCAAAATTACTACATGTATGTTGGCCTGGCAGGGCATCCCCTCATTGGCTGCACATTCCTTCTGTGACTCTTCTTTTTCTTTGCTTTGAAAGGACAGATCCACTTTGAATATGCTAATTCTGTCGATTAGATTAATGTCAATTGTATGTTATTCATGCCTCAAATCCCAACCATTTAAGTAAACTTTGTATTCACTCCTCTGCTTTGACAAGGGTAACTTTATTTCCATCTTTGAGAACTACCAGAGAATCCTTGACTCCTCTTTTTATTTCACCTCTATACCTTAACTTCCAAGGTCACCTAAGATCAGGGATTTTTGACTCAATTTTGGCATGAAATGGCAAACTATAACCTCACTATTTCAGCGCCTTTCACTACCACATGATCCTTAAAGTTAGCCAATAGCAGAAGATTTTGTTAATGGAGGCAGGACTTTTTTGGGGTACATCCAGTTGGCATTTGACTTTTAACTGAAGAATATTCAGGACAAAATTAAATGTTGGTGAAGACAATGATAAGAAAAGCCACAGACTAGGAAAATATTTTCAAGAGACACATCTGATAAAGGACTGTAATTCAGAATATACAAATAACTCTTAAAAGTTGACAATTAGAAAACAAGCAACTCGATTAAAACATGGGCCAAAGACTTTAAAAGACACTTCACCAAAGAAGCTATACATATTGCCAATAAGCATATGAAAAGATGGTCCATACCACATGTCATCAGAGAAATGCAAATTAAAACAAGATACTACTACACACCTATTAGAATGCCCCAAATCTGGAACACTGACACCACCAAATGGAAGGACTTGGCGCAACACGAACTGAACTTTCATTAATTGCTGAGAGGAATGCAAAATGGTTCAGCACTTTAGAACAGTTCGGCAGAATTATAAAACTAAATATCCTCTTACCATATGACCCAGCAATCACTCTCTTTGGTATTTACCCGATGATGAAAACTTATGTCCACACACAAAAACCTGTACGTGGGTATTTACAGCAGCTTTATTCATAATTGCCCAAACTTGGAAGCAACCAAGATGTCCTCCAGTAGGTGAATGGATAAATAAACTGTTCCATCTAGACAATGGAATATTACTCAGTGTAAAAAGAAGAAAGCTTCAAGCATGAAAAGACATGGGTGGAACTTAAATGCCAATCTAAAATTTCAAAAGTAAAAAAAGCCAATCTGAAAGGCTACATACTGTGTGATCCCAAATGTATGACATTCTGAAAATGCAATGCTATGGAGACAGTGGAAAGATCAGTGGTTGACTGAGGTTGGGCTGGGGAGAGGGATGATTAGGTGGAGCACAGAGGATTCTTAGGGCAGTATCTGTGTAATACTATAATAGTGGATACATGTCATTATACACAGGGTATGGCAAAAGTAGGCTTACCATTGTGAGTACACAGAACAGTTCATTCTTGTATTATTAATTTTTGTATTATGAACCTACTTTTTAAAAACATATTTTATTGATTTTTTACAGAGAGGAAGTGAGGAGAATAGAGAGTTAGAAACATTAATGAGAGAGAAACATCAATTCAGCTGCCTCCTGCACACTCCCTACTGGGGATGTGCCCGCAACCAAGGTACATGCCCTTGACCGGAATCAAACCAGGGACCCTTTAGTCCACAGGCTGACGCTCTATCCACTGAGCCAAACCGGTTAGGGCATGAACCTACTTTTTGCCCCACCCTGTATTTGCTCAAACTCATAAGATGTACAACACCCTACACCAGAAGTTCTCAACCTGTGGGTCGTGACCCCTTTGGTGGTCGAACGACCCTTTCACAGGGGTCGCCTAAGACCATCAGAAAACACATATATAATTACATATTGTTTTTGTGATTAATCACTATGCTTTAATTATGTTCAATTTGTAACAATGAAAATACATCCTGCATATCAGATATTTACTTTAAGATTCATAACAGTAGCAAAATTACAGTTATGAAGTAGCAATGAAAATAATTTTATGGTTGGGGGTCACCACAACATGAGGAACTGTATTAAAGGGTCGTTGCATTAGGAAGGTGGAGAACCACTGCCCTACACCAAATTAAATGAGGGGAGATCTCAGAGAGGTTTTTAATCTGTAAGGCTGACTGAAAAATGGGGAGACTGACCTCTTCTCTACTAGTGGACGTCTGTGTGTGAAGTGGACTTGCTGATTGGGTAAAAGAAAAAGGAATGGGTGAAAGATGGCAATGAAGTATTCCCATGAAGAGAGGGAATGGGTATATTGCCTACAGTCACACCACTGTAATTTTCTCTGAGTTTCTTTTAACCCTTGGGACTCTGTTAGAGCCAGTTGGATTTGGGTCATCTGACCAGGACACTGACCAAGTGCTGGATGTTGTAACACCAGCAGCAGAGACCTGAGGGTGGGGGAGGGAATCGGGCCAGGGGCAGATAAAGAAAGAATGTTGGAAGAAATCCAGAGAGCAGAGAGCATCTCTCTTATAAGAAAGTGTGGAGCTAGGACCAAGCCTTGAGTGTTCTGATTCTTCAGTATACCACCTGTACTTGCTTTCTTTGGGATTTTTATCTGCAACCGTAACAAGATCACAATAACGGTGAAAAGCAACAATCTCTGCACCTAACAGTGAAATCACTGGAACCCTAGTTCCCCCCAATTCTTCCTATCAATTAAAGAAGTATCCTTGTTTTGTCAAGTCCTTTACACAGCTGCTCTCCATATGTCTCACCTTGCTAATTTTGCTCTGACACTCTCAGCAAAGGCCCTGATGCTCAGAGATATCTGTGGTATTAACTTTTGCTATTTTTGTGTGGCTTAGTTCCAGTTGTTCTTCAGTCTTGCTTCAGTGGTCTCCACATGGAAATGGGGAAATATTCTCTTCTTCTCTATCTTGTTTTGTTCCTTTCTCACCTCTAGTGGCTTGACTCTTCCAAATGATTAAATATTTATTACAATCATTTTCTTTTGAAGGTAATATGAGTGTCACCAAACTGAACTCAAAGTCATTCATCCTCTGAGACTGCCCACTCACCCCCAACCATGTTCGGGGTAAGTGCTGGCTTCCACCTTCTCTTCTTAGGATGGTGTGTTTCCCCCATTAGACCATCAGCATCATCTTCTTCTTTCCTTTATAGTGTCTACCTGGGTGCTCTGCTTGGAGTCTCTTGAAAGCCATTCCTGGACATTTCAGAATCTTAGCCTTGGTAGTCATGTGTTAGTCTCAGTATGTCTAAGGCTTTCCCTACTCCTTCAGTCTTATTGCAAATATAACTCAAAGGACAAAATCATTGGATTTTGCAGCATACATTCAGTTTAAAACTTGGGTTTGATACCCAAATAATTCTTTGGTGACACTAATGAGGACCAAGAACTGAAGAAGGCAGGGGGAAGGGTGTTCATAGCATTAAAAAAATTCCCTCTGTTTATTTTATCTGATGAATCATGCCTTCATAATCCAGCTTTACCATGGTGGTCAATCCCAATGCCTTGCTTTCAAACTGCTTTGAAGAGTGCCGCTAGCTACAGGTGATGGCTACTGACCATTCATGTTATTTTGCATTATGATAAATATGTACAGAATTTAATAAGAGGGAAAGGGCCACGTAAATTTTTTTGACAAGAATAGGGAAATGGAGCACTTAACAGGATTTGTTTCCAAGCTGTTATTTGGGAGATTGCAATAAACTTTCTAAGTACTCTAATTTTTGAGCCCTAAGTGTGCCTTAGCTAGTTTTAATAATAATAGTTACTATTTTTTAGCCTGGATAAATAGGAATGTACGGAAAGACTCTCCCAGTTGCTGGGTGTGATGAAGTCTTTCTCTAAGGTTCATGGAAGGTTATGCCATGAAATCTGTGAAAGATGTTTTCACACTAATTATACGAGTTAAATTATAAGTTCTTGCAGCTTTTAAAGACAATGACAGTATTTTTAGGATTTAACCATTTTGAGATCAAAGTCCACATGCTGGATCATTTTAATTTGGGCAGATATTTTAGTGCTTAGCAAACAAAGATGCACTCCTCAACTGTACATTTCAGTTTCCTGTCATAGAAACCCCAAGAGTATATCTGCCAAAAATGGAATATTAGAGTAATTGGGGCTTTGTGATGGTATCTGACCCAGAAGGACCTAGACACCCCTGGTAGGTATGGCTTGTCCTTTGGAAGACTTCCAGGCATAGAGTTTCCATGACCTTCTTCAGTTATGCTCATCATCTCAATGTCCCCTGCATTTGAGGGCTTACTTTCCCAATTTAATTTTTTCCTTCTTAGTGAAGGACACAGCTTTTATTCAGTTGGTCCATATCTGTAAAAAAAACTTATTTATTCATGATAGCCTTATCCCTCCATTACTCTGATTATAAAAAGAAATCTTCATTCCCTTACTTAAAATACTCCTTAATTAATAAAAAATGAAATTAATCGAAAAATAAATTACATATATTTTTAGTAAAAATTGATACTTACTGAAACCATAGGGAACACATTGTTTTAAATGTCATTTAAAAAAATGTCATTTGCCAGTAAACAAAGTTTCAAGTCTCTTTATCATTAAAATTTACTGAGCAGAGCAGTTTTCTTACAAGGAGACTCTCTTCTCGGACTTAGGTAGGTGGATGTAAGCCATGTGGTGGTTTTTGAGGAACCTGTCTTCCTAAGGTGGCCTCAGACATCTTATTTACCTTTATTTATTTTTAAATATATTTTTATTGATTTTAGAGAGGAAGGGAGATGGAGAGAGAGAGAGGGAGAAACATCAATGATGAGAGAGAATCATTGATCAGTTGCCTCCTGCTCACCCTCTACTAGGGATTGAGTCCACAACCCAGGCATGTTCCCTGTCCAGGAATCGAACTGTGACCTCCTGGTTCATAGGTCGACACTCAACTACTGAGCCATGCCAGCTGGGCTAACCTCAGACATCTTAGATGACACTGATCCATACAACCATCCCCAGGTTCCCAAGTTTACCTAACAATACACAAAGCATGACCATGATCATTTCATTAATGCTTTGAACTGCTCAATCCCAATGTGTGGGGCTAAATTTAAATCACAGTGGAGTACTGAATGACTAATTAGGAGAAAAGTAAAATCATGCCTAAGTTTCCAAACATCACCAATTTTTGATAATTTTGTCATTACTTCATATTTGGATGAAGTTTTTAAAAGTTGAATTTTGGTTTTCAATAACTAGATGTTCACAGCTGTGCAAGCTGGCTTTTCTCATGTTTTTCAATTGATGACCATTCCATGAGAAGAATGTTATTTCATATCTAGAGACATTTTAATAAAATCCTCAGCATTCATGTCCTGTCTTCAAATGTTTAACAGATGACAGTGTTTCATTCTTGATTCTTAAAGAGAAAACTTGCTTTAAGCAGTATGAAAAACACAAACTTAATGTAAAAACTATAATGTATGTTTCTTGGCCAGAGGCTAAACAGAGAAAAATTGCTATCATGTAAATGGTGGACTCCTGTCCTTTTATCGAACTTTTATGAACTTTCTTATATCTAACAAAGCAGTGAAAGCTACAGTATAACTTATTGAGTGGTTCTTATGTGTTGATCATGCTGCTAAGCTCTTTATGATACTTTACAACCCTGAGAGATAGTTATTACCTTCCCTGCTTACAGCTCTAGTGAATAACTGAACTTCGAGGATATGTGATTTGTCCAAGGTCATTCATTTAATAAGTAGCTGAGCTAAGACTTGAACCCAAGCTATCAGACTCCAAAAGTCATACTTTTAAGCCATCTGATGGCACTTCATTTTCCACTAGAAAACCATATCAGTTATTCACTCCTTGAGGTCTTTCAAATCTCAAAGCTTTTCCATTTTAAAACCACAAAGTCATGTGCAAGCAGTTTTAAAGGATGTTGAGCTCAGCCATCCTGAATGTCAAGACCTTGTCTTCCCTGGGAGATTTACTCTGGTCACCAGTACTGCAGAGACATACATTAGTTGCAGCAATTATATTTCTCCATTAAAAGAACTCATAGAACAATACCTTATTCTAAAGCTCTATTTTCTTTTTTAATTGCTTGGAAGGAGACTGACTTTTCCACTTATTAAAAAAAATGTTAGGCCTTTACCTAATTTACGTGGAATTGCCCAGGCTATCTCAGGGTGACCTTTGTTCACTAATTTCATTTCTCTTATCCCATAAGGACTGCTCCTTGATTGAACAACTTGAATGGGCATGATGAATATGGGCACTTCATAGCACTCAAATCTGTTAGATGACTTGTGGACAGGGGTGCTTTGAATATGTTGCCTGCCTAAAATTTTTCACCATTTCTCTCTTTCTTTTCATATTTGAATTTTTTGGTCACTAAAAAGCACTGAAGTCCTATGATTCACACCAAATGTAACTTGGGACTAGAACCATCTTTAGCTTATCATATGTATGCTTTGGTACCCAGAAAGTTCTGGCTCTTTATAATTAGTGTAATCAAAACAAAAATAGATCATGAGCTGTTATTTTATAATATGCATTTGTCCTATTACTAGAGACTGTAGATTAGAAACATCTCTCATGACTTATAAAATTTTAGAACTTCAAAATCCAGTATATTATACAATCAGGATTACCTATAATTTAAATTAGTATTCATTTTTTGAAATTTAAATCCCCTAATTTTTCCTAAATCTTGAAGTTCAATTTATAAATATTACTGTTATTGTTGTTAATAATGTAAATTTAGAAATAACAGTCATTACTTTGAGAAGGAATTAAGTATTTGATCAATTTAGCAAACTAATTTCTCATTAAGCAATCAGTCTCATTTACAGACTTGGGCATTTTAAACTGCACCTATAAATGTAATATATTCTGTTTTCTTTTTAAGCACTTTAGGTACTTGACCAGGTAAGTTTTTGTCTCTAATGAGCAAAATTATCTTGAGAATTTAAAGAAGTCATTTCAAAGATTGAAAAAGATGGCGGCTGGCAGGACGGAGGTGAGGGATAGGAAGTGAGTGAGTGAGAGGATGAAAAGGGAGTGTGTGGTGTGTGTGTGAGTGAGTGAGGGACCGTTAAATCCGGCAAGAGCAGCAGAGGCTGGCAGACCAGGGACAGGGAGAGACTACCACCGCTGCGGACACTCCCCAGACTGCGGGACTCAGGCACGGAGCCGACGCCATCCTCAAGGGGAGAGCAGCCTCTTCTAGGAACTCATCAGCACCACCACCCAGACAGGCCTGGGAGACTGCCCGAGACCCAGGAGCCACTCCAGCCAAAATCCTGCTGCCCACCCGCAGACTCGCAGACCCTGGGATCTCCACCTCCAAAGGAGCATCGTGCCGGCAGCAGTAAGTGCCTCCCCCTCCACAGCGGCAGACCTCCGACATCGCATTTGCACATCTCCAGGTCTCCAGCGCACAGGTCTCCGAGGCACACCACTCTATAGACTTCTCTTCGGAGTCACTGTGAGCCCCAGCTGGGTGTGATTTTGTGCAGACACAGGCGCACTGCCCCCCAGTAGAAATTCTGAATTCCTACTGCCTGAATAACTGCCCACACACACTCAGCTGCGCAACTGAAGCACCAGGGGCCTTCAGCGCCAGGGCTCCTCAGAGTGCATCAGAGCTCAGCACCTGGCTGCTTATTCCCCCTGAGCCCATCTATCCACAGGGCACTTTGGGAAGCCACAGTGAGCCTCCGCTGGGTCTGATCTTGGACAAATAGGAACGCACTCCCCTGAGCAGTAGAAATTCTGAATTCACCCATCCTGGATACCTGCCCAAAGATGCCTCGATTAAGCGTGCCAGGACCCTTCAGAGTGCTTCAGTGCGCCTGCACTAGCAAACTCACTGTGAGTGCTCCTGTGTGCCACCACCATCTGGAATGCGCCTATCCACCACAGGTGCATCAGCAAAAACTGAGTTTCCCCACACCACAGCTGCAGAACTCTGGACACTACAGTTGCATGCTTTTCCAGCATGCTGGTCTCCCAAGACCACCGCTCCACAGGCATCCCTGGGGCCCCACTGTGAGCCCCGCTGGACACACACTTAAACAAACAGGGGTGCACTGCTGGGCTGTAGAAACACTGAATTCCCTCTTCTGGGATACCTGCAATCCAGTGGCTTCAGTGCCAGGGCCCTTCAGAGTGTGTCAGTACACCCTGCTGGCAAACACAACACAGGTGCCCCTGTGAACTGCCGCTGGGATCTCGTGTATCCAGCCACTGAGGCAGCAGCAAAAGTTGAGTCTGCCTACCCCACAACTTCAGAACTCTGGACAGCACAGTCATGCCTTTCCAGAATGCAGGCCTCCTGAGCCCCACCACCCCAGCAGATGGTTCCTGGGTGCCACTGTGAGTCCCCGCTAGGCATGCGTGATTTCAACCAAGGGCACAAGACAGCAAAAATTGGGACATCCCCTCCATGGCTGCTGACTTCTAGACACCTCAGTTGCGCCTTTCCAGCTCGCAGGTCTACATCAAGAGAACCTATAGTTCAAGTAGGGAGCTATACTAGACTACCAAGCCCAGGAGACCTGAGCGGTCACACCAGTAGCACCGTACCCAAAAGAAACTGGCTAGCAAAGCAATCGGAGCTACAATTAAAACATTATAGCAAAACATGGGAAGACAAAAAAACAATCCACAAAGGAAAGAAAAAGAGAAATCTCCAGAAAGGGAGTTAAATGAAATTGAGGTTACTAACTCATCAGAGAAAGAATTCAGAGTAATGGTTATAAGGATGCTCAAATGGCTGGATGACAAGTACATACAACTCAATGAGAATTATAAGGAGCTGAATGAGAATGTCACCAACATGAAAAGGAACCAAGAGAAAATGAAGAACAACATAGCTGCAATAAAGAACACAATGGAAGGCTTAAACAGCAGACTATAAGAGGCTGAGGACCACATCAGCGAATTAGAAGACAGGGTAGGAAAAAACACACAAACACAGGAGCAACTGGAAAAAAAACTTAAAAACAAGAGAAGAGCCTAAGGGAGCTTTGAGACAATGCAAAATGAAATAACATTCGCTTAATAGGGGTACCAGAAGGACAGGAGGAGAAGCAAGGATAGAAAACCTGTTTGAAGAAATAATGACAGAAAACTTGCCTCATACTGGCAAGAAAAAAAGTACACAGTCCAAGAAGCACATGGAGTGCCAAACAAGATGAACCCCAAAAGACCAACACCAAGATACATCATAATTAAATTGACAAACACCAATGACAAAGTAAGAATCTTAAAGGCTGCCAGAGAGAGAGACAGAAAGTTACCTACAACGGATCTCCTATTAGAATATCAGCTGACTTCTCAACAGAAACATACCAGGCAAGAAGAGAATGGAATGAAATATACAAAAGTGATGCAAAACAAGGGAATGAATCCAGAATCCAAGAATACTATACCCAGCAAGGCTATCATTCAAAATTGAAGGTAGAATCAGGAGCTTCACAGACAAAAAGGGCTAAGAGAGTTTATTGCCACCAAGTCAGCAATGCAAGAAATGCTAAAGGGACTGCTGTAAAAAGAAGAAACAGAAAGACAAGAAGAAACACAAACATTAAGAATAAAAATGACCACAAACAAGTACTTTTCAATAATAACATTAAATGTAAATTGACTAAATGCTCCAATCAAAAGACACAGGGTAGCTGAATGGATAAGAAAAGATGACACATATATTTGCTGTCTGCAAGAGACCCACCTCAGAACAAAGGATTCACACAGACTGAGAGTGAAGGGATAAAAAAAAAAAATTCAGGCAAATGGAAATGAAAAAAAGCTGGGGTTGTGATACTTATATCTGACAAAATAGACCTCAAAGTAAAGGCCATAGCAAGAGATAAGGAAGACCACTACATAATACTAAAGGGAGCAATTCAACAAGAAGATATAGCTCTGGTAAACATATATGCACCCAATACAGGAACACCCAAATACATAAAACAACTTCTGGAAGATATCAAGGGAGAGATCAATAGCAATACAGTCATAGTAGGGAACTTTAATACCCCACTGACACCACTGGAAAAATCCTCTAAACAAAAAATCAGCAAAGAAACAGCAATCCTAAATGACTCACTAGATAAGATGGACTTAATTGACATCTTCAGAATATTTCACCCCAAAGCTACAGAATGTGCATTCTTTTCAAGTGCACATGGGACATTTTCAAAGACAGACCATATCATATATTAGGACACAGGCAAAGCTTCTTCAAATTCAAGAGAATAGAAATCATAACAAGCATCTTCTCAGATCACAATGGCATAAAACTAGGAATCAATTACAATAAAAACATTGAAAAAAAATATCAAACACTTGGAGGCTAAATAGCATGCTACTAAGCAATGACTGGGTTACCAGAGAGATCAAAGAAGAAATAAAAAGCATCCTGGAAACAAATGACAATGAAAACACAACAATCCAAAATCTATGGGAAACAATGAAAGAAGTCCTGAGTGGGAAGTTCATAGCTCTATAGGCCTACCTCAAAAAAACAAGAAAAACTAGTAATAAATGATCTAACCCTACAACTCAAAGAATTAGAAAGAGAGCAACAAGAAAAGCCCACAGTATCCAGAAAGAAGGAAATAATAAATATCAGAGCAGAAATAAACAACATAGAGACCAAAAAAATATATATATATACAAAAGATCAATGAAACCAAGAGCTGGTTCTGTGAAAGGATTAACAAGATTGATGAACCTCTCGCCAGGTTCACCAAGAAACAAAGAGAAAGAACCCAAATAAACAAAATCATAAATGAAAGAGGTGAAGTAACAATTGACCCTACTGATATACAAAGGATTGTCAAAAAATACTATGAACAACTCTACTCCAACAAATTGGACAACCTTGATGAAATGGACACATTTCTAGAAAAATTCAAGCTTCCAAAATTCAATCAGAAAGAATCAAAAAACCTGAATAGGCCAATAACTACTGATGAAATTGAAACAGTAATCAAAAAGCTTCCAGCAAGCAAAAGCCCTGGACCAGATGGCTTCACAGGGGAGTTTTACCGAACATTCAAAGAAGAACTAAAGCCAATCCTTCTCAGACTATTCCAAAAACTTCAAGAGTAAGGCACACTTCCAAGGTCTTTCTATGAAGCCAGCATTACCCTAATCCCAAAATCAGATAAAGACACCACAAAGAAAGAGAATTACAGGCCAATATCCATGATGAACATAGGTGCTAAAATCCTCAACAAAATTCTAGCAAACTGGATCCAGCACTACATTAGAAAGACATACACCATGACCAAGTGGGATTTATTCCAGGAATGCAAGGCTGGTACAATATCTGCAAATCAATAAACGAGATACATCATATAAACAAGTTGAGAGACAAAAATCACATAATCATATTGATTGATGCAGAAAAGGCATTTGACAAAGTCCAACACCCTTTCTTGATAAAAACTCTCAGCAAAGTGGGAATAGAGGGATCATACCTCAACATAATAAAAGCCTTATATGACAAACCTACAGCCAACATCATACTCAATGGGCAAAAACTAAAACCATTTCCCTTAAGAATAAGAACAAGGCAGAGATGCCCACTCTTACCACTCCTGTTCGACATAGTACTGGAAGTGCTAGCCAAAGCGATCAGACAAGAAGAAATAAAAGGCATCCAAATTAGAAAAGAAGTAAAATTGTCATTATTCGCAGATGACATGATACTGTACTTAGAAAACCCTAAACACTCCATCAAAAAATTATTAGACCTAATAAATGAATTTGACAATGTAGCAGGATACAAAATTAATACCAAGAAATCTATGGCATTTTTATACGCCAATAGTGAACTTATAGAATGAGAAATTAAAAAAACAATCCAATTTACCATTGCACCAAAAAAATTAATATACCCAGGAATAAACTTAACTAAGGAGCTAAAAGACCTGTACTCAGAAAACTACAGTACACTAAAGAAGAGATAGAGGAAGACATAAACAGATGGAAGAACATACCGTGTTCATGGATTGATAGAATCAACATCATCAAAATGTCCATAATACCCAAAGCAATCTATAGATTCAATGCACTCCCCATTAAAATACCAACAGCATATTTCACAGATCTAGAAAGAACTCTCCAAAAATTTATCTGGAATAAAAAAAAAACCCAAATAGCTGCTGCAATCCTGAGAAAGAAGAACAAAGTAGGAGGGATCTCAATACCAGATATCAAGCTGTATTACAAAGCCACTGTTCTCAACACTGCCTGGTACTGGCACAAGAACAGACATGTAGATCAATGGAATAGAACAGAGAACACAGAAATCAACCCAAACCACTATGCTCAGTTAATATTTTACAAAGGATGCAAGAACATACAATGGAGTCAAGACAGTTTCTTCAATAAATGGTGCTGGAAATTTGGTCAGACACATGCAAAAAAAATGAAACTAGACCACCAACTTACACCATACACAAAAATAAACTCAAAATGGATAAAGGACTTAAACATAAGATGGAAAACCATAAAAATATTAGAGGAATCCACAGGTAGCAAAATCTCAGAGATATGCCGAAGAAATTTCTTCACTGACACAGCTCCTAGGGCAATAGAAACTAAAGGGAAAATAAACAAATGGAACTATATCAAAATAAAAAGCTTCTGCACAGCAAAAGAAGCCATCAACAAAACAACAAGAAAACCCACTGCATGGGCAAACATATTTGCCAATGATATCTCTGATAAAGGTTTAATCTCCAACATTTACAGGTAACTCATACAACTTAACAAAAGGAAGATAAACAACCCAATCAAAAAATGTGCAATGGACCTAAATAGACACTTTTTGAAAGAGGACATACATAAGACTGAGAGACATATGAAAATATGCTCAAAGTCACTAATCATCTGAGAGATGCAAATCAAAATGACAATGAGGTACCATCTCACACCTGTCAGAATGGCTATCATCAACAAATCTACAAATGACAAATGCTGGCGAGGATGTGGAGAAAAAGGAACCCTCATTCATTGCCAGTGGGAATGCAGACTGATGCAGCCACTGTGAAGAACAGTATGGAGTTTCCTCAAAAAACTAAAAATGGAACTTCCATTTGACCCAGTGATCCCACTTCTAGGAATATATCCCAAGAAACCAGAAACACCAATCAGAAAGGATATATGCATCCCTATGTTCATAGCAGCACAATTTACAATAGCCAAGATTTGGAATCAGCCTATGTGCCCATCAGCAGATGAATGGATTAAAAAACTTTGGCACATCTACACAATGGAATACTATACTGCTGTAAAAAGAAAGGAACTCCTACCATTTGCAACAGCATGGGTGGAATTGGAGAGCATTATGCTAAGTGAAATAAGTCAGTCAGAGAAAGATAAGTATCACATGCTCTCACTCATTTGTGGATTATAATGAACAACATAAACCGATGAACAAAAACAGATGTAGAGACAGAGAAGCATTGATCAGATGCTCAAAACTCAGAGGGAAGATAGGGGAGGGTGGGGATGAGGGGGAGAGATCAACCAAAGGACTTGTATGCATTCATATAATCATAATCAATGGATATGGACAACAGAGGTGAGGGTGAGGGCAGGATTGGGGGAATGAGAGGATATTGGGGGGATAAGGACACATTTGTAATATCTTAATCAATAAAGGGAAAATAAATTAAAAAAAGAAGTCACTTCAGCCTAATAAATTATTAAACCTATAGACATAGTAAATCTATTTCTCATAAACATTCTAATTCTGTTTACAAAGTTGATAAGAAATCTTGCACCTTCAACTTGAAATCACAAGTTAATTACAAGTTTAAAATTGAAATCACAAGGCCAATCTGTCCATTTAGGTAATTTGCCAATTCCAAGTCATTACAAAATCTTTAAATACTGAATAGACAGATTGTCCCAAATATTAAACATCTATTTTTTGAATTTGACACAAAAGTATTGATACTTTATCATCTTTGTCATTAATATTAACCCATCTGGATTTAGAAAGACAATGACTAAGGGAATAGTGGTGTTTTATTTTTTTTTAAATCTGAGGCTTTTCATGTTTAGAGTTATTCTTTCTATCTCAAATATGGACACCTGGAGTCCTTTTTAGTTTCATATCAACTACTATGATGAGGTTTGTTTTGCAACCCTTATCCCCTAGGTTCAAGATATATTTTTGTCTAATTGCTTTGGCTGATTTGGTTCAGTGCCAATCTATATCCAGCTCAAGCAGAATATCACTAACTGCCAAGACTTTGCTCTTTATTTTCTAAATTTCCTGATTAAATTCTGGATCCTTTTCATGTTTTTTTCTACCTCTCTGGGTCACAACACACGGATATTTTAATGACATCTTATTGAAATTTGCATATTTCTCATACTTACCTGATTCTACACATAACCATAAAGATAATAACAAATGCATTTTTGGGAAAATACAAATTGGAAATTAATTTTAGTAAATTCTTGATTAAAGATGAGTGGAGATTACAAAAGACCCCTTTAATCTTTCTGTGTCTTGATTAATAAATTTGTTTTTTCTTTTCAATTAGTTTGTGAGTCAAATTTTTTTTTAAAAATAGATCTTTTCCAGGACACTTTTTCAGATATGCCAAAAGTGCAAGCACAAAGAAAAAGTAGATAAAGTAGACTCCATAAAAATAAAAAACTTTTGTGAATCAGAGGATACCACCAAGAAACTGAAAATACAACCTACAGAACAGAAGAAAATACTTGCAAATCATCCTATCTAATAATAGAGAAACATGGTAATTAGCTGTACCTCCGCTACCCTTCCCATTGGCTAATCAGGGTGATATGCAAATTAACTGCCAACCAAGATGGCGGCTGGCAGCCAGGCAGCTTAAAGTGAAGAGGAGGCTTGCTTGCTTCAGTGACGGAGGAAGCCAACTTTCCCCGCCTGCCGCTGCCAGCCTCTGAGCTTGCAGTTTGAAACATTGTTACAAATATAGAAGCTAAACAAAACCCCAGAAACCTGCTTTCAGCCAGCCAGGATCTCAGAGCTGGAGTTGAAACAGTGTTTCGATTATAGAACCCAAACAAACCAGATACCTGCTTTCAGCAGCCGAGGCCTCAGAGCTGGAGCCAAGCCTCAGAGCTAAAGCTAGCCCAGAATTTAAAAAAAAGAAAAAAAGGACAGGTTGGGAGCTTCAGTCACCTGCCAGCCTGAAAACAGCCCTCAGTCCCTCACCCAGACTGGCCAGGCACCCCATTGGAGACCCCCACCCTGAAGGGGGTGTGACCAGATGCAAACAGCCATCAGCCCCTCACCCAGGCTGGCCAGGCACCCCAGTGGGGATCCCCACCCTGATCCAGGACACCCTTCAGGGCAAACCAGCCGGCCCCCACCCGTGCACCAAGCCTCTATCCTATATAGTAAAAGGGTAATATGCCTCCCAGCACCAGGATCAGCGGAGCTGCGAGGCCTCCCGGCACTGGGATCAGAGTGACAGGGGGCAGCAACCAAACCCCGTGATCGCCCTGCGGCTCTGTGTGTGACAGGGGGCGGGGCCACAACCTCCCTATCTGCCCTGCTCTGTTTGTGCCAGGGGAAGGCGCCCCAACCCCCTGATCAGCCCTGCTCTGTGCCTGATAGGGGAGAGCTCCCCAACTCCCGGATTGCCCTGCGGCTCTGTGTGTGACAGGGTGCAGCACCCTAACCCCCTGATTGGCCCTGCTCTGTGTGTGACAGGGTGCAGCGCCCCAACCCCTCCCACGGGCCCTGCTCTGTGTGTGACAGGGTAGAGCCATAACCTCCCTATTGGCCCTGCCCTGAGTGTGACAGTGGCGGCGCCCCAACCCCCTGATCGGCCCTGCTCTGTGGGTGATAGAAGGCAGTGCCCCACCCCCTGATGGGCCCTGCTCTGTGTGTGACAGGGGGCAGAGCCCCAACTCCCCTATGGGCCCTACTCTGTCCATGACAGGGAGGAGCTTCTCAACCCCCTGATGGGTCCTGCTCTGTGTGTGACAGGGGGGAGCTCCCCAACTCCCTGATCGAACCTGCTCTGTGTGTGACAGGGTAGGGAGCCCCAACTCCCCTGATGGGCCCTGCTCTGTGCCTGACAGGGGGTGGCGCCACAACCTCCCCATCGGCCCTGCCTTGAGTGTGACAGAGGATGGTGCCCCAACCCCCCATCGGCTCTACCCTGAGTGTGACTAGGGGTGGCATCGCAACCTCCCAATCCGCCCTGCTCTGTGTATGACAGGGGGTGGCGCCCCAACTTTCCAACCGGCCCTGCTCTGATCCCGACCAGGGGCTGCACCTAGGGATTGGGCCTGCCCTCTGCCACCCGAGAGCAGGCCTAAGCCAGCAGGTCATTATCTTCTGAGGGGTCCGATACTGTGAGAGGGCACAGGCCATGCTGAGCACCCCCCCCCCCCCCGCGAGTGCACAAATTTTTGTGCACTGGGCCTCTAGTCCTATCTAATAAAAGAGTAATATGCAAATTGACCATCACTCCAACACACAAGATGGCCACCCCCATGTGGTCAAAGATGGCCACCACAAGATGGTCAGAAGGGGAGGGCAGTTGGGGGAGACCAGGCCAGCAGGGGTGGGCAGCAAGAGAGGGCCAGGCCAGCAGGGGAGGGGTTGGGGGGACCAGGCCAGTAGGGGAGGGCAGTTGGGGGGGACCAGGCCAGCAGGGGAGGGCAGTTCGGGGTAATTGGGCCAGCAGGGGGAGGGCAGTTGGGGGGGGACCGGGCCAGTAGGGGAGGGCAGTTGGGGGGGACCAGGCCAGCAGGGGAGGGCAGTTGGGGGTAATTGGGCCAGCAGGGGGAGGGCAGTTGGGGGGGACCAGGCCATCAGGGGAGGGCAGTTGGGGGCAATTGGGCCAGCAGGGGAGCAGTTAGGTGTCGATCAGGCTGGCAGGGGAGTGGTTAGGGACAATCAGGCAGGCAGGCAGGCGAGCAACTGGGAGCCAGCAGTCCTGAATTGTGAAAGGGATGTCTGACTGCCCATTTAGGCCCAATCCCACACCGGGCAGTCGGACATCCCTAAATGGGCAGTAGGACATCCCTCGAGGGGTCCCAGATTGAAGAAGGTGCAGGCTGGGCTGAGGGACATACCTTCCCTGACCCCCCCCCCCCCCCCCCCCCCCCGTGCACAAACGTCATGCACCTGGCCTCTAGTCTATAATAATAAAAGCATAATATGCAAATCTACCAAATGACCAAAGAGCAGAACCACCATCCCGATGACCTTCTGGACAACCACGCTATGACACCCACTGGCACCAGGCCAGCCAAAGCAGGTGTGATGCGATTAGTCGGGCGTCCCGCCATTGCCCCATGATTGCCCTGCAGAGGGAGGCCCAGGCCACTGGCCTGCAGGATGATCGATCAATCGGGGGGGCTCCACAGTTGCTCCAAATAGGGAGGCCAAGGCCACCGTCTGGTAGGCTGTGGCGGGTGGGCAGGGCCTCCCTGTGCATCGAATGCATAATTGCCCTGCAGAGGCAGGCCCAGGACACTGGCCGGCAGGGCAACCAATCGGGGGCTCCCTGATCACTCCAAAGAGGGAGGCCCAAGCTACTCCACAGCAGCACTATAGTGGGTGGGCGGGGCCTCCCTCTGCAGGGGTGATCCATCGCAGAGCCCCAGCTGGGTAGAAAGGGCCTACCTCTTTAGGGTGATTGATTTCAGGGCTCCCAGGCTGTGAGAGGGCACAGGCAGGACTGAGGGACACTCCCCCCCTAGTGCACAAATTTCATGCACTGGGCCTCTAGTATATCTGATAAGGGTTTAGTATCTGGAATATTAGAACTTCTTATAACTTCACATCAAAAAGACAAAACCCAATTAAAAGTGGGCAAAGGAGTTGAATAGACATTTCTACAAAGATGATATACAAATGTCCAAAAAGCACATGAAAAGACACTCCACATCATTAACATTAGGGAAATGCAAATCAAAACCATAATGAGTTACAACTTCACACCCACTAGAATGGCTACAATTTAAAAAAACAACATGGAAAATACAAATATTGACAAGGATGTAGAAAAATTTGAATACTTGTATTTTGACAGTGGGAATGTAAAATGGTGCAGTCACTGTGGAAAACAGTTTGGAAGTTCCTTATAAAGATAGATATAGAATTTAAAAAATAGATATTCTCCAAGAGGCTTTGTCAGATATGCCAATAGTGTAAGCATGAAGAAAAATTAGATAGAGTAGATGAACAATTCCACCTCTGGATCTATACCGAAAATAAAAAAAGAAAACAGATATTCAAACAAAAACTTGTACATGAATGTTTATGGCAGCACTATTCACAATCACCAAAAGATGGAAAGAACATCAAAGGCCATCTACTGATGAATGGATAAACAAAATGTGGTAAATCCATATAATGGAGTATCATCCTTCTATCTATCTATCTAAAAGCCTAATATGCTTGGTGACCCTCTGACCATTTGACCATTTGACCAGTGGCTATGATGCGCACTGACCACCAGGAGGAAGATGTTCCGATTGGTAGGTTAGCTTACTGCTGGGGTCTGGCTGATTGGGACTGGGCAAGTTGGGCCAGACATGCCCTGGAGCCCTCCCACAGTCCCTCCCCAGCCCTGATCATGCACCAGTGGGGCCCCTCAGCCTGGCCTGCACCCTCTCACAATCCAGGACCCCTCAGGGATGTTGGAGAGCTGGTTTTGACCTGATCTCTGCAGGCTAGGCTGAGGAATCCCACTGGTGCATGAATCCATGCACCAGGCCTCTAGTTTATTCATAAAAGGAATAGATTACTGACCCATGCTACAACATGGGTGAACTTTGAAAACATTATTCCAAGTCAAAGAAGCAGACACAGAGGTCACATGTGGTATAATCTCTCTATATAAAACCCTAATATGAAAATAGACCAAATGGCGGAACAACTGAGCAACTGAACAACCGGTTGCTATGATGTGCGCTGACCACGAGGGGGCTTGTGTGGAACATAGCAGGCTTTGGCAGTAGGCGGCAGAGCATGGAACATGGTGGGCCTTGGCTGCGGCGGGATGGTGGAGCAGGTGACTGGGGACACCAGACCAAGGCGGGGCACTGGTCACTGTCATCTGGGCGAGCCTCTGGTGGTTACTGAAAATTCTTTACTCCAGTGCACCACAGTCCCACCTGGCGCTCACACCTGCTGCCGGCGCCGGCCCCGCTCTCATCCGCTGCTGGTGCCTGGTGCCAAACCCGATGGCTTGGCTCCATCAGCGGATGCGAGTGGAGGCTGCTGGCTCTGATTGCCCCTCAGGGCTTCTCCACCTCCCCCTGCTCCTGGGGGGCATTCAGGGCCGGCAGCTGCCTCTCACACCTGCTGCCGGCACTGGCTCTGCTCGTACACTCTGCTGGTGCCCGATCACCTCTGAAGGCTTTTCCACCTCCCCCTGCTCCTGAGGGGCAATCAGGGCAGCAGCCACCACTTGCACCCGCTGATGGCGCCAGCCCCGCTTGTACCCATTGCTGGCACTGGCCCCAATCGCTCCGTGCCATCAGTGGGTGCGAGCGGGGCAGGTGCCATCAGTCCTGAGTAATGTGTCTTGATGCTTAGTAAATTTTATATTAAAGATTAGAGGAAGTTGGCTGCTTGGTAGCTCAAATGACACACAAAAAAAATCATATTCAATGTCATCATTGTAAATCATCTCATTTATTAAAGGAAGTCAGGCCCCTGCATGTAAGTGGAATGGCAGTTGTAATGCAATCAGACCCTGCCGGCTGACCAGCATGCAGCATTGCCCAGTTGCTGCTGTGATTCTCTGCTAAGTTGGCTATGAACTCCCACCAGCCTGTTAAGAATCCTTAGGACACTGGATAAAACTGCTCAAGTGAAGTAATAATTTCTTTGTTTTAAAAGAAAACCCCTTTGTAAACAAACATGAAAATGATCACAAGCTGAAAAAAATGTTCAAACAGTGATAGAAAGTGTATTACAAATACATAGTATGGACAGAACTTGAGGCCACGCATGACAATTTGAAGGTCTGAAATTGAAATTTCTCACTAATAAATTCTTTACCCTGTGAGAAAGGGCAGCCTCAAATGGAAGAGCTGACTAACCCCTGGAGCTTGTTCCGACACTGATAGCAAACTCAATCTTCCTAGGCCAGGCAGAGGTCGAGCCCAAAATGAATCCTCTTTCTTTCTGCCTGTGAATTCGAGCTACTCCCCTGCCTCTCTGAGCTACTCTCTCTGAATCGTAAGTGGGGTACCTGAGGGTGGGTAGGAAAGAAACATGCCTCCCTTGTGTTGGTGACCTGAGCTCACAAAAGAAAGAAACTATCTCAATTTCCAACCATAGAAAGGAAATACTCTAGTACAAACAGCATCCTTATAACAGGTCCATACAATACAAGCCAAACCCTGACATATAGCTGTGGACCACAAAACTGCTCGAAGAACAGTTCTTTTTTGTCCAAACAAGCACTATAAAGGTGGTTAATAAATCGCCCTAAGTAACTCCAACTGATGTGCCTTGAATTTGAACTGAGCAATCCAGGTCTGTGTGCAATTTACAATCTTTATTATTTTTCTCTCACATAACTTGAGTAGAAGCAGATTAACCACTAGGAATCATGGTTAGTCCTGCTACTTATTTATTCAGATGGTTTGTGTTCCCTAAACATTTGCTTTACCTGCCTACCCCTTAGGTTCCTTGGTTATGCCTTTCTTCACATGCCCTCCAGCAAGGTTTGTTTAGGAAAAGTTGTAAATAAGTGAGATATTGATTGCCAGGGGGATATTGCAAACCAACAGACAGTTCCTGCAGGGACTGGCAGGGAGCATAATGAGCCACAGTTGTTGGCTGGGATCTAAGGGAAAGGGACTCATTTGAACAGGACTTCAGCTCCCACTTGCAGGAGTACTAGGCTGCCATGCCTGTTTCCCCACTGTGTGCTTTTTTGGCTAAAAGGGGAAAATATGAGAAATGGAACCAATTTCCTCTAGGTCTCCCAACTCAGGAAATGTCTGTGAAAGCAGAAATCCTTACCCTGTGATCAATCAACAACCACTTAATTAGTGCATCTGTTCAATTCAATTCAGGTGTTTGTTGAGTGCCCATTACGTGCAAAGCAGTGATAGAAGCTATATAAATCTGTATATATAAAAGCCTAAGCAACCGTCCGACCGGTTGACTGTCTGACCGGTAGCTATGACACGCAATGACCACCAGGGAGCATACACTCTGACCTGTAGCTATGATGCGCACTGACCACCAGGGGGCAGATGCTCAATGCAGGAGCTGCTGAGCTGCAGTGACTTGGCAGCTGTGGTTCTCAGGTGACACACCTGGAACCAGAGAGGAGGGAGCCAGATTCCGGGGTGCGTCACCCAAGAACTGCCCTCTTGCAATCCAGAACCCCTCAGGGGATGTCGGAGAGCTGGTTTCAGCCCGATCCCTGCAGGCTAGGCCGAGGGACACCACCGGTGCACGAATCCGTGCACTGGGCCTTTAGTATAAAAATAAAAGAGTCTTGACCTCCCAAAGTTCGTAAGGTCACATTGATATTCAGTGTATTCATGCAAGGCATATTGTGATGAGTGTCCTAACACAATACAATTTTTTTTCAAAAGAATTTTTGGAACTTGAAAAATTATTCTACTATTTCTCTGGAAGAATCAACAAGAGAAAATGGCTATCAAAATGTAGGAAAAGAAGAGTACAGGAGGTACAAGCCCATAAGACATGATCACATTCTATAAAGCAACAGTAATCAACTCAGTTAACAAGATTAACTGAGTGCAAGATTAAACAAAGTAATCAACTCAGTTAACTGGTGCAAGATTAAACAAAGTTAGACTAATAGCTGATCCTAGAAATGTCATGTAGTAGAGTAGTTAACAAGCATGGGGTTGAATTCTCATTCTGCTACCTCTTGGTCATATGAACTAAATTCAATTTCATTAAATAAATATGAAAGGAGCAAGGAAATACAGTCAAAGTAAGACATTTCTGGCTAACTTATTTGGGTGGACCACATGGAAGAGGGGGTTTGTTAGTAGGACCTCACGGATTGGTTTTTGGCTGATCCACATGGGCATTCCAAGGTGGAAAGGGTGAGTAAAAAGGTGGGTAAGATGGACACAGGATGTGGAAGGAGTGATGAGGGGGTGGGGAGGATGGAATCCAGGGTGCATGTGATAAGGAGGGTTATGAGGAGTATATCTAGCCATGGGGCATATTCTGGAGGAGATTTCAAAGAGTGATACAGCAGGTCCTGGAATAACATTGTTTCTTTCAGCTTCATTTTGTTATCAAAACATTGGTGAGATGCCTAGGAACTTAACTCTTATTTATATCAATTAGCCTACAGTAAAATTGGTTTTGTTATACATCATTTCTCTTAAAGGAGCAGAACCTATTGATGACGTTAAGTGAGGAATTGCTGTATACATATATCTCTGCTCTGGAAGAGTACCCTACCATTTACATAATTTGTGAGGACTTCTTTAAGAAAAAGAGTAAAAAATTATGAATGTAAAATTACATATATAAATAATACAATTATTTAGAATGAGAAACAAAATCTCACCAAATTATTAGAGCCTTGAAGAGGTCTCTATTCTCTGAGATCTCTAAGCAATTTGCCAGAAATGCATAGAAATGCTCATGATTGTAACCTGGCTTCATTCCTTCTCCAAAACACTACGACTCCCAGCATGCCCTTCACTCCCAGGAGCCTGTCCCCATAAAGGACCCTGAAGTTTAAACCTCTGTGACTTTACAGTAAACCCACCTGTTCAGAAGTCTCCCTTTTGCTGATTCTTTTTCAGTAAAATGTTTGAGCATGTACTCTGGCTGGTCAGGGGAATGGGGTGCCATGATTAGTCTTCTTTAGGTCAGCATCTTCACCTCACCCTGCAGCACAGTTAGAGAAACAACAGTTCCATAAAAGAGTGTGAGTGCATGGAAGTTTGTGCTACCCAAATAGTATGTAAGGAAATATCTAGTGTAAGGTTCTAAGAGGAGACTGGAAATGGGGGGAGCCTTTAGGTAGGAGGCCCAGCGAGGAGACTGTAGCTCAAGTCTGAAACGATAATGTTTAGGACAAGGCTGGTAGGACCAGGGGAATCGGAATGAAGGATCGGCCGTGAGGACTGTCATGAAGAAGGGATTAAGAAAACTTGGACCTCACAGCTTTCACCACCATTAGTATCCAGAACAGTTCAACAAATAGCCAAATGCCAGCAGCTCTTCCAGGATAGATCCAGCGGTTTGAGTGGGTTTTGTTTCATACCCACTCAGTGCCCTCAAAGTGAACCATGGATGCTAGCCGTGACTTGTCTCCAACCCCATATGCATATGCCCACTCCCCAATCCCCAGGGTAGAGATTCTTTCCTTCTCTTTCTTTCAACGGGATCACCACACATAATGTCCCTGAATACTGAGGTCACAGAAAAGCAGTGCCTTGATTACTCAAAATGATCTCCTAGGACAATCCCAGCCTCTCTTCACAATGGCAACATTATTATTTCTTGAATAGCAGCCTCTGGCCTCCTTCTAAGTAACAGTCAGGTCAGCTTCCGTATGTGATGGCTCCCACGCAGGCCATAAAGCTTTGATATACTTAAACTAGCCTTTCCCCAAAAGTTTGCAGTAAACAACTGGCCTATAAAGCTTTCCAAGAGGCGAGAAAACACCCGCCCTGTTGCTATAATTATTATTTCTCGCCTCATGATGCCCCATGAGGAGTATAGTTAAAAAGCAGAGATACCACCTTCCTCTTTTTCTCCATCTGTTTATTCTGCACCGTAAATTGCCAGCTCTGCCTTTGACGCAGGAGTAAAACACTGCTGTGCCTTCTAATCTGTAGCTCTTGAGAGTGCAGCAAAGCATATACCCTTTACCTCCAAGATAATCAAGAATTTACTTCCCACAGACTACATTTCATCTTTTTCCCCTCTCACATGGCTGTTGGTGTTTGGAGTAGTTTCTAGTTGTTTGAGAATGTGCTTGCATCAACAAAATCCGCAATTTATTTTTGCACACAGTGTAAAGGCAGAGAAATGGAAATTCTGGTGGGGTTAATGGGAAACCTACCTGTGGCAGACTTGTTCTCCTGGCCTGTGACACTATCATTCAGGGTATGTTTAATTAGTCAACATATTCATAACAATAGGTGGCATGACCCTAAATGTGGAAGGCCAAGTGGCTAGGATTCTAGCACCATTTGTAAACCTCAACCTTCTCAGCTCAGAAAAATAGAATTTTTTCTCATTACTTGAGAGCCAGTTTGGCGATATCAATGAAGCAATTGTGCCTCTAAATAACATTAAGTGGGCAAGCTTCTTCCCCCTCAGAGGAATTTAGGAAATGGAATAATGGATTATGGTGTGAGTAGTTATGCACTCAGCGATTGTTGAGAGGCTAATGAATTCACACAGGTGCAACCATCAGTTCAGTTTTACTTAACAAATACTTATTTAGATTTTCAGCCTCTGTACCAGATACCACTTTATGGGCTGAGTACCCAAAGCTGAATAAAATCTGGTCTTATTCTTCTTTTAGTGCAGATTCTGTTGGAGGAGGAAAAAATGTTCATAGGTTATTGTAATGCAGTGTTGTAAACTGAGTGATAGCAAAGTGTGTTGCTCAGGGTAGCATGGCTCAGGGGGACCTGACCTAGCCTGTAGCAGGTAGGGAGGAAGTCAGGCAGAGTTTCCTGGGGGAGGGGCTACTCAAACTGAGTCTTTGAAAGGCAGTAGGAGGTAGGGGAACAAGGAAGACAAAGGTGGCAAGAAACAGCATGGAGTGTGGGGGTGACAAGGAGCAGCTTGAATTTGTAGTAAATAAAAAACAAGATAGGGAGTGGAGAGATGAGGGTAGAAGAGTAGGCAGAGACCAATCCTGGAGATGCTTGTACTCCATCCTGAAGAGAAGGAGCTTGATCCTATAGGTGGTGGTGGTGGTGGTGGGGGGGATGGAGGATTAAAAGTCCTAAAGTGAGTAACTAGTATGGTTTATCAGGCTGGGAGGCATGGATTTGAGAAAGGCAAGACTGGAAGCAGAGGACACGAGATGCTGCACTCTTCCTGATGAGGACCTGGGGAAGGACAGCAGGAGAGAGGAGAGAGGGAATGGCGGAAGTAGGGAATGTTCTGGAGTTGAAGCTCAGGGGACAGTCCTGGCTGACGATGGAGACATGGGAATCATTACCAAGGAGGCTATGGTGAAAGCCAGATTAAGCATCATTAGCATGTTCACGTGGGATGTGAGCAGTAAGAAGAATAGAAGCTAAGTTCAGTCCTCTGGGGGATACAGCCTCTTTGAGTGAACAGAGGGAGAGAATGTCAATGAAGGAGACTGGGTAGAGAGGAAAAATGAGAATCAGCAAAGTGTGGTGTGACAGAAGCCAGGTGAGCAGAGTTGGAGACCTTTAGCAATGATGCTGAATCTTCACATCTGGCAGGTGCTGCTGAAGCTAGAATTCATTAATTAATTCAACAAATATTTACCGAGTACCAATTATGTATCATGTACCTGATAACATACAGCCTTTTTAACATATAAATTTCCCAAGATCGACTTGCAAAAGACTAGCAAAATGCGAGAGACAAAAAAAAAAAAAAAAAAGGTTTGTCAGAGTGCATTCTGTCAAGTATTTCTCTGCTTTTTTGTTTTGGTACCGTTGTTGTTTGCAGCTTTTTTCCACTTCTAACTTCAAGATTTTTTTATACAGTACAAAAAAGACAAAGACTTCCATCTGAGCATGGCATTCAGAAGGGCAGTGGCAGAGCTGTTGACTGCTGGTGAAATAAACACAATAGAATGAGAAAAGCAGTCGTTCTTTTCATTCCTTAAAGTAAGCAAGCCAGACCGAGTGGGAAGAGACTGAGAGCTCCTCACTATTCAGCAGCAAAGATTGCTCTTCCTTCGAGAGTTCTCCTCTCTCTGTGCTTCTAGTTTCCATAATGGGCAGCGCAAATGTGTCATGTTCTTTCCACACTGTCATGTGCAAACACCTACCAAGTCCACAGTGTGAGAGACTGTACACAAAACCCAACTAACTTAGGCCACTCTTCATGTTAGACTAGCTTTTAAAATCATCTAATATGGCAGGAAAGACCTGGGCTACAGCTAGATAGTAAGGGATGTTTTATGATCTATATAATTGTGTTTTCTCCTGTGGCATGTACAAGCCACATCTTAAACTGAAAAAAAAATGCAAATCTGTTGATCCATAAGACCAATCATTTAGTCTCATTTAGTCAACAGATGTTTGCCGAGCAACCTGTTAGGCTCCACATTGGGAGCTGGGGTAAGAAAGATGGATTAGCTTTAGACACAGCCTTTGAATGATTCATAGTCTGGGAAGATAACTCATATATGTCAGAGTTCTTTGTGAACTCTTAAGTTCTTTCCCTTGACCTCCTGGCACTTTAGATGTCGCACATCCCAGTACGCAGATAAGAGCAAGGAGAGACGACTCCCACAAAACGCCCAACATCTGCTGTAGGTGGTTGTTGGTCTCTGCCATTGCATCCTTGTTTGGCAGCTGATTTCAGCTCCCTTCAGATTCCCGTCTCTCCCACAGTCTCTGGCTCTGCCCTCGGAGTTGGAGGGCCATAAAATGGCCACAGATGACTTCCTCTGCTTCTGTCTTGGCCTCGCAGGACCCTGCACTGGGAGACATGAGTGGGAAGACTCATATTTCTTTATAAACATTAACATCCGTGATTGTGCATCAAATCCTAATATAATTACTGTGTTTGAGCACTTGTAATTTCATGATGACCAGTATCTTATTAATTAGTAAAAGAGATGTTTAATGCACTATTCCCAGCAATATGCCCTATTCTTCTTCTAGCTAAGTGTTTATGTGCATGGATTTGTTTTTATGATTAAAAATCTTATAATTACATTCTCTTCATGCTCTCAAAATACCATTTGGCTTAAAGAACTGATGTTTTCTCTGGTAACTTCCACATGGCATCTGCTCAAACTACCCTTCAAACTACTGCATTAATTTGCTAAATGTTTATCTCTTTGTACTTGCCTCGTGGAAAGCCATCGTTGCTAGTTCCCTTTTCCCTAAATTAGCAAAAACTCAGCCTGTTCCATCTGGCAATATCATAGCTTTCCACTTGGCAATATGGTGCCGTGGTTATGAGCACGGGCTTTCAAGGCTGTCAAGTATGAGTCTGAATCCCAGTTGTAGAACTTTCTAGACATGTGATCTTGAACAATTTACTTCAACTCTCTGGGCTAGGTTTCTTATCTGTAAAATGGGTAAACGAATGTTAACCATCTTATAGACTTATTGCAAGGAGAGTAGCACAGTGTCTGGTCCAGAATAAATGCTTAAGAAAATCTTCTTTTTCCTGTTACTGTTTGAATTTTCTTGGCATAGTGGGAAGCACACAGGCATCAACATCAGATAGAGTTGTTCAAACTATGTCACAGGGCAAGTCAGTTGCATTTCTGAATCTCAGTTTACTCATCTGTTAAATGGAAATAGTGATACCTTCGAGTGCTAATGTGCTATTACAAAGACTAATTACAATAAAATATGTTTTAAAAATCTGTCATGGTGCCTGGTCTGACCAAGTTATAAATATTGTTTAGCAAACCTTGTCATGGGCTCTGTCATGATATGATTCCACAACTACAGCACCCTTCCTATAATCAATCTTGCTCACTCTACAAGTATATTTAGTACCATACAAAGTTTTTTGTGTTTTAAAAAATATATATTTTATTGATTTCAGAGAGGAAGGAAGAGGGAGAGAGAGAAACATCAATGATGAGAGAGAATCATCAATTGGCTGCCTCTTGAGCACCCACGTCCCTTATTGGGGATTGAGCCTACAACCAGGGTATGTGCCCTAACTGGGAATTGAATCATGAATTTCTGGTTCATAGGTTGATGCTCAACCACTGCACCACATCGGTTGGACAATAGAAGAATTTAGTACATGTAAAAAATATGTACTAAATATGTAAATATGTACCAGTCACCTGGACTGGTGTTATATGCTGCTTACAAATCATGAAACCCTTTTATTCTTTTTCTCTTTAAAAAAATTAAATTTATTGGGGTTACATTGGTTAGTAAAATTACATTTGTTTAAGATGTGCAATTCTATAGTACATCATCTGTATATTGTATTGTGTGTTCACCACCCCAAGTCATGTCTCTTTCTATCACCATTTATCCCCCCTTTACCCTCTCCTGCCTCCCCCCATCCCCATTTCCCTCTGGTAATCACCATACTGTTGTCTGTATGTGAGGTTTTTGTTTGTTTGTTTGCTTGCTTTATCCCTTCACCTTTAAGTTACATGTATAGGTATTTTAATAGAGAATATTTTCTCTCTAAGTACCCTCTAGTGTACGCTATGTCATTTGTCTACCTTGAAGCACTGCTGGGCATGTGCCGATGCATGTGTGTGCTTCCAGTGGTTCTCAACTTTCCTAATGCCGCGACCCTTTAATACAGTTCCTCATGTTGAGGTGACCCCCAACCATAAAATTATTTTCGTCGCTACTTCATAACTGTAATTTTGCTACTGTTATGAATCATAATGTAAATATCTGATATGCAGGATGTATTTTCAGGGGTCGCAACCCACAGGTTGAGAACCGCTGAATTTGTTGTACATCTACTATGTCTTAGGCAGTGAGGTATTTGGGATAATCAATGAACAAACTAAACAAAGTTGTCTCTCCTTATGAAGCTCATATTCCAGTGGGGGAAGACAGACAATCAACAATACATAATCATAAATGTAAATGATATAGAATGTTAGTGGTTATACTAATAGTTTTTATGGAGGAAAGAAAGAGTAAAGAGAATGAAGGGGAACAGGAGTCTGGGGTGGAGTTGCACTTTTAAATAGGCTATTTACAAGTTATCTAACTTTTCAGATAAAAGTAACTCAGAAACAATTTGAAGACTATTACATTCTTTCTAACTTAGTACAACATCAATATTTCTGACTTGATTACCTCATCTTTCCATAGACCGTGTTCTGCCTTTGTCTCACTGGGGTGTAATTATATCACTCTTGCCTCCTTTTTGTCCCTTTATCCCTAGCCCTTGTTCTCTGTAATTGAAAGTCCCACGTTGCCACAGAATGATATTGCAAAACTCTACTCCTCCTTGGCAGAGCCATCATGGCCCTGCAATGCTCCTCCAGCCTTCTCTGTGCCCTATCCCTCTTTGGAGTATTCCACCCACTCTGAGCTTCCTGCACTTTACATCTCCTTGCCTTTGTCATCATTCCCACCAGATATACCCTTTCACGTATGATATGCTTATTAGAAATCACACTCATCTTTCGTGTCCCAGTTACAATGCTGTCTTCTTCCAAGTGCAGTTAATTTTTCCACTCACTCCTCCATAGCCTATGCCCCAGATGCTACATGGTTAGAGGACTGGATGAGCGGCCTCTCTTGCAATTGTCAATTCTTTACCTACTGAAAATGGTTCTTATTTACCATGAAATCTCAGCACTACTTGGCCAACAAGAGACAACTCTGCTTAGTTGAATTAACCTAATTGGGCAACTTACTCTCAAATGGTTTGAGTTCTGTGGACTGTATGCACAACTTTCATACAAATTTGAGTTTATTAAAAAAAAAAGTTAGGGGAGAAAAGCACCTATGGAGAGGCCTAAACATGCTATCAGCTAACACATTAGTGGTCCATTGAGAACACAGCTCTGGAAAATACACCACCAGGGAGTCTGCCTACCATGGCTCTACATGCACACCTGGGGCTGGGGTTCTAGGAGCATGAAGTCCAGGTCTGACTTTGCCTTTTTGCCATGGAATGTCTTTAGAGAAAGCACCTACTTTCTCTGGATGGCTATCTCCTCATCAGTAAAAGGCAAGGTTGATGTACCTCCCTCCCAGCTCTAAAATTCCATACGGTGATTTCATCATTTAATATGTTAGAGCTCCTGCCAGCTCTGTGGTGGTCCTTGGTGCAAAGTTCTCAGCTCTGCATATCTGGTGCCCCAGGGAAGTCTCTGACTAATGTGGGGCTGCCTAGTTTGGCAGTCTGGTCAGCTTGGCCTGACTGAAATCTCCTCCGGCACGAGGATTAGTGTCTCTGACACGTAGAGCCCGGGGGAGGGAGCACACCCTGGCCTAACAACACAGTGATGGCCTTCGAGAAAAATCCATGCTCTCCCTGGCCTATATAATTCCAGCAGCGTGACTGGAGGCTCAATTGAGTACTGACCACAGCGATTGTTTCCTTGGAGGGCCTCCAAATGTTAATTCTGGAGATGATGTTGGAGCCAGATGGGCAACACCAGTCCATGATGAGGTCCTCGTCTCTCCACACCCAGCCCCATCTTAGTTTCAGAACACAAGAGGAGATTTAGCAACCTCCATACGCATACATGCCAACCACACATAGAAAACAGTTATTCTAGTTGACACTTTGCCAGTGGAAATTAATATGCTGTAGTGTGTTGAGAATGCTCTCTACTTAATAATAACCAGACTTCAGAGAATGAGAACAAGATGCAAGACTACTGAGAAATGAAGGGCAATAATCTGTATGTCCTATTTTTTTCCTATAGTATAAATTTTTAGGTTCCAAAGGCAGTAGATTTTCTATATAATTTAACTGGGGACTTTTCTGTCAGGTATTTGTTATTAAGAATCAGTGATGTGTCAGGAGGACTTGGTTGCTTCAGAAAGAATACCAGCAGGATTTAGGAATTTCTTTGCCAAATTACCCTAGTGCCTGGCACATAACTGATGCTCAATAAACATTCATTGAATGAAAATATGAAAGAATATATTCACCTGTGAGGATGGTATTTATGGAGGCAGACTGGGCAGCAAATCATATTTTTAAAACATTTTGCAATTTGGGTTCTCTGTAGAATTCCAAACCAGTTAGAGACTTAATAAAAATTAGTTAAAACTAATGATAAATGTTTTCTGAACGCAACAGAGGCTCAACCTGAGCTTTTTTTCTTTTCCTTTTTTTTTTTTTTGCTAGCTAGAATTCTGTTTCCCTTTTTGTTTTTTCAGCCTTAAGTAAAACTTAACTAAAACTTTGGGGATACTTCCTCCCCCACACTCCACTGTTCCAACCCTACAGGTAAAGCCACCATAAACCAGAATGATGCTCCCTTATATGAGCAGGAGATTTCTCTGGTGCTGCTCAATCGTGCCACAGGGATGATGGCTTGCTTATAGAGCTTGTGTAATGAATAGCCCAAGATTTATTTTCACATTTATTTAGGACAGTCTTCTCGCTGTCACTGTGCCAACACCATCAGCACAACTAGACATTGCATGAAAAATCACAAGCTTTGGAGGGGGAAAAAGCCCAGCGTAAATGCCTGCTCTGTCACTCATCAGTTACATGACCTTGGGATGGTTATTAAACATATTTGAGTCTCCTTTTCCTCACAGTGTTGCTGTTCCACTTGAACAGGATCACATCTGTACAGAGGCAGGCCTGCAGTGGTAATTTCTAGGGGCCCACTTTGCCTCCCATCACCTGGGCTTTCTTGTTTTTTGCCTGCCCTCCCTCTCCCCCTTCTCTCCTGATTAACCTGAGGCAAACAAATGCTCACTAGCTCACCTACTGTTGGTCTATTCCTGTGATGCTGTTACTTGGTCAGCATCTCCTTGTCCATCTCATTGGGAAGGTGAGGGTTTGGGATGCTTGGAGATGCCCTAGGGTGCCTTCTGACAGAAGTCTGACTTTGTACCATGGTGGCTTCAATAAAAACGTATAATTTTAAGTTCACATTCATGATTTAAGTTCACATTTCTGGTCAATTCATATAGCTCATCTTAAGATTTTCCATGGGGGCAAGTTTGAATTACATTGCCTCAGTTTTTGGGGTCAAGATACTAGAAACTGCTATAATTGACCTTCAGTACCATGGTCACCTCTAAACCAGAGAGTGGCTGTCACCTAACATTAGTAGCATGAGGTATTATGGTCTATTTTTGACACAGCATCCAGATGATTCTTTATAACATGACAGAAAATACATAGCACTCTCCTGTTCAGTGCCTTCCAGTGGCTTCCCATGTTACCTAGAGTAACAGTCAGGGTCTCACATCCCACGGGCGAGGACGTCGGGAAATCCATGAGACCTAGTTTGCCTACTCTGCCATCTCATCTCTTTGTCTCTCCCTTACTTACTGTGTCCCAAGCCCTTGGGCCTCTTCGCTGTGTCCCACCATGCAGAAGTAAGGGTCCCTCAGAACTTTCCCGCCTGTTCCCATGCCTGGATGCTCATTTTATATAGCTATGTTATTCCAGTCTCTGTTCAAGTGCCACCTGTTCAGGGAGGTCTTTTCTGAGTACCTCATCTAAATTAGAGCCTGTGACCACCACATTCTGTCTCTTGACCAGATTTATTTTCTGTATACACAAACACATTTATATTTTTAAAGCCTGTCCCTCCCTCTAGAACATAGACTCTCTAGAATGTAGGAACTTCATTTCAGTCCCTGCAGTACCTGCAGAGTCCAGAATAGTGGGCCTACAGCAAGCCCAGAGAAGTTTCTCAGTAAATGGTTGGTGAGGAAATGAAGAAATAGATTGACTGAGGGCTAGCCCTGAGGCTGTTCTGTGGTTTGGAAAGAAAGGGGCTGTGAAACCACTTTTTTGCTAAAGACATCGAGATGCTTTGTCTCCGTAATAAGAACAAGAACAACAGCGGTATAATAGCTTCAAGTTATTGAACATCAGGATGCCTGGCTGAGTGGGAATCTGTGAGTTGTTTGTGATCATTCATGAGTTTATCATTTTATCACTTTGGTCTGTGAAAATAGTTCATTATAAGGTTATTGCAAAGAAAGTGTGCAGATTTTAACTAGATTGAGGTAGTGCATCATGAAACTTATACTCTCATCTATTGGTTATACAGCACAGGTGTTGTGTCACAAGAGGTCCTCTTACAAGGTTAGAGCTTTCCCTAAAAGATCCCTCAGCACTCTGGCCTGACACCCCCACTCCATTTCCTGCCAAACAAATCTAGACAAACATCTGAGAACATAAGTTTGAGATTCCAAAACTTGGATGCTAATATGCGACAATTCTGGTTCAAATGAATACGGCCTTGGATAAGTTACTTAAAGTCTCAGTTTCCTCATTCCTTCAATGAGGAATAATTAAGTAATTACATCATAGGTATGTACTATTTGAGAAGTAAATGAATAATACATAACGTGATTAGCATAAAGTCAATAATCATTAACATTAAAAAAGGGGGGACCCTAAGAATTTGGAACTTAAGAATTGCAGTTCTTCCTCCCCCCCCCAAAAATGCTATTTTCTAATATGGGACAGAGAAATACTTTTCTGGAGGATATATATTTCACATTACACCAGTCTGCAAAGGTTCATACAAATGTGCCCATATGTAAATTTAAAATGCTGGCAGATTGCTGCTACTTTACAAAAGGCATTTTGAATATCAGTTCTAATTGTCCTCATAGCTTTCACTGTGATCAACTACACAACTTCACACTTTCAGGCCTCAACCTAAGGTAGAGTGAGTGAACCTTTAGAATTGTTTTGTTTTGTCCACACTCCTCCTTTTTTTAGTACAGCTTGCACCAATTGCCTTCCAGAACTCCCTTGTGAATGGGGTAAGAGGAGTAGTTCCAGGAACAGGCCTACAGAATGACTGGCTTGTCTGTACATGGGGTCAGATGCGAGAGAGTTCCACTGGGGGTAGAGTCAGACCGGGGCCTTTTTGTGTCACTCAAAGGAAGATGTTAAGAGCTCACATCTGTCTTTTAAACTACAGCCAATTCTCTTAAAGCACATGCAAAAGCACACATTACAGACCTCAGCTGGGTAGTAGGGCAATTTTATTAGAGTTCCTTTTGTTGAGTATCAGCTTTTATTTAGAGGAAGAAAAATATATTATTTCAGATGATGACCTCCCCTCCTCCCTCCAACACACACTTGCACATGTGAAGCTGGGGGAAATGCAAAGAGACCCCCCTCCCCCCAAAAAAAGTAATATAATCCAAGGACATATCCCTGAAATGATCTTGGGTTAACTTTTGGAGGCAAAAAATGCCCAATAACAGCTCTTTGTCTCTCCAGGGTAAAATGTATAGTCATGTAGAAAATGTCAGTGCAGAGAACTGCAGAAGCCCAGGTGTGTATGTGTGTGTGGTGGGAGGTGGGGCAGGGGCAACAGGATAAGGGGGAGAAGTAGGAACAGTTATTACTCCAACAGAAATCATTTTCTCTGTCTTGCATATCCTCCCACTTACCATAAAGTAGACTTTTCCAAATTACACATCAGCTGTTTGCAGTGTCTGGGACAGAACAGAATGCCTGGGCTGTGATTTTTCCCCCCCAAGCAGGAAACTAAGAAATGAGTCATAAAACATTAATACTGCCTTAAAATAACTTAGGGTAGGGTAATCTCAAGATGAACTCGAGTTGAGCGGCAGAGGAAAACTGCACCTCCAGAGGAAAAATTTCATTAAAGAGGACTTGCCCTTTCCCACAGGGAGTTCTGGGGCTGACTTCTTGAAGCTGGTAGGGCTGTGTCATGCTGAGTGGGAATCCTGGCTGCTTCTCACATCTGTGGCACACTCCCCTTCTCAGAAACAGAAATAACTGCAGAAGTGAACCAAATTCTCTATTTTAAACAAAGGGATTCTAACACACCAGCGAGCACATTACACGTGTTTTGAAGTTTCCACAAGTTCGAGTAAATTCAGGATGGCACTAATTCGGATATGTGGTAACACGTGATAGGCTGAGATGTAGAGTAGTGGCTAAGAGCACAGGTTCAGGAGTCAGACAGATCTAGGTCAGAATCCTAGCTTTGCCTCTTATTAGCTGTGACCTTGAATAATTTATTTACTTTCCCTCAGTCTGTTTTCTCATCTGTAGAACTGGGACAATAATATCTAATTATAAAGTAGTTTTGAGGGTTAAACAAGATGATGAATGCACAGGAGGCCATGACTGAAAAATAAAATCACGTTGCCTTTCATATTTACATGACCCTGAACCTTCATGTTACTGGTTCTAGGAAGTCCGTTTTTCCACTGGATCCCCCTTCTTTGAATTATTTCTGGGAATAGCAGAGAAAAGACTTATACATTCTACCAATTAACCCTAGTAGTTGTCATTCCTCTGAAAGATTTCTGTTCCAGGTACCTCCTGTAACCTCATGTCATTGTATAACTCACTCCTCTGGACTAGAACTAGTTAGAATGAAGCCACAGCTCACCCATGTAGTTAGTGCCTTTGTGTGAACCAGCATAGGATGCCTCCACCAGACAGGGACACAGCTTCATGAGCAGATGATACCTTTGGATGGGGTGGAAGACAATGTCCTCTTTATTCAAGTGGACTCAGCCCAATATCAGGATCCAGGGTTTGCAGAGGGGACCTTAGGCTGTATTTCAGCCATTCCTCAGCCAGAAGCTTTTGGGCAGTAAAAAAACAATACAACCATGAGCGACAGCCTTGGGCAGTGTCTGACTACATCTAATAGAAAGTCCCAAAGCAACACTGGCTTCAGTAACATAAAAAGTCTATTTTCTGCTCATGTAAAAGGAAGTAGGCCTTCCAGGTTTGGTCTTACCACTTCATAGTGACATTAGAGAGCTAATTCTTTTTTTTTTCCTGCTCTATTATCCTAAGTAGATGGCTTTCATGGACAAGGCCTTGTAATGGTCCTTGATAGCTCCAGAGCTTACGCCGACCTATCCAAGTTCTAAGCAGCAGGAAGGGGGGAGGGATGGAGATGGGCATGCCCTGTGCATAAAAGGATTTTTTGCTTAAATCTTATTCACCAAAAAGTGATCAAATGACCATATCTGCCTGCAAAAGAAACTGAGGCATGTTATATTTTTAGCTGGGCACTGGGTAATATGGTGATTTTATTATTGAGGAAGAGGGGAAAATGGATGTTGGGTTTAAGCGATTGACACTTTCTCATAAGGCTTTTTCCACTCCCAGTTTTAGTTTGTTCTAAATCTGAGTCCAGGCACTTTCTTACCATTACCAACATTACCAACCCCTTCCCCCAGCTCAAAACTGCTAAGACTCAACTTTAATAAAATTTAATTGAATGCAAGGAAGAATAAAAAAAAATATTGCAGGAACTGAAGGCAATTAAGCTCATGGGTTCTAGAGTTAGATTGTCTGGGTCCAAACACTGGTTAATTTCTTAGCTGTAAAACCTTGGGCAGCTTTTACCTTAACCTTTCTGGGCTTCTGATTTTCTCATTTGCAAAATAATAGGGTTGTTATGAGTATTAAATGAGATAGTGTGCATGTAGCCCATTTAGTGCCGAGTGGAGGTATTCTTACAAATTAGCACTTTACAGAGGGTGAGAGCAGATGGGCTATGACATATCTCTTACCATAGTTTCTGGACAATTGCAAGATTTTCCGCCCATCCTTCCATTCTGTGGTGATGTTAATGAAGTCTTTCCTAATGTCCAAGGACCCACTGATCCCTAACTGCTTGCTGATCTTTACCCTTGGTTTGCTCCACTGTATCCTTGAATAGCCCCAAAACTTGCATTTGAACAGCTAGTATAATTCTCCTTCTTTGTGGCAAATGAACACTTCACTTGGCTTACCTTTTCAGCCATTATCATCACAACTATTTGCCAGAAATAAGTGGCAGAAAGAGAAGCCACAGAGCAGCAAAGATTACAGAATGCATTCAACTCTGAGAATGTGTGCAGCATCCAACGCCTGTGTTCCTTGGCCACAAGTGATCAGTATGACGTGCTCCGCCAGCTCTCAGATAGTATCCACGTGGCAGTATGGGGACTATATTAGATGGCCATATATAGATGCCCACCTTCTTAATTGTTTCATTTTGAGGGAAATGTTTTTAGAGACCAACAGAAATATAATGACTCAGTATGGTGGACAGTCATGTTAAATGGGTTAGAAGTATATATGAATATCACACCACTTAACTGAAAGTCCTCAATAAATGTTCAGTGAAGAAATAAAAATGATGATTTACACTACTGAGAACAGAGATCACTTCTGGGGCTTATAGACTCTGACCCCCATTGGAAGGTCTTTAATTTGCTCCCCACAGACTCCCAGGCAGCAGAAGCCTCACTGCTCCTCAAAATCTCTAGATCTCACAGTGACCCTCACTTTTAACCCTCCTATAGGTCTCAGTACTCAGCATGTGAGACTGGTGGGAGCCCACCCCTCCCCAGTCCAAGGCCTGCTATTTCCTATCTGAGTATAGCTGAAAGAGGAAACTTTCATTTCCTTCAGGGGAAACTCCCATCCTCCCGCCTCCCACAGCATTATGGTCTGACCTCCATTGTCCGGACAAGACAATCATGAAAGTTGAGAGTATGTTGCTCAAAAAAGTAGGTTTTGTTCTAATGTAAGTAATTCCAAATCAAGTAATGTGTGGGCTCTAAAAGCCAGTCTAAATTCATATTTTGGAAACACATTTTTCTACATCTGCAAAGGTATAGTATAATTAAAGCTTGTTCTAGTTTATATTGTAGTAACAAAGAAAACACTTAATATCTTAGTCTATATCTTCATCATAAAAATTTAAAGTGACATCACATCCCCCCCCCCCCCCAAAAAAAGCTATGTATAGGAACTTGTTTAGCATTAATAATAGTAATTTTTCCTGACAATAATCTCAACCTCCTGTCCTGAAAAAAAATGTCCCACGGGTCTCTATCTGGAGAAATGAAAAACTGTCAACCACTCCCAAATTGCATTTCTGTTGTTTAAAAAGAAAATAAAAATTCCTTTCACTGGAGACCTTACTATATATCTGTAGATCTTGCCAATGATTAGCATATGATATGGTACAACACTATTTATTGTTTCTATCTGCTTCTTTCTAAAAAAATACTTTTCATGACTGAATAAGAGGCTGATGTAAAATAAAGTTACAATATTATAAAATCAAGATCATGTAAAGGAAAAGACCTATGTTAATTGCAGAAGACAGTGCATTACTGTGAGTTTCCTTGTAGCCAGGACAAAGAAAGAAAACATGTCAAGCTTTATAACTCAGAGGTTGACTAAGCACATTCATTCTTCAAGGGAGTAATTTTTTTTCATGGCAGTGCATTCTAAAAGATATTTCCCAAATGGAATCTTCTATCAAATGCACTAAGAGATATGATATGCAGTGTCCTTGAAAACAGAGTTATAAAATCTATACTAATAGGTTTCATGTGACTATTTCTTGTAAGAACAGAGGAAAGCTAAAGGCACAGGGATTTTGTGCAACTTAAGACAATGATTAAGGGTAGCTAGGCTGATGTGGAGGTCTGCCTCTGGAAGTAGATGAGACACTTGTGCTTTAAGGCTTACTCCCTGAATATTCCTTTCTCTCAGTTGTACAGCAGGCATTTGAGGATGAACTGTCTGTCTAGTGACTATTATTTTAAGAGAATGTCATAAAGACCAAAGAAGTAGTTGATAGAGTTGAATTTGACCTTTGGAAGTGTCTTTAGAAAAAGTTTGCTATAGGCAATATTTTTTCTGATATATCTCCTCAGGCAAGGGGAAGCAAAAGAAAGAATAAAAAAAATGGGACAACATCAAGCTAGAAAGTTTTTGCACAGCAAAGTTAACCATCAGTAAAATGAGAATACAACCTACTCAATGTGAGAAGATATTTGCTAATGATACATCTGATAATGGTTTAACATCCAAATTTTATAAAGAACTCATACAACTCAACATAAAACCCTCCAAACAATCCAATTAAAAAATGGGCAAGGTATCTTAATGTTTTTGGTGTGATGGTAAATGGGATTGCTTTTTTAGTCTCTCTTTCTGTAAGTTCACTATTGGTGTATAGAAATGCCATAGATTCCTTGGTGTTAATTTTGTATCCTGCTACATTGCCAAATTCATTTATTAAGTCCAATAGTTTTTTGATGGAGTCTTTAGAGTTTTTTATGTACAATATCATGTCATCTGCGAATAAGGACAGTTTTACTTCTTCTTTTCCAATTTGGATGCCTTTTATTTCTTTTTCTTGTCTAATCGCAATGGCTAATACTTCCAGTACTATGTCGAACAGAAGTGGTGAGAGTGGGCATCCCTGTCTTGTTCCTGTTCTTAGGAGAAATGGTTTTAGTTTTTGCCCATTGAGTATGATGTTGGCTGTGGGTTTGTCATATATGGCTTTTATTATGTTGAAGTATGGTCCTTCTATTCCCACCTTGCTGAGAGTTTTTATCAAAAATGGGTATTGGATTTTGTCAAATGCTTTTTCTGCATCAATTGATATGACTATAAGATACCTAGGAATAAACTCAACTGAAGAGGTAAAAGACCTCTACTCAGAAAACTACAGGATGTTGAAAAAAGAAAAAGAGGAAGACATAAACAGATAGAAGAACATACCATGTTCATGGATTGGTAGAATCAACATCATTAAAATGTCCATACTACCCAAAGCAATCTATAACACCCATGCACTGCTGGTGGGAATGCAGACTGTTGCAGCCACTATGGAAGACAGTATGGAGTTTCCAAAAGTTAAAAATGGAACTCCCATTTGACCCAGTGATCCCACTGCTAGGAATAAATCCCAAGAAACCAGAAACACCAATCAGAAAGGATATATGCATCCCTATGTTCATAGCAGCACAACTTACCATAGCTAAGATCTGGAAACAGCCTAAGTGCCCATCAGCAGATCAATGGATAAGAAAACTGTGGTACATCTACACAATGGAATACTATGCTGCTGTAAAAAAGAAGGAATTCTTACCATTTGCAGCAGCATAGATGGAACTGGAGAGCATTATGCTAAGTGAAATAAGCCAGGCAATGAAAGAAAAATACCACATGATCTCACTCATTTATGGATAATAAAGACCATTATAAACTGGCGAACAAAAATAGATACAGAGACAAGAGCAGCATTGAACAGACTGTCAAACTACATCAGGAAGGCCGGGGAGGGTTGGGGGGTGGGTAAGAGATCAACCAAAGGACTTGTATGCATGCATATAAGCATAACCAATGGTCACAAGACACTGGTGGGTAGGGGAGGCCGGGGGAAGGTCAAGGGGAGAACAAAAAAAGGAGACATATTTAATACTCTTTGTAATACTGTAAGCAATAAAACAAAATTTAAAAAAATAAAAATAAAAAATGGGCAAGAGACCTGAATAGACACTTTTCCAAACAGGACATACAGATAGCCATTAAACATGAAGAGATGCTCAACACCACTAATTGTCCGAGAAATGCAAATTCAAACCACAATGAGATACCACCTTACATCTGTCAATATGGTTATCAACAATCTATAATAATAAAAGCATAATATGCTAATTAGACCGGACAGTCTAATGACCTTCTGGACAAAGCCGGAGCTGCAAGGGCTGAGCCCCTTGCATGAATTTCGTGCATTGGGCCTCTAGAAAATCAATAAACAACAAGTGTTAGCAAGGATGTAGAGAAAAGGGAACCACTGTGCACTGTTGGTGGGAATATGGATTGGAGCAGCCACTATGGAAAGCAGTATGGAGGTTCCTCAAAAAATTAAAAATGAAAGTGCCTTATGACCTAGCTATTCCTCTTCTGGATATACTGGTATATTAAAAGAAACTCTAAACTTTAATTCAAAAGAATATATGCACCCCTTTGTTCATTGCAGACCATAGTCAAGATATGGAAGCAACCAAAGTGCCCATCGGTAGTCGAATGGATAAAGATGTGGTACATAAATGAAATGGAATATTACTTAGCCACAAAAAAAGAATGAAATCTTACCATTTGCAACAGTTTGGATGGACATAGAGGATATTACACTAAGTGAAATAAGTCAGTCAAAGAAAGACAAATGCCATATGATTTCACTTATGTGTGAAATCTAAAGAACTGAACAAACAAACAAAATTGAAACAGACTCATAGATACAAAGAATAGACTAGTGGTTTCCAGATGGGGATGGGTGGGAGAGTGGGGGACTTAGTGAAAAAGGTGAAGGGATTTAGAAGCACAAATTGGTAGTTACAAAATAGTCACAGGGATGTAAAGTACAGCATAGGGAATGTAGTCAATAGTATTGTAATAACTATGCATGGTGCCAGGTGGGCATTAGCAAATAGTGGAGAACACTTTGTAAAGCATGTGATTGTCTCACCACTATGCTGTACACCTGAAACTGTATAATTATACAAACATAATATTGAATGTAAACTGTAATTAAAAAATAATAAAAATTTTAAAGTTTGCTGAGTGCATTGAAATACAGAGATAGTGTTTATGACTCCTTAACACAAATTTATCTTTTAAATTTATTTTATTATAAAAATATAATACAAAAATTGTTTAATAAAAACAAATTACTCACATTCCTGTCATCATAATATGATTACTGTGATGATTTTAAATTATAGCCCATAAATTTTTTGATAATCCTCCTTTCAATAAGTGGAAGCTAATTTCCGTCCCCCTATGTGAGGGCTGGACATAGCACCTGGATTGAAACAAATGGAATGTGGGGGCAGTGAAAATGTGGGACTTCCAAGTCTAGGTCACAGCACCTGGCTTCCTACTTGCTCTGTATCACTTGCTCTGGAGGAAGACCACTGTCATTTTATAGAAACACTCAGGAAGCCCGTTGAAGAGGCCCACATGGTAAGGATTGGCTGTTTCCTGCCAATTGATGACAAGGAGCTGAGGCCTCCTGCCACTAGCCATGTGAGTGAGCCGATCCTTTAGCCCCAGTCAAGCTTTCAGATGACTGCAGCGCTAGCTCAGAACTTTACTGGGACCTCATGAGAGACCCTGGCCCAAACTAACTGGCCAAGTGACTCCCAAATTCCTGACCTGCAGAAAACTGCAGATCATAAGTGCTTGTTGCTTTAACCTGCGAAGTTTTGGGCTAATTTAGCTACACAGCAATGGGTAACTAGTACAATCACCATGAATATCCTTTTGGTTTATTTACTTCCATTTTCTCCCTCTGCTGCAGAGAAGCTTCTGCTCTGTAGGTTCAAAGTGTACATGAACTTGTCTCCTATGTTTTTTACTTCGTCTTCGAGAGGCAGTTGAGAATGTAAACTATACAGCCAACTTACCTGGGTTTGAATACTGCCTCCTCTCTTTTATGTGATTTTGGGTATATCAATTTCTTTGTGCCTAATTTTTCTCATATGTAAATTGAACATGATGACAGTATAATTGTGAGAATTAAGAGAGTTAATATGCATAAAAGGATTAAAAGAGTGGTGTGTAGTAAGCACTATAGAAGAGTAAATAATTACCACAATCATATAATCATTAACAATTATTTTACCACCATTTAAAAATTTTTGGTAAAAACATACATATTATAAAACTTACTATTTTTACCATTTTTATGCATATAGTTCAGTGGTATTAAGTGCATTGTTTGTCCATCATGACTATTCATCTGCAGAATTCTTTTCATTTTGTAAAACTAAATAAAACTCTGTACCCACTAAACAATAATCCCCAATTCCCTCCTACTTTTTGTCTCTATGATTTTGATTACTCTAAGTACATTATGTAAGTGGACTTATACAATATTTGTGTTTTTGTGACTGGCTTATTTCACTTGGCACAATGTCCTCAAGGTTCATCCATGTTGTAGCATATGTCAATATTTGCATAATTTTAAGGCTAAATGATTCCATTGTGTGTGTGTGTATATATATATATATATATCACATTTAATTTTATTGATTTATTGTTGGACACTAAGGTTACTTCCATGTTTTAGCTATTGTGAATAATGCTGCTACAAATGTAGGTGTACAAATATCTTTTTGAGATCCTGCTTTGAATTCCTTTGATTATATACCCAGAAGTGGAGCTGCTGGATCATATAATTTTTATGTTTATTTTTATTTTTTCAGAAACTGTCATACCGTATTTCACAGCAGATGTACCATTTTGCATTCCCACCAGTAGTGCACAAGGGTTCCAGTTTCTCCCTATCCTTACCAACCCTTGTTATTTCTCTTTGTTTGCTTGTTGGTTTTATTATAGTCATTCCAGTGGGTATGAGGTGGTATCTCATTGTAATTTTGATTTGGATTTCCCTAATGATTAGCGATGTTAAGCACCTTTTCATGTGCTCATTGGCCATTTGTATATCTTCTTTGGAGAAATTCAAGTCCTTTGCCCAATTTTGAATAGGGTTATTTGGGGTGTTTTTGTTTGTTTGTTTGTTTGTTTGTTTTTGATTGTTGTTGTTCCTGTTGTTGGATTTTATGAGTGTCCTGTATATTCTGGATATTAATGCCTTACCAGATATATGATTTGCAAATATTTTGTCCATTTGGTGGGCTACCTTCTTTACTCTATTAAAGTCTTTTGATGCACACATATTTTTAATTTTTATGGAGTTCAATTTTCTATTTTTTCTTTTGTTTCCTTGGCCTTCGGTCATATCCAAAAAAAGACCCCCGTTATCAAATCTGATGTCCCGAAGCTTTTGCCCTGTATTTTCTCCTAAAAGTTTCATGGTTTTAGGTCTTACATTTAGGCCAAGGTTCATTTTGAGTTAATTTTTGTATAAATGGTGTTATGATGTAAGGGTCCATCTTCATTCTTTTGCATAAGAATATGTAGTTTTTTGGCACCATTTGTTTAACAGACTGTCTTTTCCCCATTGAATGGTCTTGGCACCCTTGTTGAAAATCACTTGACCATATTTGTGAGAGCACATTTCTGAACCCTGCTGTATTCCATTAGTCTATATGTCTGTCTTTATGCTGGTACCACACTCTTTTGATAGTTCTATCTTTGTAGTAAGTTTTGGAATCAGAAAGTGTGAATCCTCTAGCTTTGTTCTTTTTCAAGATTATTGTGGCTATTTTTGGATAGTCCTTTGAGATTCCATATGAACTTTAGGATAATTTTTTTTCTATTTCTACAAAAACATTATTGGGATTTTGACAGAGATTATATTGAATCTAGAGATTGTTTTTAGTAGTATATACATCTTAACAATATTTTCTCCCAACCCATGAATGTGGGATATCTTTTCATTAATTTATATATTTAATTTCTTTCAGAAATATATTTTTTTAAATATATTTTATTGATTTTTTACAGAGAAGAAGGGAGAGAGATAGAGAGTTAGAAACATCGATGAGAGAGAAACATCGATCAGCTGCCTCCTGCACATCTCCTACTGGGGATGTGCCCGCAACCCCAGGTACATGCCCTTGACTGGAATCGAACCTGGGACCCTTCAGTCCGCAGGCCGATGCTCTATCCACTGAGCCAAACCGGTTTCGGCTTTTCAGAAATATTTTATAGTTTTCATTATACAAGTCTTTCACTTCTTGGTTAAGTCAATTTCTAAGTACTTTATTTTTTTGATGCTATTGTAAATGGAATTGTTTTCTTTTCAGATTGTTTATTGTTAGTATATAGAAATACAATTGATTTTTGTGTGTCAACTATGATTTAGTTTATTAGTTCTAAGAGGATGTTTTGTTCAATATTTACAGTTTCCTATATAAAAGAGCACATCATCTTTGAAAAGATCATTTTACTTATTTTTTCCTATTTGTATGCCTTTTAGTTTTATTTTTTTCTTGCCTGATTGCTCTGGCTAGGACTTCCCATACTATTTTGAATAGAAGTGGTCCATCTAGTTAAAGTTTAGTCAATTGGTTGGTCTTTTTAATGAAGAAACTTTGGGGTTTGTTGATTTTCTCTGTTATTTTCTAATCTCTATTTTATTTATCTCTGTTCTAATCTTTACTATTTCCTCCCTTCCACTGGCTTTGGGTTTAGTGTGTTCTTTTTCTAATTCTTTAGGTTGTAAAGTAAGTTGATTTGAGATCTTTCTTGTCTTTTTGGTGTCTCTTTTTGAATCTTTGTGGTAGCAGGCTGGCATGTAGTGTGAGTATGGGCAACTCTTAGTGGAGTCTTAGGCATTAATTTCAGTTGAGTTTTGTTTTATCAAAATTCACAACTGTATCAAGGCCCAGACAGAAGGGATTGCAGTCCCAGACACTTAAGAATCAAGATACCTGAGTGTAAGGTTTGAGGCTACTACTTAACAGCTGTTTGACCTTGATCAAGGTTAAGGCTCATTATCTTCAATTATAAATTTGTGCGATAACAATTCTCACTTTATGAGGGGTGTAGTGCAGATACAATGAGACAGCTTTTGTCAAAGTACAAAGTAAAAATATTAACAGAGTTATTATTTACTGTGAGCTTTCTAGAGGTAGGGAACTGTGCCTTTTTCTCCTTCTAGTGAATAAACTCTATAGTAGCTATGACTGTGCTTAAGTTACATATAGGGGCCATGTATCTCTACCATCTAGCACATAATGGGCACTCAACAAATGTCAATTGAATGAATGAGCTCATTCCTCTTAACTTAAATGGTGACTTGCATGACCCTTGGCAAGTCATTCACCATCTGGATCCCTCCACTCTGCCTGTCATAGTGCTGCTCCTTCAACAGGAATTTCTTCAGGGGTCAGTTCTTCACAGGCAGAGCCACGGCAGCACTGATGTTTGACATTATCACTGGAGAGGCCCTAGGACTTCACTAGACGCTATCCCACTGGGATGACGGAGAAGAAGTAGAAGAAAAACAAGCAAAAGAAGTAGCCTTAGCTTGTCTCAGCGTTTCTTCATCTGCTTCTTGTCATCATCATCATTCCTGCTTCACACACACACACACACACACACACACACCCCTCCCTCCCCAATAGCCATCTGCTCTCTTCCAGAAAGACACACATGCACTTCCCAAGTATCATTTTAGGGCTGGAGTCCAAAGTCTTCTCTTATCTGAAATTCACTCTGCACTTGCCACTTGGCAGAGCTTGCAAATAACTCAGTGGGTGTTTTTATAGTCAGCACTAAAAAAAAAAAATAGCCACACCACTAATAAAATTTTCCTTATTGTTGTAACTATTGGCAAAGGCAAGTGTCTAGGGAGATTGGCTGCCTAAAAAGCTTCATTATGCTGCAAGAATATTTTTGATAGAATTTCAGCAGCTCCTCACTGACTGTCAACTTCGCTATGTGGCTTTCTAAAGTCATTCCTACCCCTCCCTAATTGGCCCTCAAACCTGAGAAAACACTGAGGTCAGTTGTTGGGAATCTGAATCTTTCCAAGTAATTAGCAGGTACCATTACCAGGTAGCAGGCAGTGTTTGCTTGTAATCCGTCAATAATGGCTGCAGTGGGGGTGATTGTCATCTTGAGTGGCCTTGCAACCATGTCTAATTTAAAGTGTCAATAGAGTTTACTTCTATCTTCTATTCCTACTGCCAGGTTGTGAGTTTCCCCTTGAGAATCCAAGCTCAAAGTCAGACAGATATTTGGAACATGTGAATTTTAAGGAAAAAAAAAGTTACCCAGAAACTGAAAATATGTAAAAGCATTTAGGCATCATTCCTCTATCACATGATTTGGTCAGATTAGATCAGCCTATATATTCAAGACAGATACACAGAATTGGACATTCAGATTTTACAAAGCTGCAAAGTTCCACTTTGCCAACTGGATTGGGGGTAATAGGTGGTATAAATGAGGGTCTTTTAAGACTCACTAATGCTTGCTACCACTGCTAGGCTTCTTGCTTTTCACTTACATCTTTTCTTTTTTAATTCATCACTGAACTGTTTTCTAGTTCAAAATAGATAGATTTGCCAAAACAATAAAGCCCATGGTGCGTGTTGAATATGCCTTGATTTGCACATTTTTTCATTAGCAGCATCTGGTCTTGGCTGACAAAGTTTTGTGACTGCTCTTGGTATCAGTCTTGGGTAGAGCTGCTGTGAAGTCTAACTGACTGCTTCGTTCTCATAAATACCTTCCCTCTTTGAAGTTCCCTTGATTGAAGAAAATCATTCCTTGTTTTATATTTAAAGACAGAGACCCATTTTCTTCCTTTCATTCCTTCTTTTCTTTTTTCCCCTTTTCTTCTGATTCACATATAGAACCAAGATGTTGGGTTCCAGAAGCACATATGCTAGTTCACAGATGGCTTTTAGGAATACGTTTGTTCTTGCCATTTGAGTCATTTAGGTAATATGCTTTATTTTCCAATACAGGATAAGAAACATTCTGAAGAGACATCTTCAGGTACAGCAATCAATGTGGTTTGGTAATGGTAGTGAATGAGACACAAATTTTACTATGAAGTTTTTTTTTGACTTGCTTTCTTGAAAAATTTATTGAAAGTTGAATTTTAAAATGCTGCTGATACAACAGCTGGTATCCAGCATTTGTTTTGAATTTGTATCTAATCAAGATAAATAGATATTCTTTAAAAGTAAAAGAAAAACTGGTATGGGGAAAAAAGAGTAATGTGCTTGCAGCCAATACGTTCTGTTAACATATTTTAGCTTTAAATATATTAATCACATCTTTATCAGGGAGGAAACATAAGAGCCTACAGAGAAAAGTGTTTTCAAATGGCATTGTCCTAGGCATTCAGTATCTATTTGGCTTAAGTAGGTCATCATACAAGAAGAGACCAAACCTGAGACAGCAAACCCACTGGAAACTTACCTCTATAACATCCAGGTGATTAAAAATCTTGTCCCCTCATCCCCTTTTTTAGACAGCCATCAAGAAATACATGGTGATCCCTGTAACTTTTGGTATCAAGAACAGAACATGTGCCCTGGCTCAGTAGTTCAGTTGGTTAGAGCATCGTCCCCATGTACCAAAGTTGTGGGTTTGATTCCTGGTCAGGGAACATATAAGAATCAACCAATAAATGCATAAATAAGTGGAACAACAAATTGCTGTCTCTCTCTCTCTCTCTCTCTCTCTCTCTCTCTCTCTCTCTCTCTCCCCCTTCCTCTATTTCTCTAAGAAGCAATAAATTAAAATAAAGTAATTTGTGCCATGCCAGCACAGGCAAGGGTTAGGTGAGCCAGATTGGGGGAGGGATGGCGGGGGGGTGGGGCGGGCGCAAAGGATTAAAGAAAAGACAGACAAAGAGAATAGAGCTGGGGCTCGGTGGATCTTCTGTCCCCCGATGAGGCCACAGAGAAGGATCCAGCCAGCAAGCTGAGGCTTTATTTTATAGTCAGAGGAAAACAAGGTAGTGGTCAACATAGTTACCATGTTCTTGTGAGTTTTACTTGTTTTGGCAGCACTTGCTGCACCTCCCACAGCCCATTAGCTACCCAGGAAGGATCTAGGGAGCCTATAAGGTCAAGCTTAATTATTCTAAGAGAGCTCTGCCCTCAAAGCTGGGACTTGTTTGTGGCTCTGCCACAGGTCAGTCCGAGGCTTAACTCTAGAGCCGCTCCCTATAGTAATTGATAAATTTAAAAAAAAAGAACAGAACAGGTGTTACAAGCCTATCCATAATATAACCAAGCTTCATTGCCCCACTCTCACGGGGGTTTCTGATACATTCTGATGTAACCTGACAGATGTGTCACAACATCTAAGCCCTTTAAACACTCAAAGCCCTTGGACAGTGGATGTTGTCAAAGAGCAGATTGGAAAACCTGCTGTTCTTGTACTGTGTCTATATTGCCTCCAAACCCCTGCTTTCTGCAAAGTACGAGGGGGAGAGGCAAGATGTAAATCTAGGCTTTTAAATAGTAATAGGGAAACAGGAGCTAGATGGTGTTTCCCTGCTGCTGAGACAATAAAACTATAAAGAGGTGAAACGAAATGAGCTTGCCTTTCCCCAATTTAAACCCCAAAGCTCTGCCATTTTTAGAAGAAGGCCTCCTTCAGAGGAATGGCTCAGCAGTGACATGCTTGCACACCTGTGTTAAGGAAGGGCCTTCTGGATTAGAGCCTGGGAGGGCCAGAGAATTAAAGTGGGGATATTCTCAGAGTGAAAGAAATAAGAGCAGCCCCAGAAAGATCTTCCCACACCCATCCGTGTTTCGGAGCTTTGGTCCACATTTCTGGATTGGATAAACCCATGCTGGGACTGGGGCCCGCTGCCAGATTCCACGGAGGCCAGGAGGTGCGCAGTGACACCCTCGGAACTGCACGCAGTTGTGAGGTCTGCTTCTCAGACGTTTGGATGGCTGCCACGAGGCAGGGAGGGAGGAAATTGGGCCGGTTTGCATTCTGTTACAGACCAGGCTTTTGGATGACAGGATTCTTTCCAATCAAAATGCCATGGATTACTCCCTGCTGTGAGCTAATAGGGTGCTAATTAGCATATTTCATTTATTTACTTAACTGGGATGGAAACCATTGGGCACGTGGCCCACTTAGAATGGTTTCCCAGGGAAGCCATGAACTGCTCTAAGCGCTACCTCCTCCAATGATGGAAACCAGTCCACAGAAGCACATGCAGGTCCCTCCCAGGCCCCTCCACCCGCTTCTCTCCTTCACACCCGCTCTCCTCCAATAGCACACACTAGGGTTGGAGTCGAATCTGGTCTCACTTCAATAAGAATTTGAAACGAGAAATGAAATTGCACAGATATTTCCAATAGTTCATCTCCATGGACGCTTTTTGGCAACAGCATGGACCCTCTTGACTTTCTGCTTCACCTGTAATAATGACTCTTGGGTATCAGGGGAAGCAGAGGCGCCTCCTGATCTCTTTATCACTCTCTCTCTCTTTCAGATGCAGCGCCAGACTCACACAACGAGTGTCGATGGTTGCTGGGTTCCAGGGCCCTCTCTGGACTATTACTTGGGGAATCTTAAAACACCTGTTTGCCATGGTTTCCTCCTTACTTAGGGAATAACTCACTTTATAATCCTCACGCTACACTAAAGTACTTTTCAGTTCTTTGGAGTTTCACGTCTGCTAATCTCCCCAATGGCATATTTTCAGTTTGTTCAGGGGTAAACTATTAACAACATACAATGAAAACAAAGCAGCCCAAACCCACCGAGCAAAGAGAAGTGGATTCCAATATCAAACTGTTCAGGGGGTGGAAGGCTCACTGTGCTAAGCAGTAACACCAAAGGGCTGAGAAACAGGTGGTGCTACAAGGAACTCTGCCTGAGTGGGCAAAGTTGCTCAATAGCAACCTCACACAGTAGGAGTATTTCTCAATCACTTGGTAAAATGTGGTGTTTCTGCATAAACCTTTGTTTACCAAGGATTCTGTTAATGGTGCCATGATCTGCCCATTTGTCTGAGCCTAGAAAACCTTAAAGTCATCACAAATGTTTCCTCTTACCCTAACTGACCACCGAGCCTCTTCACTTTTACTTCCTGATTGCTGCTCAGCCATGTCTTTTCTGCATTTCCATTGTCACTGCCTAGTTCAGGTTTAGGTTACCTGTCACTCAGACACTTGCTTGGCGGACTGGAGTGTCCGATTCACCAGAGTTTGTTAGACATTCAGAATGCAGTGACTCCCTCAGCCCCAGGACAAATTGGCATTTTAACGAACTCCCCCTTGTGATCTGTCTGTACATTAAAGATTGATTGCCTGGCTGGCATGGGTCAGTAACCAGCGTCGACCTATGAACCAGGAGGTCATGGTGAGATTCCCTCAGGGCACATGCCCGGGTTGGGGGCTGGATCCCCAGTGTGGGCATGCAGGAGGCAGCAGATCTGTGGTTCTCTGTCATCATTGATGTTTCTATCTCTATCTCTTTCTCCCCCTTCCCCTTCTTCTCTGACATAAATAAAAATATTTTTAAAAAAGATTGAGGATCACTGAGCTAGACTACCACAAGCTGCCATCCAGTGTACTTCTGCCATCCGTTTCCTCTGTCAACAGGCTCCACACACCTTTCTTTAAGGCTCATAGATCTGATTATGTCACTCTTCTACTTAAAATTTGTCCAGATCTCTCCGTTATCTACTGGATAAAATTGTGCAGCAGATATGATATTTTCAGTTTATCACATCAGTTAGCCCAGAGCTATAACTTTATATTTGTGTATAGAACATAGTTTCTATGTCAGGTTTCTTATACTATTTAATGGTAAAACCTTTTTCTAGTTAATTCTAGGAGACCCAGTCACTTCATGTTTTTCAGTCATTTTACATTGAAGTTCAGTCAACCCTAATTTGCCATTCTATACTTTCCACCTCATTTTCCTGCCATCAGAATTCCTAGGGACTTGCATAGTTTTAAGGGCATCACCTGGAAGGCAATTGGCCATTATTGGTGTCTGTCCCTGTTGGAGCACGTTGTCCGGCACAGTCATTTCTCCATGCTGGTGTGCACCAAGCAGCTAGATCCCCATCTTTCCAGACTGTCCCTCATGTTATGCTCTTTGCTGCTTTCTCCTGTGGCATTTCTTTGTGACAACCAGGGCATCATATCTGGGCCAGCTGCATTTCTCTTTTTTTTTTCAGTTAATTTATGAACCCATCTTGGGGGATAGAAAGACTTTACTGCTTTGGGTTGCTGAGAGAGATACAGCGGGGCTACCCAAATCCCCTGCAACCCAGACACTCCCACAGCTATCTATGTTATCCCCCAGCATCTGTGTCTAGGCTCCTGAGGTTTTTTATCTGCTTTTTAGCTCCTCTTTTCAGTCATTCAGCCACCCAAAATTTTGCACGGCACCTACTGGAGCCGTTATCAATGGAAGTCAATGGAAATAACAGACTTCTCTGTATCTTCAGTCTTTTTACATAACATACCCTTCACCTGTCACCTAAATTGTGTATAGACTCACAATCTAATCTAATAATAGACAAACATGGTTATTGACCATACATTTGCTATGCTTCCCATTGGCTAATCAGGGCGATATGCAAATTAACTGCCAACAAAGATGGTGGTTAAATTGCATACGTAGGCACAATGATGGGAGGCGAAAGGGGAAAGTCAGTGATTGGAAACCCAGGCAGCAGGCAAGAGCCAGGTGGCAGGGCAAAAGCATCCCTGGGGGCTGCCTTTGCCCGCCCCCCAGCCGGTGATCGGAGAAGCTGGAGGGGGGCAGGGAAGAGGCAGGTGCCGGCGTTCGCCTCTTCCCTGCCCCTCCCCTGGTCGTGGATCAGCGACCGGAGAAGCCAGAGGGGGGGCAGGGAAGAGGTGGGTAGCTGCGGCCAGTGTTCGGAGAAGTACCTGTATTTTTAATAATTTCTTGACATGGTAAAAGAATTTTACATTATGATCCAAGGGTGGTGGGGTGAGGAGAAGGAGCAGCAGAAAAATCCAACAAACAGAAAGGGAAACAGAAATGCATGGTGGAAGGGATTTGAAGGGTGGGTAGGGCATTGCCCAACTACAATGTAATTGGTTTGTTACTGAGTACTATTCATGGGAAGACAGCATCCTGACTCCTTCTCTATACAGCATATTAGGAGTAAAAATGATGCATCCAGGTGGAAATATGATTAGGGGTTGGAAGACAGACAGGGAAAGAAGAAGTCAGAAATAGACACTGAGAGAGTCACTGGCTAGCTGGCTGCAAATACTGACTCTCCAGTAGTGATAGAATAAAAAAGTGGGGGATATCTCTGGAAGATTCAAGAGATAGGGGGCAACTCTTCTATGGTTTTGACTTGCCCAGCAGATTTCCACATACACACGTGTACACACCTATGTTTGGATGCACACACATATACACATAACTGACTGCCCTCCCTGGAAACACAGAAGAAGAAGAAGCCCCCAGAAGAAGAAGCCGCCCACCTTTGGTCCAGGCGCCAGTACCTGCAGCTGGCTACAGCCCAGGAGACAGACAAGCTACCCACCCGAGGTCCTAGGCTACCCACTCGGAGAAGCTGCCAGCCCTGTGGTCCAGGGCGCCAGCGCCTGTGGCCAGGGAAATAGGTTCCCTCTTCTCCTACTGCAGTCATTACTTCAATATTCCCCTTCTGAATTTCTCTCTTGTGCTGCAACCCAACTCCACTTTTCATAGGAAGGATACGGAACAGAGAGAGCAGTGTTAAAAGGTTACATTTTTAAGCCGGTAAGGTTGGTACTTGAACATATAAATGGAAAACTAGAGTCCTTAAGGTAGCAAAGGCTACAAAGGACAGGGACAGCACATGACCTATTATATCCAGCAATCCATATGAGGACTGAGAACTTTGCAATGATGACAATTATTGAAGATATGAATCAACTAAAATAGTTGACAGGGACAATTCTTCCATCTTTTAAAATATCTACATCAAATCTGTTTAAATAGATTTTCATCTGCATGATATAACACATTCTGACAAGGCCACCACCACCACCAATGTGGTCAGTGTTGTCCCGATAAATGTTTAATAACTGAGGGACCGCCCCCCCCCCCCCGCAAGTGCACAAATTTTTATGCACTGGCCTACTAGTAAATAAATAAATGAATAATGACATTCTATCGTATACTTATAGATGCTTTGTGCATTGCAAAGCTCTTTAAAATTCTCCCCCTCCCTCAACTCACTCAATTCACATAGAACCCTGTGAGGTAGGAAAGGTAGATGTCCCAGGATAGCATCCCCAGATGAAAAAACCTTATTTCAGAGATGTTAAATACCTTTCCTGGAATCATCTGAGGCCTACAGATGGAAAAATAACCTTGAGGACTTCTGACTCTGGACTTACCAATATTTCTTGCAATATCCCATATAGAAAACTAATTTCTAGTTCTCCCACTCAACTCACCTGGTTTTTATGCTGATCACTTAGATTCTCTGCATCCCTGCCAATCACATTGTAAAATGCTTATGAGAATGATACACTCTGCCAGGTAATTGTGATGGGCTTTGAGCCCCCTGGGAGAAAAGAAAACTGTAGGTAGCATTTCCATTTCTCAATTTCTCATATTTTGTCCAGAAACTTTCTCCTACTTTATTTTTACACATCTTATTTCACCTCTTGGATATTAGGCTATCTGTTGGGCAAGGACTCTTTCCACACCTTTTTTACATCTTTGTAGCAATTAGTGCTATATGGGGTAGACAGTTGGTATCTAATGAATGCATATGAAATGAGTAAGTAAATAGAATCCAACCTCTGTATTTGCTGAACCATATGAAAGGCTCTATCTCTCTGTGAAGTTTGTGATATGTCTTGTTGCTTTATTCAAAAGTGTCTTAAATTTAATATCACACGCTGTTTCTTAATTTAAACCACCAGTACTCAACTTCAGAGTTCCAGCTGTATCTTGCCAGAGGTAACATCAAGTGTTCTTGTTGAGGGCACCAGCCTTCCAAATGAAAGAGCTGAAAAATGTCATGTATTAAGCAACCATTTATTTTTCTCTCATTCCAGAATTTCTTAGTTCAGTTGTTAACACATAACTTAATCAATGAATTTTTACGTATTCACTGATTAATTTAAACTCTTCTCAGATGCTTCTTTTGGAAATCTTAGCTAATTTCTCAAGTCCTGATTGGAAATTAGCATCTCCATAAAGCCTAAGACTTTTTGGTTGGTCTCAAATGTATGTGATTCTTTTTTTAAAGACAATCAGACATATTCTAGCATTTAGATGCCTTTTCTATTTTCCTGATAAGATTTGAAGTTCTTTTAAGAGCATAAAGAGTATGTTGCTTCCTTTTATGGCCTTAACTATTTAATTTTTGTTAACTGAAATAATAAAACATTCTAGTTTTATTTTTTAACATGAGAAAGATTATTTCTTCCTGGAAATATAGTGGAAACTATCAATTAATACTTTAATATTATAGTCTATTTTTCCTCCTAAGATTACATACTAATAACTTGGCCCTCCAAAAACATCAGTGGGTATGCCATTTGCAAGACAATCATAGGAAGAATGGAAAGAAGGGTCTCTGATATTTTTCCTTGGTGCCAGACTGCTCTGGGCTTATGTGATAAAGAGAATTTGTGATTCTCTAAAGTTGTTGTTCACATACTAATACAATTATTTACATGCCATTCATTGCCAAGCCTTGGCTCATAGATGTATCCATGTCTACTATCTATTCTGCTCCTCTGAGTGTCCACCTGCTTTCCACTGGAAAAATAGCTATGGACCTTATGAACTAAGAGGTAGTTTGATTGAAGCCCCAAATCAAGATAATGTTTTTGTTGTTTTCACAGAGAAAAAGAAACCATTTAAACTAGACAACATCAGTTGGAAATTACATTACCCAGTTAACACACACACACAAAAATTGATTGGGACCACATTTTCAATATTAGGGAACACACTGAATAACAGGTGAAACTATCTTATATATATTATAGAAATAAGATCGGACATATTAGGGAAAATATAAGCCAAAATTGTGTAGCTGTTGAGATAAATGGACTGGCATTTCCTGATTTACCAAGAGTTAAGACCTAATAAGAAATGATATGAAAGTAGTAGTCCAATTCCTGGATCTGGCTTTCTGGGCTACATTCTTACCAAAGACCCAAATATTACAGCTGGTCAAAACATCTCTGTGTATCTTGTTATGGACTGAATGCATGTGTTCCCCCAAAATCATATATTAAAACCCTACCCCTACTCCCTGAAAATACGACGATATTAGGAGGTGGGGTCTTTTGGAGGTAAATTTGGTTTAGATGAAGTTATGTGGATGGAGATTGGGATTAGTACCGGCTTCCCCTCTCTGTTCTCTGCTTTGTGAGCAATGAAACGGTGGCCATCTGCAACCCGGAAGATGGCCCTCACCAGAACTTGACCATGTTGGCACCCTGATCTCAGACTTCTAGCCTATGCAAAATAAATTTCTTTTGTTTAAATGCTGCCCAGCCCATTGTCCTTTGTTCTAGCAGCCTGAATGAACCAAGACACTAGTACTTCATTCCTCAGAACCCTCGTTTTTAAGTAGAATATGATAAGCAGCCTCTGAGGGGAATGTTCAAGGAAAAAAGCAACTGTATCTGGAAAACCAAAAACATTGACAAAAACCACATATATCTCTCCCCCAGCTTCTTTCTGAGGCTTATTTGTGTGTACTGTTTAAAGAAAGCCAAACTATCTCTTAGCAAACATCTTACCCAGGAACATCTTTCTATTAAAGGATGATCCCATTTCTTAGCTTACCCAAAGATTTCCTAAAGGTCATGCTGAGGATGTTTATTTCCTACTGCATGGAATGTACAAGGAAAGGAAGGGGGTCATAAGGTTGTAAGTTATAGTTGCTGTTGAAAGGAGCGTTGTGGTTTGAGATGAGCAGTGAGTTATATAAGCCAAAGATGTGGCCAGGTTTGCTGACTGCAGGAATTGGGCTGTGCAGTTATTCTTCAAGGATCCAATGTATAGTAATGGATTGTTAGTCTGAGGATGGTGAGTGGTACCTGGGTAAATCAAAACTTGGAAAAACGTAAAGTCCCCTTAAGAGCCTGAAGACCTTCCAGAATCAGCAGTTGAATTTCTTATAGCATGACAGTTCACAGAAGCCGAAAATGTCTTCATTGTATAGGGGAGGCAGTGAGAGGTTGGTGGAGATAAAGTCTCTCTCATATTCTTGTCTCCAAAATAGGGCTCTTACCCACTATTTTGGGTACTTGGTACTTGTGAAATAGAAAAGTAAATGTGCTCAGAAATGATAACCGCTCCCCACCCCAACCCCGCCCAGGATTCCAGGACCATCTTCCCTGCCACAGTCTTACAGAGTGCAATGGGATACGCTAAGAGACAATATGAGATTGTTAGGGGTCAGATGTCCAAAAGAATACCAACTCAATTGGAAATGGAGGTCCTTGGTTCTGAACTTCCCCAGGCCCACCTCACCAAATTGGAGAGTGCATGACATTGGGGTAAAAAAAAATAAGGTCTTCCTTTCCTAAGATGCATCAGGGGCCTTTGGGCCAAACCAGAAAACATAAAATTAGAGAAAATTGTACAAAACAGTGGAGAGTAAGTAGCTAGAAGATAAAGACTCATAAACCCTGGAGTGAGCTGGTGTTTTGGCTGCCCTGAGGTCACTTACTCCACAGCTAATCATATCTGGGGCAGAATTCTCCCCAGACCTTTGGATGGACAGATTATATCCCATAACTCCACCTTAGCATTTTCAAGTGCTCACATCTTAGAATTGACTTAATGCTCACATCTTTGACTTGACTTAGAGGTGGTGGCATCTGGTAGCTGATAAATGCTCAGGCTCATAAAGTATCAACTAGGCACTGCATGTTGGCATAATATTAGGCCATGTCTCCTTGGTTTGATTGACCATTTGAGATGATGTTCAGTGAGATGATGTTCTGGATGGTGGTAAACCTAAAAGAGTAACTTTACTCATCACCAGATACAGATGAGGCTGTAGGTGTCGCGGGTGTCTCATTTTGTATAGACTATATCTTTTTCTGTTTGGAGCATCTGGATCATTGAGAGCTGATAGTGTTCTCATACAGGTAACATTCACATGGATAACGGTTTTTTTCTGGCAGAAGTAAAACAACCCATTCTTTAGAAAAGATCTGGGATCTTGATAGGGTGAATAGAAAACTTAATGACCTCCTACTCTGAGTTGGTGTCCATATAATTGTGGAATACCTTATATTTAGATTTGGAAAGGGACAAGGACATAAGTAAATTTCATATTATTTGTATAATCATATTTGCAATATGTGGCCAACTCCTCAAGTTTATTGCTTAGGAAACCTACCTAAGAATTTGTGGGAATTGGCATTAGAGCCAAAGGAATTCAGAGCTCAGTAGGAGAGGTAGCCAATGCTGGCAGCAGAGAGCTGAGATCAAGGAAAAGCTTGGGTTTGCCAGAATATGGGTCATGGAACTCTGAACAATAAAGGCCTGGAACCTAAGGGGTATATGGGCAGCAGGTAATGGAAAGCACCAGTTTCTTTCCATGCCCATCTTGGTGGCTGTGGTTTCTGGGATTACTGATATCTCAGGAGAGAAGCAAGGGTCTTAGGGCAGAGTAGAAAGCTAGTAAAAGGGCCTAGAAATTGGTCTCTACACCTCCTCAAGCCCCTCCAACTATGATTACTCATCTCTGATGCAACACTAGTCACCTGGCCACTCTGCATCACACTACCTCTTCCGGTGGATTCTGGCAGGGCTAGAGCTGGCAGCTTTCTATGTGGGTGGGCGGCACTTCACTGGAGAGGTCATCCCTGGGTGATGGGGGCCTTTCCATTGCAGTAAAGGGATAGCTGAAGGCACATCTCAGCCTTAGGCATTAATAGTTTTGGGTCTGAGTAACTAGCAGAGGTTTTGTTGTCTTTAGGTCATGGTGGTTGTCAGGTTTGGGTAGCCTGATCTGCTAGTTCCTAAAGGTCTTGATATCAAAGATTGGGGTTTCTACATATGTTATTTTACTAGACTATTGGGAAAGTGAAGGAGAAGGCTCCTCAGAGAGGTTGGCAACATTCCCATTCCCTTTGGGTCCTGCCAGTATTTCATGGGCTATCTCTTGCCAGGCAGGTCACAAAATATATTGCTCAGTACTGCAATATGTCAACGGTCTGTGACCAGAGAAAAGTTTCATCCCTCTATCTTCTGTCTCCTGCCTCATGAAAGGACCAGTATTCCATTGACTGCTAAACACACACACACACACACACACACACACACACACACTGCATGAATTGCATTCAAACCTGGAATTTAGTGCAAGCATACCTTGTTTTATTGTGACTCACTTTATTGCATTTCAAAGATACTGTTTTTTTTTTTCTTTTCTTTTTTTTACAAATTTAAGGTAAGATAGCCTCCCCACCCCCCAGCAAAAAGGTAATGACTTCTCTGAAGGCTCAGATGATGGTTAACATTTTTTAGCACTAGAGCAGTGGTCGGCAAACTCATTAGTCAACAGAGCCAAATATCAACAGTACAATGATTGAAATTTCTCTTGAGAGCCAAATTTTTTAAACTTAAACTATATAGGTAGGTACATTGTTATTAACTTAATTAGGGTACTCCTAAGGCTTAGGAAGAGCCACACTCAAGGGGCCAAAGAGCCGCATGTGGCTCGTGAGCCGCAGTTTGCTGACCACGGCACTAGAGTATTATTTACTTAAGATATATACATTGTTGATTTTAGACATAACATTATTACATACTTAATAGTCTACAGTATAGTGTAAACATAACTTTTGGAAGCACTGATAAACCAAAAAATTTGTGTGACTTGCATTATTCGGATATTCTCTTTATTTTCTTGGTCTGGAACCGAATATGCAATATCTCTGAGGTATGCCTATGTCAAAATGGCTAAAAAGTTAAGGGCAATTACAGCCTCAAGTAACTTAAAGGTTAATAAATAGGATGTGTTTTAAATAGGGTTGTATACAATGCATCAAACATTTCACCAAACACCTGGTTTTGTTGTTGTTTTCCTTACTTACAGTGTTGGCTTTAGGCCAAGGCTGGCAGACTAAAACTGACTTTGGACAGATTCTGAGGCAATATACTTTTCTCCTATATCCAGCAGGGAGTAAAAATACTTTTCCTTTCCCAGAAGCCCTAGAAACCTTCTTCTGTTGTCTCATTGGCCTATATGGGTTAGGGGCCCATCATTGACTCAACCATTGTAGCCTGGAAGATGAGTTTCACTGATAGGATTAAGTTACTCAGGACTTGTTATAAGTATTTAAACTACTAATTATTTTTGTTATTTTAAAATAAAATAAATAGGTACTTAAACATCACTTTTAGAATAGTCAGATTATTCTGAGTTGGAATACAAAAGAAATCTTAGTTTTTTATTAATTGCATGAAACACTAGGTAAAGCATAAAAGACTTGGCAGTTGGTCAAATTACATAGTAAAAAATGTATTGTGGATGAAGTTGGTTGAAACCACATTCTTTGAAGATTTTGAAAAATACTTTATCTTCCAATAAATGCCTGGTCTGCCAGATATGACCTATGTGAAGTTCCCCTTTGATACAGGAGGATGCAACAGATAGTCTCAAAGTCCTCCTGTCTCTGTACCAGGAAAATGCATAAGAGATATTCTACATTCTTCCTACCACAAAGCAAATTTTAATGTCACACACTCAAAACATAGTGTCTTAGTCTTACAGTTTCTATAACAAAATATTATAGATTCAGTAGCTTGCAAACAACAGAAATTTATTTCTCACAATTCTGGGAAGTCTAAGATTATGGCACCAGCTTGGTCATGTTTTGGTGAAGATCTTCTTGGTTCATAACCAGTGGCTTCTTGCTATGTCCTCACCTGGTGGAAGTGGTTAGGGATCCCTCTGGAGCCTCTTTTATAAGACACCAACCCCATTTATGGGTTCTCCACCCTTATGATCTAAGGTTAAATCCTCCACCTGGTAATACCATTACCTTCAGGAGTTAAGATTTCAACATACGAATTTTGAGGGGACACATTCAGACCATAGCACATAACTTTTCTCCTATCAAATGATGTGATATTACAGAAAAAGCAGGGTATGAGAATCCAGAAGGAACTGGCTTCTGATCTTTGCTTTGCTATATATAAGCTGGTTACTTTGGTTAAATCATTTCACCACTCAGCCTGTTTCATTACCTGTAAAATGTAGATAATAATACTTACCTTCTTTCTACCTCATCGAGTTGGATGAGGGTCAAATAAAATATACCTGAAAGTGCTCTCTAAGGTGTGAAGGGATTTCTGAATGTAAAGTATTCTTCTTATTATGATTACTATTATTTTACTAATAATTTGCACAAAATAAATTTATGGTCTTGGCCAAGTATTTAGCATCTTTCACTCTTATTTTTTGTTCTTATAAAATGAGTGGTTGAATCAGATGATCTCTAATATTTCTTCCTATTAATCTTTGAAGTCCTTTAATTTTATTATTTATTCATGCTATCGAATAATGCTTGCCCGCTGGAGTTAGAGAGCATGGATTTCCAATGGTCAGCTTTGACCAGAAATTCTGAGAGTCAATTAAAGTTGTATCTTTGATGCAGTTTTGTGGAATTTTAATGATGGTAATTATAATCAACTTAGAGTATTTGTTCAGTGGCCTGAGTTAGTTTGTGTTCTACATGCAGCCTTGGCTGTATATAAGTTTGCAGGTTAGCTTGTGGACACAGTTGTTGAGGAAGAACGTATACAACTCAGAGAACTGAAGAGTTAGCCAAGGACATCCAATTTAGTGGCAATTTCAGGAACAGAAGTAACATATCTTGGTCTTCGTGGGGCAGAATTTGTACTTAATATATTTTTAGTTCTAAAGGAATAACTGAATTAGTGAGAAAATGGCCTCTAAAGCTAATAAGGAAGAGTTGCTTTTGATCGTGGGAGATTTTGAACTATCTAGATGGAGAGGAAATGAAAGAACAGATCAGAGAATTAAGACCTTGAAACAGTGAACTCTAAGAATTGTGAACTAAAGCAATGGTATTTCAGAATACCATTCTATATGTTCATTCTATACAGAGCTTTTATCTGTTTATATTTTCAGACAATAAATATGAATTTATTTGGTAGAGATGATGATGACGGTGATAATATAGGGTACATTCATTACAGTAATCCCCCCTTATCATGTTTTGCTTTCCATGGTTTTAGTTACCCAAAGTCAAGTGTGGACCAAAAATATTAAATGAAAAGTTTCAGAAAAAACAATTCATAAATGTTATTTATTTAGTTTTTTAAATTAAATCTTTATTGTTCAGATTATTACTTTTGTTCCTCTTTTTTCCCCCCATAACTCCCCTCCTCTCAGTTCCCGCCCCACTCTCCACCCTCACTCCCCACCCACTGTCCTCATCCATAGGTGCACGATTTTTGTCCAGTCTCTTCCCGCATCTCCCACACCCCTTCCCCCCCCCCCCCCAAGAATAGTCAGTCCATTCCCTTTCTATGTCCCTGGTTCTATTGTAATCACCAGTTCATTCTGTACATCATATTATTTATTCACTTGATTCTTAGATTCACTTGTTGATAGATGCATGTTTGTTGTTCATAATTTGTATCTTTACCTTTTTCTTCTTCCTCCTCTTCTTAAAGGATACCTTTCAGCATTTCGTATAATACTGGTTTGGTGGTGATGAACTCCTTTAGCTTTTCCTTATCTGTGAAGCTCTTTATCTGACCTTCAATTCTGAATGATAGCTTTGCTGGATAAAGTAATCTTGGTTGTAGGTTCTTGGTATTCATCACTTTGAATATTTCTTGCCATTCCCTTCTGGCCTGCATAGTTTCTGTTGAGAAATCAGCTGACAGTCATATGGGTATTCCCTTGTAAGTAATTGAGTCTCTTTCTCTTGCTGCTTTTAAGATTCTCTCTTTGTCTTTTGCTCTTGGCATTTTAATTTTGATGTGTCTTGGTGTGGTCCTCTTTGGATTCCTTTTGTTTGGGGTTCTCTGTGCTTCTTGGACCTGTAAGTCCATTTCTTTCACCAGGTGGGGGAAGTTTTCTGTCATTATTTCTTCAAATAGGCTTTCAATATCTTGCTGTCTCTCATCTTCTGGCACCCCTATAATTCTGATATTTGTACTCTTGAAGCTGTCCCAGAGGCTCCTTACACTATCTTCGTATTTTCAGATTTTTTTTCATTTTGCTTTTCCGGTTGGGTGTTTTCTGCTTCTTCGCATTTCAAATCTTTGACTTGATTCTTGTGCTCCTCTGGTCTGCTGTTGGGTGTCTGTATAATATTCTTTATTTCAGTCAGTGTAAGCTTAATTTCTAGTTGGTTCTTTATCACAACATCTAGGGTCTCATTAGATTTCTTGAGACTCTCATCAAGTTTATCGGCAGTTTCCAGCAAGTTATTGAAAGCCCTTAAAAGTGCGTTTTTTAGCTCTATATCCTCCATTTCTGTCATGTTTTTTTGTCTCCGCATTTTTTATGCTTTCTTGGTGCACCCCCTTGTGGTCTTTGTGCGCAGTCTTGTTGTAGTTAAGCCTTGATTGTTGTCGGCAATACTAGGGGTGAATTGACCTCCAGGCTAACTGGCTATGAGAGTCAGCTGTGTCTGCAGTGGGAGAGCTTCTGTGCTGAATCTCTAGGGCAGTGCTAATCTAGCCTTTGCCTGAGGCTACCCGGCAAATGCCTCTGTGCAGGGCTTGGGTGGGCCGGGTCCCTGGGGATCTATAGGGCAGGTGGAGTGAGCAGTTATGGCTGCTCTCAGTTCCGTCCCCAGCGGCTCTGCAACTGCTGCAAACCTCGGAGAGAAAGCTGCACTGCCTTCCCGCTTCTCCCGTTTGAGTCTGGGTCTCTAGAGACTCGCCCGGATCTGGAGCTCAGAGTCTGAAACTCCCTACTGATTGAAAACAACAACCGTGCCCTCCGCCGCTGGCCCACTCCACATGCACTCCGCACCTTAGTATTTCACTTCAGCACTGCGCCTCCTCTGAGTCTCGTATGGTTTCCTCTTTCCTCCTAGTTGTAGAACTTCCACTCAGCCAGCCTTCCTGTGGTTCTGGATGATGCCTGTTCCGTCTTTTAGTTGTATTTTTGAAGTGGTTGTAAAGGCAGCAAACTCCGGCATTAACCTATGTCGCCATCTTGAATTCATAAATTTTAAATTGCACACTGTTCTGAGTAGGATGAGGAAATCTTGTGTCTTCCAGCTCCATCCTGCCCAGGGCATGAAGCATCTCTTTGTCTAGTGTGTACACAGGCTTGTATGCTGCCCCCTTCCTTAGTCACTTAGTAGCCCTCTTGGTTATGAGATAGAATGTTGAGGTATCACAGTGCTTGTGTTCAAGTAATTCTTATTTTACTTAATAATTGCCCAAAGAGAATGATGCTGTCAATTCCAATAGGCCAAAGAGAAGCCATGAAATGCTTCTTTTAAAAGGTGAAAGTTCATGACTTAATAAAGAAAGAAAAAATTGTATGCTGAGGTTGTTAAGACCTGTGGTAAGAATAAAGCATCTATCTATGAAATTGTGAACAAGAAAAAAGAAATTCATGAAAAGCATTACATTTGTTGTGGAGACATGAACAGAAAATGTGTTCCAACTGATGGCAACATATTACACCAGAACCTACATGGAGACTTCAGTCAGGGATCCCCAGAAGGAGCAATCACATTCACATACCTTTTATTACAGTACATTGTTATATAACTGTTCTATTTTATTATTATTGTTAATCTCTTTCTGTGCCTAATTTATAAATTAATCTTTATCATCCTATATAATAAAGAGGTAATATGCAAATTGACCATCACACCCTTGCACAAGATGGCCACCCCCATGTGGGCACAAGATGGCCCGCAGGGAAGGGCAATTGTGGGTGATCAGGCCAGCAGGGGAGGGCAGTTGGGGGCGATCAGGCCTCCAGGGGATCAGTTAGGTGTCAATCAGGCTGGCAGGGGAGTGGTTAAGGGGTGACCAGGCAGGCAGGCAGAAGCAGTCAGGGGCAATCAGGCAGACAGGCAGGCGAGAGGTTGGGAGCCAGCTGTTCTGGATTGTAAGAGGGATGTCCGAGGGGTCCCAGATTGGAGAGGGTACAGGCTGGGCTGAGGGACAACTCTCCAGTGCACGAAATTTGTGCACTCGGCCTCTAGTAGGTACCTAAGTATAGAACAAAACATAATGTATATAGGGTTTGGTGCTATCTGCAGTTTTAGGTATCCATTTGGGGTCTTGGAAGGTAAGAGGAGGAGAGCCCACTGTACTTGCTTATTCCCTGTAGACCTAATCTAAGAGCTTTACATCTGTTCTTTCATTTGATCCCAACTATAATTTTATGTGACAGTAGTATTATTATTTTATCTTTGCACATGAGGAACTTGAATCACAGAATGGTTAATCGACACACAGTAAATGATAAGAACACAATAAATAATGGGCAGGGCTGGAATTCAAACCCATTTAACCCTGGAAACACACTTACCCAGTTGGATACATCAGCCAAAAATATGAACTACTAACCCTACTGAAGTTTTTACTATTCTTGATATGTCACCTGTTAACCTATTTGATTCTCATAACAACTGTTTGCAGTAGTTACTATCATCATCACCATCTTTTAGATGTGAAAACTAAAGACCAGAGGGCTAGCTCCAGAATTTGTGTTCTACTATTATTCTATAACAATAATAATGTAAAAACAGTAATAAAAATCACCTTAAAAATTACAGCAACATATTCTTGTTGAGAGAGTTTTGTAGGCCAGCTGCAAAAGGCTTTATCCACATGATCTTTATTATAATTGTATTAGGTGTAAATAGTTTTCATCCTCATTTTATAAAGGAGAAAATTGAGACTTAGAACAATTAAGAAATTTGCCCATAATTTTATAAATGAAAATGTTAGAACCTATAACTCTAGACTTTGGAGACTGACTCCAAAGCCTGTGATCTGAAATACAACACTATTTTGAACCATGTTCAGTTCTGGATTTGGGATAGGACATTATGAAATGTTGACCCATTATGAGCATAAAATTTGTCTATTAATTCATTCAATGAATCTTCATTGAGCACCTATGTATTGTATACCAAGTGATATGCCCCCATGGTTACCCTGGTGGTTTTTAAAATAGTACACAATATTTTCTCAGACAAAGAAAGCCTCTAGAAACAAATGGTAACAATAAATGGTGACATAGATGTTTAAACAAATGCAAAGGTATTTGGAAAATGATCATTTTAGGCTTGATCTTGAAAATATTTAAATTAATGGATTCAATTTTAAAACAAAATACTTAAGTTAATAAGCAACAGCAAAAAGTCCACAAAATACATATAAAACTGATTAGATTGTCATACTTAATTTCAAATTCTTCTATACCCCCAACCTCATTGCAATAATTAAATCAGTGAAGATCAAATGAAATTACCTCATGCAGAGTTTTGAAAGTATATTGAATAGGGTCTCCCACTATATATTTTACTTACACTTTTAATTCCTGGACCCAATTCCAATGGGTGTGTTGGGGAGGAGTAGGAGAGACTGTTCACATAGAACTAAGAAATTCTCAGACACCAACAGGGTGTCCCAGGATTCAACTCTATTCTGACCCTATCTACCCAGAAATAGTGTCAGATTCTACAGACAGAATGCTCAGTCCTACAGGACTGCCCCCACTTCAGATTCCAGCCACAAGCTCAGGCTGATACCTGTGCTTCTGACCGGCTAGCTACAGATCAGAGGATCCAATGCCCCCCTCCAACTCAGGATGCCAGTGGTAAATCCAGGTTGTTACCTGCACTTTTGACCCATTGGCTATGAATCAGAGGACCTCTTCCTGGGGTTTGATTAATTTACCAGAATGGCTTACAGAACTCAGAGAAAGATTTTATTCATTAGATTACCAGTTTTTATATAAAAGGACATAACTCAGGGGACAGCAGGTAGAAGAGATGTGCAGGGCAGGGTTTGGGAAAGGGTAATGAGCTTCCATGCTTTCTCCAGGTGCCCCACTGTCTCCAATCTCCCTGTGTTTACCAAGAAGCTCTCCAAACCCAGTCCTTCTGAGCTTTTATCAGCCTCTTTTTCTTCTCCCTTCCCCAGAGGGTCAATGGGTGGGACTGAAAATTTTAATTCTCTAATCACAAGGTTGGTTCCTTGAACAACTTGACCCATTCTTAGGCATTTTTTCAAAAGTCTCTGCATCAGCATAACAAAAGACACCTTTAGCACTCTCAGCACTTAGAAATTTCAAGGGTTTTGGGAGCTGTGAACCAGGACCTGTGGGTGAAGACCAAATATATATGAGAAATATATACATCACAATACCACAGTCTTTGAATAAGTCCTTATCAAAAAAAACAACCATCGGAAGATACTAGACTCTCATTGTCATTAATTATTCTATCCAGTCCATCATCATATTGTATGGAAATGTCTCCCAGGGCAAGGCCACTCAAGGTTTTCAGGCTTGTACTTTATCTTGCCAGCTTCCCAAAGCAGGGGTGCTGTCAGCAATGTATGACTTTGCCCTTTCAGGCACCTGGTATAATGAAGCTAAGAGACAATATCATCTCTTGCTCTGAACTTCTTTTGAGGGAGGTGTTAAGGTAATATTGGATTTCCCTCATTACCTATGGCATTTATCCTCATTTTTACCCACGCCTACTGCTTTTCCTTCTCTCTATTTACACTTATACTTTTTCCACCTTTGGAAGGGACATTGGTTTCAACCACTGTGTTGGTTTACATTGCTGGCTGCCATACTAGTCTAGCAAGTGCCCCGCTCAGTCTACTTCTACTGAGATAAGCAAGTTACATGGGCACAGAACTCATGGGCTATCTTTACCACCTGACACCAGGACTGCTTTCACTGTTAATTCCAATTCTGCCAGATGGTTTAAAACAAAATACTTAAGTTAATAAGAAGCAGCAAAAAATCCACAAAATACATATAAAACTGATTCGGATATTTTAGGAATGTTGACATGAAGGTTAAAAACACAGTTACAGCACCCTCATTTCCAGTCCTTGGAGTATGGCCCTGATCCTGTGATCATTGCATCACGTAGGGGTAAAAAAAAGTTGAGGTGATGTGGGGAAGAAAGAATATTAACACCTTCCCAACCCTCTTCCCCACACATACTAGAAACACAGAGACATCTCTCTAGTAGGACAATTCTTTCTCCCCACTCATGTTCACCTTGAGTGTGAGCCTACTCATGAAGGCAGGGAAGCCAGCCCTTTATGCTTTTTTCCCCTCTGTTTTGGACAACCAAGGTTTTAATTGCCTGTTCCAACCTTTTATTAAGACTATTACTCTGAGGAGGATACCTCTCTGCCCTTGATGGACATTATAAGTGTTTTCCGTTGTCTGGAGAAATGAAAATGCCATTTCAGTAAAGGTTCCTCAGAAAGCTGAAGAAACTGATCTACAAAAGAAAACAACTCCTTTACACTATACTCCTTGGTCTCAGTAATTTCTTAGTTGTGTCCGTCCTCCCACATTGACTAACTTTTTGGTGACTAGATGTCTTGGTTTATACAAGTGGTTCTCAACTTGTGGGTTGCGACCCCTTTGGCGGTCAAACGACCCTTTCACAGAGGTCGCCTAAGACCATCCTGCATATTAGATATTTACATTACGATTCATAATAGTAGCAACATCACAGTTATGAAGTAGCAACGAAAATAATTTTATGGTTGGGTCACAACATGAGGAACTTTATTTAAAGGGCCAGAAGATTGAGAACCACTGGTTTACACCTTGCTGTGTGCACAATTTTTATCTTTCTATGTAGTTTTGAGGCTAGTGGCTATCGCTTAGACTGACCCAAGTCTGATCTTGGTTTAGCATCTTGGTTTAGCATCAAGCACCAATCCGGTACTTTCTTTAACTTTCATTTTAGCCATTACAGATAACAATAACCAATGGATTGAATATTTTGCCTTTTTCTTATTAGCCTTTATTTTCGTATGCATTAAGTGAACCCACTCCCCACGAGTTGGATCCATCTCTAAATTGGTAACTTTCACCTTCAGTAACTGACTTCACACAGCAGTTGCTTCATACTATGGGTGACTATGTGGTCATTCCAGAGTTAAAGGGTCTCATCCTCTACCCTTTTATTCTTTTTCTTCCCAAACCACATGTTTTTGTGAGCCAGAGTCATTCTAGCAAATCTCACTTCACTGAAACCAAGTCTTTTGGGTTTGGGGAGCTGTAAGCCAGGTGCCATGGACAAAGACCAAACACATATGAGCAATATATAAATCACAATACCACAACTTGCAAAGTGAGTGCAAATTGGATTAGGCCATGTTCTTTGAGATAGAATACTTGCTAGGTGCAATGAGTGACAACAATTATAAAGTCAGTCAGTCACTTTATAACTAGAAGAGGTCACAGGGCATCCTAGCCAAAGGGCCTTGTGTGATCAACTTACCCTCTCAATCCTTACGTTTTGCTTACTTCTGATATTTTCCACCTGATTTTTAATTTCAAGGAAACTATTTTTTTTTTTTTTGGCAAGGGTTTGCACTTATTCCCTAAGAATAATTCTAGTTTTTGTTTTTTCTTTGGAGTTTTAAGAACAAAGATATTCCCTCATTGTGCATTAGTTTTGACTATACAAGTTTGTTAAAACTTCTATATCTAATCAATGCTAGCAGGAATAGGTCTACCCTGCTATGATTTTTAAAATGTGGCATTTTCATAATATAGTGTAGTATTTTTTAATAGTAGGTTTTCAATATATGCTTGTTGAATAGAAATTAAAATTTTTTAATTAACATATAATTAAAATACAATAAAATGAACACATCTTATTCATTTGATGAGTTTTGACAGTTCTTTCCAACCCTGTAATCATTACTTGCACCAAAAGAACAACAACAACAAAAAAAAACATTTTCACCAGCCTGAGAGTTTTCTCTTGCCTCTTCGTCAATCGCCTCCCCATACCTGAATTCAACCACTTCCTACTTCTCTCTATATATTCTGGTTTTGTGAAAACATGCAGTGTATTTTTGCATCAGGATTCTTCTTCTCATCTTAATGTTTTGAAATTCATTTGTTGCTTGAATTTGTACTTCATTATTATATTACTGAGTAGTATTCCATTTTATGAATATAATACAATTTAATTATTCATTATTTTATTGATGGACATTTCAGTTATTTCCAGGTTTTGGCCTATTGACAGTCTTGTACAAGTGTTTTTGTGCATAATTTTGGTATCATCTTGGTAAATACCTAGAATGCAATTCCAGGTTTGGAGGAAAAATGTATATTTAACTTTACAAGAAACTGCAATACAGTTCTTTAAAGTAGTTGTGTCATTTTATATTCCCCCAGTATGAGAGTTCTAGTTGCTCTACATCTCACCAACATTTAGCATTTTCAATCTTTTAAATTTTGCCCAGCATAGTGGGTTTGAAGTAGTATCATATTGTGGATTTAATTTCCTGATATTGAGCACTAATAGGTGCTTATTGGTCATTTGTTTATCTTCTTTTATAAAGTGCCCCAATCTTTGGCTTTTTGTTATTTCTCTTTTTACTCTTGCTTTGTATGAGTTCTTTATAAATTTTTTATATATTTACTTTATATGTGACTTTTTCAAAATATGTATTCCAAATATTTCTTTCCCAATTTGTGATTTGCATATTCATTTTCTTAATGGTGTTTTTTTGATAAGCAGAAAAAAACCTCATTTTAATAAAGTCAAATTTATCAATTTTTCTTTTATGATTATTGCTTTCTGTGTCCTGTCCAAGAAATCTTTGCCTAACTCAAGTTGCAATGACATTCTCTTGTGTCTATTATTTCTTTTAGAAGCTTCATGGTTCTGGGATTTTTATTTAAATCTATAACCCATTTAAAATTATTTTTTTTCTGTATGGAGTAAAATTGGGATTCAGGTTTATTATTATTTTTTTATACAGCTATCTAGTTGTAAAAAAGATCTTGTTGACCCTGTAACTTGGTACTGTGCTAAAGAATCAATTGACCTTATATGTGAGGTAATATTTTTTTACTCACTTTTCCATTGATTTGATATCCTATGTTGGTACCACACTGTATCGTGTTTTTTTGGTTAATCCTCCCCTGAGGATACTTTTTCTATTGACTTTTTTTTTTTTTTGAGAGAGAGAGAGAGAGTGGAAGAGAGGGGAAGAGACAGAGAGAGAGAAACAACAATGTGAGAGAGACACACCGATTGGTTGCCTCCTGCATGCACCCTGACTGGGGCCTGGATTGAACCTTCAACCAAGGTAGGTGCCCTTGACCAAAAATGAATATGAGACCCTTCAGCCTGAGGACCAATGCTGTAACTACTGAGCCAAACCGAGTAGGGCTATTGTGGTTTTCAATAAGTCTTGGGATCACGTAAGTAAGTCCTTAAACTTATTATTCTTTTCAATATTATTTATACCATTCTAGATCTGTTGCATTCCATATAAGGTTTAGAATTAACTTGTCAATTGCTTCAAAAGAGCCTGATGGAAATTCTGATAGGGATTGCACTGAAGATACAGATCAATGTGGGGAGACTGGGCATTGTAACACTTGAGTCTCTCAATCCATAAATATGATCTAATGAAGACATCTACTTATGTCTTCATTAACTTTTCTAACCAGTGTTTTATAGTATTTGGTGTAGCCATCCTGCACATCTTCATTAACATTTTTCCTAGGTATTTGAAATATTTTAGTACTATTGTAAATTGTTTTTTTTTTTAAATTTCACGCTCCAATTGTTCATTGCTAGTATATAAAAATAAAATTTCTTTTTAAATATTGCCCTTATATTCTGTACTTTTGCAAAATCCACTTATCAGTTATTGTCTTTTTTTGTAGATTTTTTAAGGGTTCTTTATGTACACAATCATATTGTCTGAATAATTCCAGTGCTACTATTTAAAAAATATTTATGTCTGTAATGTATTTATCCTCCTTTATTGTATTAGTTAGAACTTCCAATATAATGTTGAAAAGGAGTGAGAGCAGTCATATTTGCCTTGCCTCAACTCTTAAATAAGCTTTAACAATTAAAATAATGTTGCCACCTTGGCCACATTGGGTGGTTAGAGTGTTGGTCTGCACACCTGAGGGTCATGGGTTAAATTCCTGGTCAAGAGAGCGTGCCTAGGTTGCAGGTTTGATCCCTATCCCTGGTTGGGACACGTTCAGGAGGCAACCAATCAATGTGTCTCTCTTGCATTGATGTTTCTCTTCCCCCCATCCCCCTCCCTTCCACTCTCTCTAAAAAGCAATGGAAAAAAATCCCCACTCCCTCAAGTGAGGATATAAATATATATATAATGTTGCCTATAGGTTTTTCTTAGATGTGTTTATCAGAATGAGAAAATTCCCTGATAGTCTTAGTTTGCTGAGAGTTTTATTAGATAGGTATTGTCAATTTGTTTTCTTCTATTGAGATAATTTTTTCCTCATTCATTTTGTTAATGTGGTGAATTACATTGATTGCTTTTTAAATGTTGACCCAACCTTCCATTCCTAGAATAAACCAACTGGGTCATGATGTTTTTTCTTTTTTACATATTTCTGGATTTGATTTGCTAATCTTTTGTTAAGAATTTTTATATCCATCTTCAGGACGGATATTAGTGTAATTTTCTTCTCTTGTGATCTTTTTGTTAGATCTTGATTTCAAGGTTTTGCTGGCCTCATAAAATCAGTTGGCAAGTACTTCTTCTGCCTCTGTATTCTTAAATACGTTTTTGTAGGATTAGTGTTATTTCCTCCTTGGTTCTTTATAGCATTCACCATTGAGATCTACTGGCCTGAAGTTTTGTTTGTGAGAACATTATTTATTGCACATTTAATAAAAATAGGCTTTATTAATCTTTTGCTGTGTAACTAATTATCACAAACTTAGAAGCTTAAAACATCTCATATTTATTATTTCAGACTTTCTGTGAGTCAAGAATCCAGGCAAAACTTAGCTGAGTTCTCTGCTTCAGAGTCTCCCATAAGGGTGTAATTGAGGTGTTGGTCAGGACTGGGGTCTCAACTGTGGCTTGACTCTGGAAAGGTCTATTTGCAAGTTAATTTTGTTATTGATGGAAGTTAGTCTTTTTCAGGAACTATGGGCCTCATTTTCTTGCTGGCTGTTGGCCTGAGGCTTGCCTCAGTTCCTTGTCATGTGAACCTCACTACATAGCAATTTCATCAAAACCAGCAAGAAAGAATGTTTGTAGCAAGATGGGAGTTACAATCTTATCCTATCTAATAATAGACAAACATGGTAATTGACTGTACCTTCGCTATGCCTTCCATTGGCTAATCAGCGAGATATGCAAATTAACCACCAACGAAGATGGCGGTTAATTTGCATATGTAGGCGCAAAGCAGCAGAGCAAAGACTGATGGCGGCTCCAGCTGGAGCAGCGAAGGCTTGAAGGCGGCTCGGGCCGGAGTGAAGGCCTGGGTCCCGGGTGCCAGAGGAAAACCAGTGCCAGCAGCCAGGGGAAGGGAAGGCCTTTTGTACGAATCTTTTTGTGCAACAGGCCTCTAGTCCTATATAATAAAAGGCTAATATGCAAATCAACCAAATGGAGGAACAACTGGTGGCTATGATGAGCACTGCCCACCAGGAGGCAGATGCTCAATGCAGGAGCTGCACCCTGGTGGTCAGTGCGTTCCCACAGGGGAGCGCTGCTCAGACAGAAGCCAGGCTCCCACACTGGGAGCTGGCCTAAGACATCAGTCGGACATCCCCCAAGGGCTCCCGGACTGCGAGAGGGCACAGGCCAGGCTGAGGACCACCCCCAAGTGCACGAATTTTGTACACCAGTCCTCTAGTGTAACATAATCATGAAAGTGACATCCCATCCACTATGCCTTATATTATTATTAGAAGCAAGTCTCTCAAAGGGAGGGAATTACATAAGGGCATGAATGCTGGGAGGTAGAGATATTGTAATGGTTAGATAATTGTTGCAGTCTGTCCACTACATATAGGGCTATTTTAGTTTTTCTATTTATTCCTTTGTTAATTTTGGTGAGTTGTGTTTTTCAAATAATTTTTCCATTTCATCTAAGTTGTCAAACTTATTGGCCTAGAGCAGCTGTTTCCTATTGGTGTACTGCCAGAAATTTCAAAACTATTTAGTCAGGAGTATTGATCTCTTTTCCTTAGATTGTCAAATAAAAAATGACAATAGCCAACACAACAATAGCCATCCAATGTGAATGTATCAAAATTATACCTATTGTTGCCATATTGGCAAAAAATATATTTTTTGGTATGCTGCAGAATTTTAGTAATTAGTTTATGTGTGCCATGAGATGAAAAAGGTTGAAAACTGCTGGCATAATATAATTTGTAGTATACTGTTATTATTTTTAAAAATATTTGTCTAATAATATCCTGTTTTTCATTCTTAATATAATATTAATGACTAGAGGCCCGATGCACAAAATTTGTGCAAGTGTAGGCCTTCACAACAGCGGCTGCCTGATCCCTTCCTCGCAGTCATGGCAGCTGCCTTGATCCCTTGGCTGCAGCCCTGGCTTCATCCCAGAGGGACATCCGGAAGGATGTCCGGTCTAATTAGCATATTGCCCTTTTATTATTATAGCTCAGCATTTTCTCTCTTTGTTTTTTTTATATCAGTCTTACTAGGGGTTTATCAGTCTTATAAATATTTTTAAGAAACTAATGTTGGAGTTTAATTTTTCTCTGTGGTTTATCTATTTTCTAGTTCACTGATTTCCTCTCTTATTTATTATATTGTTTCTTTCCTTTTAGTTTAATTTGTTCTTCTTTTTTCTAGCTTCTTTAAGTAGAACCTTAGGTCATTAATTTTAAGCTATTGTTCTTTTTTAATATAAGCTATTTGCAAAACCATGCAACTATGTGAATACATTACTAGGGTCCCTCACAGGACCTATGCAATTGAGAGGCCTTGAAGCTTAGCTCCATTAGGTTCACAAGTAATCTACCTCTTCTATTATTACATTTCATTTATTTTAAGATGCACACTTCCCCCCCCCCACATTTTAGCACTTCTGAAAATGGAATATGTCTGATAAGCTCTGCATTTTATAGTTGCTATTAGCCAGGCGGAAGTCAGGACACAGTAATCACTGTCTGTGTACGCACGGGCTTGGCTACAGTTGTTCATATTGTCATTTCAGTTGAGTCATATGCATTTTTGGTGCCTCTGTTGAGTTTCAGTGTTAAAATATTATTAAAATGACTACATTATGATTCAGCACTAAACCAAAAGATGGGGTATGTTCAGAAAAGCAATAAAAGACAGCCAAATGTAACATTAGTGAAGCATATGTTTAGGAGAAATGCTCATAATTTAATGTCTTCTTGAAAAGCAACAACCAATATATTTCATTGATATTTTTATGTAATAAATAGAGAATAGCTATGCCTAAATCATAGCTAAAATGAATTTAAGTGATGAGAAGGCATCGAATCACAGTTTAATTGTCAGGTTTTTTTTCTAATATATCTTGACAGTTACAATACCTGTACTATAATGAAATATAGATAACTCATTTAATTCTTACATAAAAGCTCAAATTGTATCATTATCTATTTTTAGAGACGAGAAAGTTGAGGCACGGGGGATTAACTTGTCTAAGGTCACACAACTAGTAGGTGGCAAATCTGGGATTAGAAGGAGTCTGGGGGCTTAAGTTTACGCTTTTCACTGCCCATTATATTGCCTTGGTACATGAGGGGAAGGAAGAAGTAGTTTCTCTTTAGAGATCTCCGTCAACGAAAAAGATTAAATTTTCCAGATGACTACTGACCTTTTGGCTCTCCTACTTAAAACTCCTCGTTAGTTTACCACCACCACCCATGGATAAAGACTAAACTTAACATTCAAAGCCTTTCATGATTTAGCCTCAGCCAACTTTTGCCTGACTCTTGCTCTCCAGCAACAACAAACTGTTGTCTCACATGTCCCCACTCAGGACATTTCCTGTCCTAAGCCTACTACTTAATTGATCCTTTTTCACTCTTGAAAGCCTCTAGGTTTTTTGTTTTTTATTTTATTTATTTATTTATTTTTGCCTACCTGAATTTATTCGTGTTAACCCCCCATGCAAAGAAGAGTAGGCATAGCAAAGCACACAGCTATCTTTTGAAAGCCCTGCTTACAAGGCTGTCCCTTAGTTGGTGCTTGGATTTCAGAAGGGTTCTAATCATTTCTAAAAGTGATAAGAGTGACTAAACTGTTTATGCAAATAATATGGCTTCTACTGAACACCTGTGTTCCTTCTGAGAATCTGGAATTTTGGTACATTTGAGGCAAAGGATACCTACATGACTATCCCTCAAAACCCTGGGTTCTGAGTCTCTAATGAGTGTCTCTGGTTGGTAACAATTTACACATGTCATCACAATTTGTTGCTGGGAGAATAAGTGCATCCTGTGGTTTCCCTTGGGCCCTGTGTTCCTTTTCCTTTGCCAATTTCACTTTCTATCCTCTCACTGTAGTAAATCATAGCGTTGAGTATATACTGCATCTAAATCCTCCTAGAGAATCATGAACTGAGGATAATCTTTGGGACCCCTGACATATTCCCTCTGCTTAGAATCTGTTCCTCTGCTCTTCTCCTTCCTTCTTTACCCGATAACCTATTCCAGGAAGCTGCTTCTGAATCTCTCCCACACCATTCTGCTGCATTTGGTAATCTTTCCTGGAACTATTGTAATATTCTGAGATTGTCTTTATTCTTACACTTATCATTTTATATTTATAGGGACACTGTCTTGTAGTCCATTAGACTGAATTTCTTGAGGACAGAAACTGTTATATTAATCTTTGGGGCTACACACATGTCACGTGACAGAGGTTGATTAATATCCGTTGAATAAATAAACACCAGGGCCAATCTGGGATAGTCTTGTGATTGCTAGTAGCATCCATAATTAAAATAATTGAGACAGAAGTTTGGAATGGGCTTTGAGAAGTCAGTTTTTTACATATCCTTGTCTATAGTTAGTTATCCACTTGTTTGCTCATTGAATAGACATTCAGAAAACTCTTATTATAGCCCTAGCCGGTTTGGCTCAGTAGATAGAGCATTGTCCTGCGAACTGAAAGGTCCCAGGTTTGATTCCGGTCAAGGGCAGATACCCGGGTTATGGGCTCGATCCCCAGTACTGGACTTGCAGGAGGCAGCTGATCCATGATTCTCTTCCATCATGGATGTTTCTATTTCTCTCTCCCTCTTCCTTCCTCTCTAAAATCAATAACACACACACACACACACACACACACACTCACACACAACAAACAAACAAACAAACTCTTATTGTATATTATATGTTAGGTAGGTGTTTCAGGTATATAAAAGGATAAAAAAGAGCTGACTTGATGTTAAGAAAAAGAGGAGAATTAAATATAAGCTCAGATTTGTTATTCCGCAAACTGGTGCTAATGATACCTGCTCTTTTAAGTCCACAGTCATGATGAGAAATATAGTAGCCTAGGGTGATGCTTTGAGAGAAGGTGCCAGGTAATTGCAAGTATTTATCAGCAACTTGTGCTTCATTAATTCCCCCCAAAATGCATGTTTCTTCTTTTGTATTACTCATTGTCTAGAAACTTATACTTTTGTTCTAGTGCAATTCATTTCTTTACACATTCATAAAGATGGTATTTAGATTTATTTTTTTCCTTCATTCATTGTTTGCTCATGCCTTACTTTTCCCTCCCTGGTTATATAATCAGCTTGCTATTTTTAATACAACTTTTCTGACAAAACCAAGTCTAAGCTTTAACAGGTACGTTTTCATATCTTGGAAGTTGCCTCAATGATTCACTCTGCTTTGAACTGAATATATTATACATCTTTTTGATTGTTCTTTCTCTTAAAAAGGATATTAGGTTTCCTGAGATGTGATTTTTCAAGTTAAAATTAGAACTTAAAAAAAAGAAACTCTCCTTTTGGGTGCTGGGGGTTGTAGAGCAAGGAGTGGATTTTGTTGGTAACTAAGGATAAAAAAAAAGTTTCAGCTAAGCTCAGCCAACATTGTAATTATATCTTAAATTTTCTGTTCACAGTGTGGATGGATATGTGGGAACGGCTGCTATGGAATTGATCAATGTCTGCATCATTCCGTTTATAAGGACATAAGCTGATCTCAGTCTGTTCATTTAAGCCTTCTTATGTACTCTCCTGGAGTCATTAACAACCGTTAGCCTGTCAAGGAGAAATTAGTGCATGGGACCCTGCTTTTGGCCACGTAAGGCTCATGGAATTAAACCCATCTAGATAATTGCTTAGCTCTTCTCTTCGTTTTGGCGTCAATACCATTTTTTTTCCTGAATCATATACAATTAAAAACTTACATAGGATATATGGGAATATTTGGAGTTATTGTTTTAATGTTAGCAAAAACATATATTCCATAATAGAAAGTACAGATTGAGGCTAAATCATTTAAACATAAATCTGTAAAGAAACTTCTGAGAAAATCTTTTTCAAAACACTATTTGAATTTTTGTACTGCTCAAGCCTTACTTCATTTACCAAGATAAGCAATTTATATCTAAATCAAGTCTACCACCTACATAATACAAGAAAAAGCCCGCAGAGGCTCAGTAATAAAACCACTGTGGAAAGAATTGTCAGCCTTACTCTCAAATGCCCGCATTCTCCTCTCCCCTCTCTTGCTGGAATAGACTAATTTAACAGCCTTAAATTATCTCTTTTCTAATGATAAGCTTGTTACCCCTTTAAAAACACAAAGCCAGCATACTCCTGGTAATGCTTTGATTTTACATTTTGAGATAGTTTAGGATTTAGTTATTTTACTAGATCTCTGCACTGGCCCATATTTTAGTTTTATGATACTGTTTAAAGCTATTGAAAGATGCCTCAATGTTATAGCTTAGCATAATCCTTTTTAGATATATTTATCTGATATAGTTTTCATTGCTTACTGTTGTACTCTTATAAGTCTACCTTCAAGATGTTTCCTTTGTAAAAAAAAAAAACAACTTCCTAAAACTCTGATATTGCAATGTAAAATTAGAATTTTACATGAGAACAAAGAGCTAAACCAGACTTACAAATTGTGTGGTGAGAATACAGCCTAAGAGCCGAACATGCCACCATTCTACTTTCTTACTTCTACTGTTTCTTTTCACTGTTGCTATTGTTCAACTCGGTAAGGAAGCAGGAACAAAGACCTATTCTATCAGCATAGTTTCTCTTCTACAGGAAAACAGCTAAACACATTCAACATCTTAGTGTGAAAATAACTACTGGAAGAACAAAAGAAGCAAAAGGAGAATCTCTGACTCACACTTGAAAAAATATTTTGGAAGTTGAAACTGCATTACTAATAGGAAGCTGATTTTCTTTTCTGGTCCTAAACACTGGTCTGTGAACCAATAAAGACTTTTCTAATTATTATTGTCCTTGCCCCAAGATTTCTCATCCCAGCCTTTACATTTCTGATTTCTTATCGGAATTCCAGCCTTGTGAGGCAGATTGTGGGCACTGACAGCTCTGGGAAACTGAGCAGCGTCTGAACATTCAATGATGAATTCTTGCTCTATTTGAAATAGTTTGAATGAAAAAAAAAAAAAAAAAAAAAGACAGCACCAGCCAAAGACTAATTGAAATGTAAAGATATGCATCTATTATTTGGGTAGTCAATTTGTTATATTTCACCACTTGTTTTATTAACGTACATCTTAGGTTACATGTTGCTTTCATCTCTTTTATTAATACTAGCTGAGAGGTCCTGTCATTTAGCGTTTCGATGCCTTAGGTTCCTTGTTTTGTTCTGAATTTTCTATGCCAACGTCTTTTGACATGAAAGTGAAATATTGTTGTTTTGGGTAGATGTGCGAATGGGTCTAGGGTGGCTGTTTTGTATAAAAACAATCACAGAAAGTCAGTTGTGTGAGCAAATTCTATCTTCGGGCAAAATAACACTTTTGCCACAAATGATATCCCACCGTAAATGATCTCTGAGTGTAGCTTTCTCTGGGCTAATGTGGTCCCTTCTCATTGCTCCCCTCCCATGCCTGCCCCCCAACTCCAATAAAACGAGACACACTGTTGTGCAAATTGAGAAACACACAGACTTCTCCTTTCCAGAGGCACTTTTAGCGAAAAGGGAAGGCAGCACAAACTGTTTCACCACTTTGACGCAGCTTCTGTAAAGAAGAAAGAGTTAATGTCTCCATCGGCAGCTGAGCCGGGCTTAGGCAGTTCACTGGGGCATCATGGTTATAAATGTGCTAGAGTATCCCAGGCGCCTTGCATGATTTTAGACTATTTTTCATAAATAAGTAAAAATGCATCAGAAGGCATTCTCGCTTCCCAAGGAATGCACAATTAAAGAAAGCGGAGAAAATCAAGACCTAGGAAATGGGAATCTGGCTTCAGCCCTGCGGAGGAAAATGCATTTACCTTTTTTTTTCTTTTTGCTTTTTGCTTTTGCTTTCCTCAGTCCTCTGATTGAGTAATGACAATAGTTTGGTAGGAAAGCATACAGAAAGGAAATAGTGGCCCAGAGCACATCAGTAGTAAAAGTAATTAGTTCATTGTTAACATCAGGGTGCTGTTAACAAGCACAGGGGCCCTGCTCTCTGGCTAAGCTGCCACACATTATGATAGTCAACTCCAAAATAAAAATTATTTTGTGCAGAAAGAAGGAAGGAGAGCGGGGTTGCTAAGCTTGACAAAGACTAAGTTTGGGGATTGGATATATTTTTCAGAAGCATAATCGGGATCCACAGATGCAGCCTCGCCTCCCAGATCTGGTCATTATGCACCACATGTGTATTCAAAGCATGCATACTTATGAGAAACACAGAGACACAGAGAGGAAGGGAGAGAGAGGAAGAGTGAGCTAGGGAGTGCGGGAGACTGAGCAAAACCCATTATTATACACAGCACCTAGGGAATGCACGATCTAATTGGAGAATCAATAACTGAAACCCCATTTTAAATATTCTGCTCTATTAATTCTTCAGGTTAATAAAGACTGCCCGAGTGATGATATTTTGGGATATAGATATTCAGAGTTGGATTACTTTTGACAAGAGCGTAAGGAATCTATTCAAAGCTGATTTTCCCCCCTTTTGTTCACCGAGGACCTGCAGAATCTAAGATAAAAATGGCAGTTGTCCTGAGGGCACCCTGAGGCATGTCATTAAAATCGGAATTTGATCCTCTTTTCATGGTTACTTGGGACAATCAAGCACAGGAAACCTGAAAACTCATCAGTTTTCCAAAATATGACATGCCCTTGACTTTGTCAGTTTGGCTGTCATCTAGCAGCCCTGGCTATTTCAAAATCCCTTTAGATGTCACCCTGTCTTCAAGAATGCGCGCTGCGGATCTTGTGTGAGAGATGAGAGACTCCGTGCTTCCTGGGCGCCTTTGCCCAGTCGCTGCACTTGCTTCTCTGTTTCCCATCAAAGAGAAATTCCATCACAGTCTTCCAGTAAAAGGCCAGTAAAAAGCTCGTGTTTTAAAAGAAATGAAGCAATCTACTAATTGTAATTCATGTCAATCTGAGAAGTGTTTTCAATCCACTTCTTCAAGCATTCCAGGTAATGGGTTACTTTGGCTTTTAAAGCGAGGGTGTGTTGTAGATTATGGGACCACAGAGAATCTTGGAGATAATTTGTTGCCATATAAAATTATATGCCTTGCTATTGTCCATTTGTTTTTATTTCGTTGCTTTGTTTTGAAATTTTAACTTGCACTGAGAAAGGCTTGCTTAATTTTATTGTTCCAGTTAATGCACTTGGAGACTCCACAGAACTAGATTTCTGGCCAACTTTCGTTGCTAGGAAAATGAAATGTGTAATTCACCAGGCAGTCTCTGGGAACCAAACTTTTCTTTTAACTACCACATTCTTACACAAACCTCTGAATCAAGCCCTCTTCCCACCTTCTACCCTAACACTTGTGTTTCTGGGATAAATGGCAGAGATGCCCCATTTCCAAGCCATAGGAGTTGCTTTTGCTTTGACCTGAGAGATGGTTGAGTATTCCCAGCCGTGAGAATAGCTTTTCATGAGGAAAGGCCGAAGCTCTGACCAGGACAAACAGTGGGCTTTTCCAAACAGAGGACACTCGGGCTAGCTAATTCCCTCCATACATTAAAACTAACTTTTCTTTCTCTAAAAGTGAACACATGAAAAGATATTTGGCTACTGAATTTTACTTGCCCACAAAAGCCAGGTGCATGTTGACAGAGGTTGCCTGCTGCAAGTACGGCCAGTTCAAGATTGGACAAAGGGCAGCCAGCTGTGTGCTCCAGAATGAAAGTGACTGCATTGCTGGCAGGTTTGGGGAATTCTTGCTGTGCTTGAGTCTTATACGTGGGCTACTTTTCTCCTTAGGTAGAATTTTACTTAACAGAACTTTGGTTGGTTAAAGATACTGTAATAACATGAAATTTCTTTACGAGTTTCATTCCTTTATTGCTATTAATCTACTACCCGTCACACAATAAAATTCGCCTTTGGCAGATGTACTTAGTTGAGATCCATTTCCACACATCATCTCATTCCAGAGAGCTAGCTTTCAAGAACTTTCTGTCACACTCGTTCCAGTTCTCAAGTTAAACAATGTGTACAAAAAAAGAGTTACTTTGAGTGAGCAAGCTCTCCTATAAGTCTTTGATAGTGTTTCTTGTCATTCACCCATGGTTTCATGTAAGCTAATCATGAGAGTCTTTTACTTTGCCTTGTTCTATGGCTTTGCATATGTTTTCCCTCCCACCTGGGATGTCTTTTCTTTTCTCTTACCTTTTACTTACCTCGCTCTCAAAAACCATAAACTGGCTCCTGCTAAAAGCTTTTCTTGCTATGTTTGACTTGACAAAGAGCACTCATGTGTGCTTCTTCTCATTTTGTCATTGGTGTGATATTATAGCTCACACTTCATCATTGCAGAAACTCAAATATGTTGTAGATTAATGAATGTTCCTCCAAACCCAAAAGAAACATCCTGCTATAATGCGAAAGTTGCCAGGTATTGGTACTATCAAAGCAGTACTGTCCACCAGTGAGCCCTCCTGGATGTGCTTCTTGATAAACTCTCATGTGGGTGTGCTATTGAATCTAAGCAATCTAGATCACCGTATTTTTCTTTATGCTCTGTATGTGCATAGTTGAGTACCTAACACAACTTAAGAACTTTTATCTCAGCAAAGTAGTATTAACAAAGCACTTGAGGTAATATGATGATTAAGACATGCTGTTTCTGGTGGTCACTTAGATACTAGATCAGGGGTTGTCACACTATATAGGCCATAGGCCAAATCTGGCCTGCCATCTATTTGTTCAAATAAAGTTTTATTGACACTCAGCTAAGCTCATTCACATGCACATTGTCTGGCTGGTATTGTGTTACAATGGTTGAGTTGAGTACTTTTGACAGAGACCATATTGACCATATGGCCTACCAGACTAAAATATTTATTATCTGGACTTTTACAGAAAAAGTTTGCTGACCCTTGATCTAAATATTTGCATAGTCCATAGTAAGAAGACAATGACCAGCTTAATGTATAATGAAGGCTGGTGTAAATATCAACCCAAATGAACTACTAACAGATTATTTATACAATGTAAAATGTTGACCTACTTAAAAGGCAGCTTATTTCTACAAATAAATATTTAGAAACTTGTATTTTCAATGTGAACACACACACACACACACACACATACACACACACACACCAAGCCTAGAGAATTGGAATTTTTATTTCCCAAATCTACTCAGAACTTCATACTTACCATAGGTACTCATTTCATTTATTAATCCAACAAATATTATGAAGGACTTGCTTTGTTCCAAGTACTGATGCTTGCGATTCAATGGTAGAAACTTTTTTCTCCCCATTTCTTATATGAGAAAACTGAGTCTCAGCAATAAGTAATGTCTCTAGGACTGGAACCCAATCTCCTGACCGTACTTACATTCAGTGTGTTCAAGTCCATGAGAGACACAGACTGAAAAAACATTTTACAGATTCATTACAAGCATCATTGTTCTCTCCAGGGTTGATAATTCTCTATATTTTTTTCCCCATAAGGTTTCAATTATGAGATAATCTATGAGGCAATCTAAGTGTGATCCTGATACTAAGTGTGACATTTACTAAGCTATATGGATATATTTTCTCTGAGCCTCAATTTTTTCATCTGTACAATGGGAGTAAATATATCCAACTTTTAGTTCATAGAAGGTAATTTGATAGGACACAGTTTACTGAAACTAAACACAAAGTTCTGAGCTATTTAGGTTAAAAAAAATCCTAATTTTTTATTCCTATACTTAGAGGATCTCTCTCTGGTATAGGGTAGAGCATATTTATAAATGAATTCATACATTTACTACCAAATATTTACTGAAAACCTGCTACATGTAATCCAGCCTGGCACTCCCATTTTCTATCTGGTGACTCAACTTGCTTAACACAGCGCACGTCTTTTCATTGTAAAAATAGGGAGAAACCACACTGGTTTAGCAGAGATGGTGTGAGAACTGACATTGACATAAAGCATGTGAAAGCAGCACAGTATCTGTTTTGCACCAGGGGCTCAGAGTACATTAGTTGCCTTTCATCTGTCTGTACCCTAGAATATTAAGGTCCCATCAGGCTAACGTTACTACAATATTAGGAAGCAAATAAAGTTGTGCAAGTATGAGAGTGAAGAGAATGGCTGTATTTCTTAGTCCACCCAGGCACACGGTGGAAATGGTCATACTTTCCAAGGTGATGTCAGGAAACTACATCTGATGAAAATCGCTTAGCATAGCCCATCAAAAACATCTTGTTTCTTTGCCTTGGTTTGAAATCTGAACACAGAAGAGAATTCCTTTTATCGCCTCAGTCACCAGGAGCGATTGGACAATTTATATATAAAAATACTATTTAAGGGTCAGGTAATTATTCTAGTAACTTGAGGGAACTATCTTAGTAATGAAAGAAACACTCTCTTATCTCTTCTTAATTCTGAAGTCTAACCTTCTTCAGTGCCAGTGTGCTTTAAAAATCAGACGACACCGCTGCTGGCTGTCCTTCCATGATGTTAGAGAAAGTGTTGAACACTTAAAAAATTCAGGGTGTGTTTCCGTGGATGAGAAGTGCTGTCTTGTGTTAACAGTGTCAGTATGAGAGAGACTTGAAGGAACAACAGACTATGTTTATGTAGGTGCTCTTTCATGTCGGGTGCTACACTTATTGCTTTTGATTAAGATGTATGATTGCCTTACTGGCTATGACATTTGTTGAGAGAAGGAAGATTACCATGGGTGAAGTGCAAGAGAGTAAAGAATGAGGTGGTAGATGAAGTGTGAATGAAAAGTTACATGCATTGATGTCTTGTTTATTTGATTTAAGAGTTTAAGATAAAATTAATCTGTTTCATTTTTCGCATGTTAGGAGAACTTTCTTAAAAATGTACTTTCCAATGCATAATCAGAATATATTTAAATAGCCTTTGGAAGGTAGCTTTCAGCCGGTTTTAGCTGTATAAAAGTGTGTGTTGGGGTGGGGCTGAGGATGAGAGTTGGGACCATTCTTCTTAGAAAAGCTTAAACTGCTTTCCCATGTATGATTCTATTTATATTCACAATGCTCAGTGCAGATTTTTTTCCATGAAGTTCAAATGAAAACCCATTTTATCTGTTAGTTTTCTGGAACACTGTGAATGCAAACCCAAACTCATCATCTCGGAGCACAGAAATTAAAGAATGAAATGGAGTATAAACTGCAGCTGAACAATCTAATTTTACTGTTGCTGTTAAAATGGTGAGAAAAACCTCAAAACCACGGACATTTAAAGGGCAGAAAATAAATGCAACTTTGAAGGTTGAATTCCCTAAATAGCACCTGGATTTTGGCAGCTGAAAGTGATGCGGGAGTTCACAATGAAGAACCGAAGTTCTCCCAGAACTGGCCGTGCTCTGCATGCACACACTGTCTTTCTCTATTTACTAATTTGGTTCCACTAAAGGAGAAGCTGGGCATGATATTGCCTCCACGTTACAGCTGGAGAAAAGGAAAGAGTGAAGTTCTAAACTGCCCTGATTCACAAAGCGATTCAGTGGCAGGGTCAGAAATAGAAATCTACTAGCAGATCTTACGCCCAGACCAGAGCTCTAGTTACTTAACCACATTCCCACTCTCTGGTCCATCCTAAATCTGTTTGTTTATTTGCATGTACAGAATGGAACCCCAGTGACCAAAGAAGCCCCCGCACTGATTGGGGTTATTAGGCTCTTCAACTGGCCTGGGCTGGTTCCGCCTCCAGGAGGGCTGCCTCCGCTGAGACCCGCGCCTGCTGTTTTCTCATCAGGACCCTCCATTGCAAAGCAGTCTCGCCCCCAAGCCTATATGCTTCATTTTGTTTAGGAATGTATCATAAAATGATGAAATATTTCTTCCTAAATTAAAAATAAAAGTGGACTCAATTTTTTCAACTATGTATATTTTCATTGTAGAATATTTTCAAAGTAGAAGCAAAGAAGGGAGGAAATAAAATTTCATAGTTCACTAGGAATGTTAACTCCTGCTAAGAACAAAATAAAACAAGCATCTTGATTTTCATTCTTAAGTAATTTAGATGGTTTTCCTTCTTGCTTTAAAATGAAAATTTTTTACTGTATATATATGTGTGTGTGTGTGTGTGTGTGTCTATACATGTAGTTATATATATATACAGAATCAAAGGAAATATTTACTCTTTTCTACCAGGGCACAGAAACAAGCCCTAATAAAACTCCAGCCACCCACAAGGCAATTTAAAATTGCATTTATTTTAGAATTTTCACTGAAACACACACAACCAAAGGCCTGAAAGTGTCTATCAGAATAGCCTGGAATTTAGCAATTGCAGCCTTGCTCAGGTGACTGCCTGGCTCACTGGGACTCCTGATCAAGTAATGCGCCAGAGGGCATGGACGGAAGCTGGTATTAAGATAGACTATCGATTCTGTAGATTACCTCCTTGGGAAACTAATTATTGTTTAATCTTTACATGGGTGGAGTTTTGTATTTTCTTTAAAAAAAAAAATTGTCAACAAAAGAAATACTACTTGTGATCCTCAAAGTTCTTGTCTCTGATTTTAAAGGGATATTGCTTTACTTCTCCATACTTTATGGTATCAATAAGCTAGTGGAAATGATGGTGAATAAATCCCATAGAAAGTATGTTGTTAAAGATCAAACATAACCTTCACTGCAGACATAGAGGTGCCTATTCCTCTTTACTTAAAAAACAAAAATCCTGACTTGAAGATGCCCTCTTCTTTCAGAGAGCCAACATATTTTTTTTCTTCTTTTACTAATATTTACACAAAAATAAACTGTCTTTTATTGTGTGCTACAATTGAATGTGAACTTTGTGATGAATGGAGGGTAGATTTCAATCATAGACCAATATGCTTCACTAGTATATTATTAACCAGGTGCCATTATGAAAGCACAAATAATCACATATAGGAATATTAATACATTATTAACTTTTTAATAAATGGGACTGCTAAGAATTTTAACATTATTTAATCTTGATGCAGTGCATTCAGTTGAATTATGTTAATAAATTACTATCTGACTGTGATATCTGGGGGGGGGGGGGGTGTCATTTCATTTTTCCTTGGCCATGAGAAGAGATTTAAAGGTATTTAAATAGATTATTTTTTGAAGTTTATTTCATTTACCTTCCCTTTCAGCATATAAAAATGAATTTTTCACCTAACTTGTTTGTGCCTTTGAAATTTCTGAATGCCTACATTTTATCTGCAATATCATATTATTCTAGTTAGAGTTTTCATGACAGAAATGACTTAGTACCTTGGCTAGAAATGTTATCATGAAGAACTTTATGCTAACGTGGCAATTGGGTAATGAGGGTTTGTAAACCGAGTCAGAGCATGTAATTCTCCTCATAGGTTCCTCTCTGTCTAGATTTTATGACTTTAAGTACTTCATGATCAGTAAATAATAAATTCAATTTACTGGATAGAAGTTTTGTCACTTAGAAATACTCACTTGGAATATATATTTCTTAATTGGCATCAATGGCACATTTCCCAGGAAGCATAACAAAATGGATCATTTAATAGATGCCCAATCTCTCCATCCATCTATCAGGGCGGCACATGATGTTTTGACTTTAATATGGTAATTATCTCAGGCTGACTTCAGAGCAGGAAGCTGCCTCCCACACAGCAGTGCTTAATTACTTTAGACTTCAGCTTGCCAAGTGAAAAATTGACTGTTTTTTTGCACATTGCATGGAATTGAAATGATTTCATTGTCATTTCAGTTGAAATATAACCTGACATCAGCATAGAATCATGGGAAAGATAATGCGAAATTTCTCTGAAATTCTAAAATGGTCTGAAAGCTGCCTTATTTTTTTATGAAGCTGCGTTTCATTTTCAGAATGTTAATGAAGATCCACTTCATCTTGAGAGAAGCAAACTTTTAGGAATTCACTTCTGTGAATACATTTCAATGGCAACTCAGTAAAGGGCAACATTGTTAAGGAGCGACACTTGAATGTGAACTTGGACAATTAGGGGGCAGAAGAATAATTGGAATCGGTGTTGACATAATTAGTAGTAAAAATTGTTAGCTTGGGCACGCAACTATTAAAATAAAAGTGATCATAACTACCACATTCAGAAAACTTAAAAAAGCATTTCTTTATGTAGATTCTGTATAATGATAACTTTAATGTGTTGTTGCGTGACATAAACCAAACATTAGTACAATAAAGTGGTAAAATAAATTCAGCCTATCTTTGTGTTGAAATTTATCAAACATTTTTTTCTTTAGATTTCAGTTGTCAATCACAGGCTACTAATTGAATACTTTTCAAGAAACCAAAGGCAGATTTCATGAACAAAATGTCCACAAAGATGTGCTATTGGATAAAGGGAGAAAGTATAATTATGAGGGAAGACATTGGTATAATGGAACAAATCATGCCCAAGCTTTCACTCTGGCCACAAGCACTGGGTAAATAGTAATGACACGTTGGCCATGTAAACCGCAGGGGAAAGTAATTAACTTTAACAGAAGCTGCCCTTGATTTAAGCCACAGGGGAAGTAATTAAATTTAATAGAAGTCTCTACTTCTAAACAAAGATATAAAGAATTTCTATCATCAAATATTACCTTATTTTTAAAAATGTGCCTATAGCTTCTAGTAGCCTGCTTATAGAAACCAATTTTGCAACACCTAATGACCAATAAATGATTGAATACTGTGAGCCATATTGGACAGTAATCTAATGTCCACATATCTGAGTTATGATTCAAGAAATGGCGTGATGTTGCCCTCAATGGCAGACTACTCAAAACTAATATTTGGTCTTATGATGGAGACAAGAATCTTTGGGAGAAAAGTAGACTTGAGATTTTTTTGGGCGGGTCCACTGTGATTCATTTTGTACATCCGCTGGGGCAGCCATTGCCTTGTTGAACTGATTCACTATCCCAGCTTTGGAAGAAACAAAGTTTTCCTTTTCTAAAATGTGTGTTCTTATCATCAGGGTTCTCCAGGCAAGGTCACAAGGACCTGCATCAATTTTTTTCCACATTGGGCCAGCCCAACTGAAGCTGGTCTCAGAATCACCCTGGGTGCCATGGTGTAGGATGCTCACTGCTAGTGGCTGACTTTCACCATGCCTTGTATGCTGGCTCTGACAGCCTGAGAGAAAGGGTGCCTTTTAAAATGTTGTGTAAGGATCCCCTACTTGTCAAGTGATACATCGTTTGGACTTTGTCCTAAACCCCACAAAGACCCCTAAGGGTCAGCACAGCCCGGGTTGCTCTGTCTCCTTTTCAACTTCGTGTTAAGAACACCAACAATGTTTTGTTTTTTTTTTGTTTGTTTTTTTTTTTTACTGTTTTTACCTAATCAAATAGGATGGGGTAGTATTGATTGAAGGTGAGAGGATTCTTTTTCTTTCCTGAATTTAAGATTAAGGAAACCAGATATCCTGCTTACTTAGAGCACAGGGTACAAAGAAGCAGTGGAATGGGTGCCATCTAGAAAAGCCACGCCAATTAAAACCAACTCTTAAGACAGTTTTACTCTTAATACAAGAGAGTTTACAGAAGCAGAGTGATAGTAGCCATACTCTGTGCCCAGCCTTTAAATCTTTTTAAATTTTTAATTTTAGAAAATTATCTGTATTGTTGCAAGTGTTACAGATGTCCCTGTTTTTCCCCTATTGACCGCCTCCATCCTGCACCCATTCATGCCCCCCAGGCCTTCACCAACTATTATCTCTTTCCATGGGTATGCATATCCTATATAATAAAATACTAATATGCAAATAGTCCCCTCGACTGGGAGTTCAACCAGGAGTTAGACCAGGGGGTGGGGCCAGCTGGCTAACCACCCTCAGCCCCTCCCCTTGGCCGGCCCGGCCGATGAGGGGGAGGAGCAGGCCAGCTGGACCCTACCTGTGCACGAATTCATGCACTGGGCCTCCAGTATGCCTATAAATTCATTGGTTAAACTCTTCCTGCCTCCATACCCCCTTCCCCCTGAGATTCTGCAGTCTGTTCAATGCTTCCATGTCTCTGGATCTATTTTTGTTTCTCAGTTTATTTTGTTCATTAGATTCCACATATAAATGCGATAATATGATACTTGTCTTTCTCTGACTGGTTTATTTCACTTAGCATAATACTCTCCAGGTCCCTCCATGCTGTCTCAAAGGGTAAGAGATCCTTCTTTTTTACAGCTGCATAGTATTCCATTGTGTAAATGTACTGAATCTTTTTTATCCACTTATCTACTGATGGGCACTTGGGCTGTTTCCAAATCTTAGCTATTATAAATAGTGCTGCTGTAAATATAGACCATCAACTTGTGCCATACACAAGAATATACTCAAAATGGATAAAAGACTTAAATGTAAGTTGTGAAACCATAAAAATCCTAGAAGAAATCATAGACAGCAAAATCTCAGACACCTCTGGTAGCAATATATTTGCTGATACATCTCCTAGGGCAAGGGAAACAAAGGAAAAATAAACAAATGAGACTACATCAAAAGAAAAAGCTTCACCCTAACTGGTTTGGCTCAGTGGATAGAACGTCGGCTGCAGACTAAAGGGTCCCAGGTTCGATTCCAGTCCAGGGCATGTACCTTGGTTGCGAGCACGTCCCCAGTGGGGCATGTGCAGGAGGCAGCTGATCAATGTCTCTCTCTCATCGATGTTTCTAACTCTCTATCCCTCTCCCTTCCTCTCTGTAAAAAATCAATAAAAATATATTTTTTTAAAAAAGGAAAAGCTTCTGCACAGCAAAAGAAACCAGCAATGAAATGAAAAGGGATACCACTGTATGGGAGAACATATTTGCCAATGATACATCATATAAGGAATTAATTTCCAAAATATATAAAGAATTCATACAATTTAACAAAAGGAAGAAAAACAATCCAATAAAAATATGGGCAAATGACCTAAGTAGATGCTTCTCCAAAGAGTATATACAGAAGGCCAAGAGACATATAAAAAAATGCTCAAAGTCACTGATTATAAGGGAGATGCAAATTAAAAAGACAATGAGGCATCACCTCACACCTGCCAGAATGGCTACCATCAACAAATCAACAAATGACAAGTGCTGGCAAGGATGTGGAGAAAAGGGAATACTAGTACATTGCTAGTGGGAATGCAGACTAGTACAGCCACTATGGAAAACAGTATGGAGTTTTCTCAAAAAATAGAACTGCCATTTGACCCAGTGATCTTACTTCTAGGGATATATCCTAAGAAACCTGAAACACCAATCAGAAAGAATGTGTGCACCCCTCAGGCTATTTTTTAATTGAATTTACTGGAATGACATTGGGTCCCCAAACCATACAAGTGTCAAGTACAACTCAATACAAACATCATCTGTACACTGCATCATGCACCCATTGATACAAGCAATGTCTTTTTCCATCCCCATTTCCCTCCCCTTTGCCCACTTCCACCTAGCCCCCACCCTGATTTCCTTCTGGCTATCACCACACTGTTGTCTGTGTCTATGTGTTACGCCTATATATTCTTTGGCTAATCCCTTCACCTTCTTTCAGCCATCCCCGCCTCCTTCCCTCCTCTCTGACAGCTGTCAGTCTGTTCCATATATCCACGCCTCTATTTCTATTTTGTTTTTCAGTTTATTTTGTTCATTAGAGTCCACATACAAGTGAGATCATGTAGTATTTGTTTTACTCTGACTGGCTTATTTCACTTTGCATAATAATCTCCAGGTCTATCATGCTGTGGTGAAAGGTAAGATGTCCTTTTTTACAGCTGCATAGTATTCCATTGTGTAAATGTACCACTGCTTTTTTTAATCCACTCATCTACTGATGGACACTTGGGCTGTCTCCAGATCTTGGCTATTGTAAATAATGCTTTATTGAACATAGGAGTACATATATTCTTTTGAATTAGTGATCTGGGTTTCTTCAGATAAATCCCCAGAAGTAGAATTGCTGCGTCAAAAGGCAGTTCCATTTTTTATTTTTTGAGGAAACACCCCATTGTTTTCACAGTGGATGAACCAATCTGCATTCCAAACAACAGTGTACAAGGGTTCCTTTTCTCTACATCATCACCAACATTTGTCATTTATTGATTTATTGATGATAGCCAGTCTGTCAGTTATGAGGTGATTGTTTTTTGTTTTTATTTTATATTTTGTTTTGGGGGTTCTTTACATTTTTTAAAATTTATCTTTATTGTTGAAAGTAATGCATATGTCTTCATATCCCCCCATTGCTCCCTTCTACCCTGCCTCCCCCAACCTCAAGGCCTTCACCAAACTAATTGTTTGTGTCCATGGACTATGCATATATAAGTTTCCTGGTTAATCTCTTTCCACTAACCCACCCACCCTCCTCCATCTTCCCTCTGAGATTTCTCAGTCTGTTTCATGCTTCCATGTCTCTGGATTTATTTTGTTTGTCAGTTTATTTTGTTCATTAGATTCCACATATGAGGGAGGTCATGTGATACTTACTTGTCTTTCTCTGACTGGCTAATTTTGCTTAGCATAATACTCTCCAGATCCATCCATGCTGTCTCAAAGAGTAAGAGATTCTTCTTTTTCATAGCTGCATACTATTCCATTGTGCAGATGTACCACATCATTTTTATCCACTCATCTATTGATGAGTACTTGAACTATTCCCAGATCTTAGCTATTGTAAATTGCATTGATATGAACATGGGAGTGCATACATTCTTTCTGAGTGGTGTTACAGGTTTCTTAGGATATATTTTAAGAAGTGGGATCACTGGACCAAAGGCAATTCCATTTTTAATTCTGTGAGGAATACTGTTTTCCATAGTGGCTGCCCCAGTCTGCATTCTCACCACCAGTGTACTACGGTTCCCTTCTAATTTGTATTCCTCTGATGATTAGTGATGTTAAGCTTTTTTTCATGTCTCTTGGACATTTGTATGTCCTACTTGGAGAATTGTCTATTCAGGTCCTTTGCTCATTTTTTATTGGATTCTTTGTCTTCCTGGTGTTGAGTTGTATAAGTTCTTTATATATTTTGGAAATTAACCTCTTATAAAATGTATCATTGGCAAATATTTTCTCTCATGCAGTGAGTTCTCTTTTCATTTTGTTGATGGTTTCTTCTGCTTTGTAAAATATTTTTGTTTTGACATAGTCCCATTTGTTTAATTTTCCTTTGTTTCCCTTGCCTGAAGATATATATCAGAAAACGTATTGCTATGAGAGATGTCTGAGATTTTACTGCCTATGTTTTTCTAGTATTTTAATGGTTCCACGACTTACATTTAAGTCTTTTACCCATTTTGAGTTTATTTTTGTGTATGGTGTAAGGTGGTGGTCTAGTTTAATTTTTTTGCATATATCTGTCTAATTTTCCCAACGCATTTATTGAAGAGACTGTCTTTACTCCATTATATGCTCTTCCATCCTTTGTCAAATATTAATTGACCATAAAGGTGTGGGTTTATTTCTGGACTCTCTGTTCTGTTCCATTGATTTATATTCCTGTTCTTATGTCAGTACCTGGCTGTTTTGATTACAATGGCCTTGTAATGCAGCTTGATACCAGGTATTGTGATACCTCCAACTTTGTTCTTCTTTCTTAAGATTGCTGAGGCTATTCATGGTCTTTTTGGTTTCATATAAATTTTTGGGATGTTTGTTCTAGATCTGTGAAATATGCATTGTTATTTTAGTAGGAATTGTGTTGAATCTATAGATTGCTTTGGGTAGTCGGACATTTTAATAATGTTTATTCTTCTAATCTATAAACATCCACTTATTTGTGTCTTCCTCAATTTCTTTCTTCAATGTCCTATAATTTTGGAGTACAGGTCTTTTACCTCCTTTGTACCCAGACTTCTTTTAGTCATCCTAGCTGAGTGATATTGGCCAGTTACTTTCCTGCATGTTAGTTTTATTATATATAAAGTGGGAACAATAATAGTATCTGCCACACAGAGCTGTGGAAAGCATCAAATTGTGTCATGTTGTATACACACACACACACACACACACACACACACACACAGTGCCTAGAACAGCTCCTGGCACATAGTAAACACTGTCTAATTGTCAACCCTATCACATACAATATATGTTGAAGTTCATTGCCTATTGACAGTAACAGTTCCACATTACACCCAGTGTCATAAAAGAACATCCCCCATGGTTTTATTGGAATTCCACACTCCAAACTACCTTGTAAACATGGGTTCTTATATATTATGCTTTAAATAGAAGCTATGCAGTCACAGTCCCTATTGCTCAGATAGCAGAGTGGTGGGGGTCTAGTTGGGAAGTAGGGGGTGGGGGTCTAAGGGTGGAGGAATTGAGGGGAAAGAATAAAAAAAGTTAGCATGGAGGTATGGTTGTGAGAAATGTAGGTCAGTACGGTTTGCTAAATCACAAACGAAAGCCAAAATAATGCCTCTCCTGCAGTTATGAATTATGCCAGTTTTCCTGGTTAGCCCAGAACTGGCACCAACTGAATGAGTATTCGCAATGCGTTTGTCAATTATATATTTTCCTGTCAAGTGTTGTTGGATGGTAAACCACAGAAAAAGATTTTTTTCTTTGTCGCATAAACTTTTCACAATAGAAGAATGTAGTGAAGGCTTCTGAAATAAATCTACTGGCACTGGGGAGTTTACAAATACTAGCATATTAATATACAGCTAAAATAATAATAAAAAACACCATGCTGCTAAAGATGTTTAGTATTATCAGCTCACTGCAGGAGTTTATTAGAAACTCCTGCTTTCTTTTATTAAAATTTCAATTGGCTTGTGAATGAGATCCTATGTTAGTGTCATAAAGTGAGAAGCCAGGAGGAGAGGATATTGGCATTTAAGTGCAGATTTCATTTTAAAAACACTTTACATTATAAAAGAAGATTGCATATTGTAAATATTACATATAATGCGCGTGGTGTTAAAAGTCTAGTGTTAGTAATTTTTAAAAATTCATCAAATCGTCTTTGTTTATGATGATATCTGGCAGGTTTTATATTTCTGTAGTAAAGCAAAGTTTTAAATGTATCCCAAGATGTTTTTAGTGATAAGCGGCAAACACGGCTTTAGAAAAAAGTTTTCACAAAATGATGCAGAAGTGCAATTTCATGGGCATCCTCTTCGGCAGTAGCACATGACAACTGCCTAATTTTCTAATTAGCTGATTATTTTCCTTGCGCATTTTGGAAGCTTTTGTTACACTAACTCGGCGTAGCTGGGCAGCAGGATGGGTCACAAACCATAATCTAGGGTTGAGTGCTTGGTGGCTGATACGGTAGTAAATGACACGGAGCGCTTTCTGCAGCAAGACCGCACTGTTCCTTCCTGGTATTCCACGGTCACTGCTTCTTTCCCTGGTGAAAGCTGTTTAAAACGATGGAGGCAGCAGGCACAGTTCTGAGGTGCGACCGACAGCTGGGGAGCCAAGATGAAAACCCCGCTTGCCCGTCTCAGCATCTGGAGTCTTCATGGAAGTGAGAAGTTTGCAGGTTTGCAGCTGCAGCCCTTTCATGACAAGTTCGGTCCATTTAACACATGGTTGCTTGCTTAGAAAATATTTTCCAGATTGACCATGTTTACAGCATTGACATTTGAAGCTGAAGTCCCTTCCTTCTTGATTAGAGCAGGGAGTACTCACAGACTGCCTTCTGACTTTATGGGGTTGGGAATCTGGGAATGGGTCACTTACAATTTTCAAACAAATCAAAATGCACTTTGATCTCTCGTCCAAGTTTCTTTAAATGCAACGAGTAATAATAATAAATTAGCCTAACTTCTCTATTTTCCCCTCAAATATGGTCATTCTTAATGTAATCATTTTATTGCATTCCAAACCCAACCCACATATTTAATTCATCTTATTCAAAATATATATTTTCTGAGAAGGTACATTAACTCAGCAAATTAGGTAGAGGAGAGACTGTGTGTGTGCGTGTGTGTGGTTGTATTTTTACATTTTAAGCTACAAGTTCTGTGAGCATATATATTAATAATACAACCAGCATTTCTCTTTACACATATTTTCTCATTGAAATCTTATTTTATTTACAAATCTTTAGGCTCACTGAATGTTGTCAGAGTAATATATGAAACATTCCAGCAATATAATACATTAAAAACAAAAAGAATGTGATTTTGTATTTTCTAGTCTTTAGCTAAAATACTTCATTTAAAATTTATCTTAGCAGTCTAATTTCATGTCATATCATCGTTTCTATTTAACATTGATTTGAATCATACCATTCAAATAAGATGAGAAATAATTTATATTGACACAACATTTTTTTTGTAGAACCATAAACCTACAGTTGAGTGTCACAAGGCTCTTAGGTTGCTAACAGGCATGCATAAGGTATTCATATAATGGGATACATTTTTACCATCCTCATCTCCACAGATATAAGCCCTGTTGCTTTAAACTGGATTTACTGGAATCCAGATGCAAAATCCTAAGAATTTTCTTTCACATTATTCACGATGTTGAATACAATATTTCTCCTTTATGATTTAAGATAAATGATGGCACATACCACATGAAAAAGCCTTTTATAGAATAGACTTCAGATTACGATGTTTCAAATATAAAACAAAAGCCAGCTCTATCCCTCCAGCAAAACAAGTCAAAACAAAACCCCTTAAAATTGCATTGGGTAGGTATCACTATTGATTCCATAATTTGGAAGAGGCAGGGCAGTCTGCTCCTTTTAGGGTACTAAGTTTGCTTCGTTTCCCCTCTTCCCAATAAGTAAATGCTAGATATTTGCTCCGAATAACAGTTAACTCAGCCCTGGGATGACTTACCTGAGCAGCCAAGGTTTGTATTGATTTTGATCTTTGTAGAAAGATAGGTTAGCAAGTGTTTTGTTTTGTTGTTTGTTTGTGTTTTTTGAAAGAATAACTTCAAAAATCAAATCCAGTTGGGATTAATCATGGAGTCAAACATTTTAATTTGAACTGGGAGAACAACAAGAACAAATGAAAAAATATAAAGATCCATAAATGTGAAAAGCAGTAAAATAATCTAAGTGAATCATTTTATTAAAATGGTTGTTTCACTATAAATAAGGAACCATATAAAATACAATTTGTATATTCTGTTACAAAAAGCCTCACACTAGGCAGCCAAATACTAAAATTTTATATGAAAAAAAATGCTCCCCTAAGGAAAATGCACATATCTGCTGTTTCTTTTTAACAAAGATTGAGATGCTTATAAAGAACGTAGCAAAGATTTCTAAAAATAAAACCTCTTTTGCTGTCCCTCACTCATTCCACTGCATACTCTGTATATGTGAGGTGTTTTTTTTCCTTTCCTATTCACATTGAATTGTCTGATTCCAATTTAAATTGCTAGCCAGTGTTTCACAGCTTTGCACAGCACTTTCTAACCTCTGCCTCTTGGGCACCTCTGTCTGAAGTGAAGCTTTACTGTCTCTCATATTCCCGAAACAAACAAGTGTATCTACTTGATGGTTTAATTGTAACTGGTTAAGCTCAAAGAATGAGCAGCAGGTTCAGGAAAAAATGCATGGGTCACAACCAGCCCACAAAACCAAAATCCTCAGCAGAGATCCAAATATTTTATTATTTGAAACAGCTGCCGTGTAGCCTCAGACACTTATTTTTTCTTTACAGATTTTTCCTGAATAACTTCATGCTGGGGTGGTGTACCCTTTCATGCTTTCCCTGGTGACTGCAGCTCTCATGCCATTTACCTTGCTCCAGGTAATTTGGGGAAATACCACCGACATGTATCATTACAGAGTCTGTATAGTTGTTTAGCTGCTAATTGACTCTCAAAGGGAAGCAGGCTGACGCTGTCACTCTGATGCGATGTTAAAAATTCTTCAATTTATTTAAGATGCTCATTTTGCTGAAATTAAAACTGCTAGTTATGCTGGATATTGACTGCAAAATGCTTTTACAGAAGAGAGGATAATAAATATTGCCTTAATTAGCTGCCCCCACCTCCACCACCTGCCAAATCTGTGCAAATTTTCAGGATTGAAATGCTTCTTCCATTAAAAAAAATATGTTACTACAGTTATAACTGTTGAAGTATTTGATGCATAGCATGATAAAAATTCAATCTGGATGCTTTTAACCCAGGGATCAAGAGGACTCATGCCCTATAATCAGAACTCAGAGGACAGTGCAATAAATAACGTGTTTCAAATGGTTTCATCTCCATCAAGTCCTTATCGGGTAACCCTGTTGTTAGTGTCTGTGTTGTGATGAAGCCGGTGATAGAATAGAAACTTTCACAAATAAAGTGTCCTTGCTTTAAAAACAGAGCGTGGTGTTGATTTTTTAAAAGTACATTATTCCTGAGCGTGGGTTTATCAGCAGTACAACGTTACAAGACAAGCTACGCCATAAAAAGGATTAAGTGGCGCTGTACAATACTGATTAAGTAACAGAGCGATTCATGCGAGTTGTCAGAGAAACCGGTGCTGCCAAGTCTTCTGAAACAACACAGGAATAAAAGTTTACTTTCCTTGCACACACAACTCTTTCCTGCGGGATCCTTTCTAACAATATTCAAACATCAGCTCTTCCACAGTCAATAAAGTCTGCCTACATTCAAAACAGTCCTCAGCCACAGAAATCCTTTCTGTGTCCTCCTGTTTTAATAAGGTTTCCGTGATAGGCAGATGGACCTGCATTCAGCTCTGACTCTGCCACTTCCCTTGGAGCATGATTCTTCACCTCCTTGGTTTCCTACCTGTAAGTTGGAGGGAATAAGGCTACCTGAAAGGGTTGTGAGAGGCGAACACACACTGCATATAAAGTGCTGAACACAGTACCTAGCACATTTTAAGCATTAAAGATATTGTTAAGGGGAAGAATTGTGAGACCTTTTTCGACAAGGATAGATGCTTTAAGCAAGACCTGCTTTTGTTTTTGAAATCTACAGAGACATCCTTATTATATTATTCGGATGAGAACACTAAATAGTGGCAGATACGAGAATATGTTGCACATGCAATGCCTGCCCTGAAATTTAAGATAGGTGCCCAATATTTCAGGTACATGCACCTTTAAAATGCTTTCTAAACAAATGCTTCAAATTATTTACTCAAATAATATATTTGGTGTAAAGAATATCCCCAAACTGAAGTTAAATTACTGAATTTCTTTACCCGTCAGCTGCTGATGAGAAGGGTTCACCCAGTTCAATTTTTATGTGAGAAATTAGTTTCAGGAGATAATTTCATCCATTTTGCTTGAAATGCTTTTCATATGGGCTATGGAGTGTTATATATTCTAAGTTAGTATTTAAGGCAAAGGAGAAAAAAAAAAGAAGTCTGTTGATTTCACACACGGAATTCATTCCACACTGTTTTCACTAGTTTTTCCAAGACCTCGAGGGAATCCAACAACAATAGGCTGCATGGAGTGCAATTAGAACCATCGTGCAGGAGCAAGCACATGGGGCAGATGATGATATTTCAAAACTCATCGCTTTCTTTGTGTTTGGACACAATTCACGAGATGCATTAGGACGGAACGATGTCTCCTCTGCAATACAGAGAGGTTATGATTGGAAAATAGGGGAAAACACCCATTAGTGCAACTCCCACAGCTCACCCCTCGCGATGCCATTCTATAATACGGTGAAGGTTGGTTATGTGATTGCACAGGTGACTTGGAACCCTGGACTGTAGATGTTTAAACGTCATTCTGTATGGTGTCACCATTCTGGGTGGTGCTGCAAACAGGTTTGAGCTGGCGTGGGGTGCAGTGGGGCCGGGACCGACAAGGTCATAGGATGAGGAGCAGGGGCAGCACTTTGTTATGGGACCCAGGGTGCTGTTAATGGCTGAGTGAAGCTGCGTTTGATTCCCGGGCTTCTCTGCCTGAGCTGGAGAACCAAAGGAGAGAAAGGAGGAGGAGAACAGGGAGGGGAGGAGAACAGGGAGCCAGTGATGGGGTCCGCAGAGAAAGACAGTTCGTTAGAGCCAGTGGGACTGGGGGCGGGTAGGGGGGCGGGGGCCTGGAGCGGCTTCTGGAAAAGGACTCTCCTCCATTTTTCTGTCAAAATAGAGACGAACAGTAGGGGGAGCCCACCTCTGGAGCACAGTGCCAGCCAAAGAAACTGCGTTTGGGAGGTACACTTTGTGTTTATTATCACAACACAGAGTACACATTTAAACACCGATTAAAGTAATTTCCCCGAGGGAGAAAGCTGACCCCACTCCCACAGCCTCCCTACTCTCAAAGTGCTAAGGGTGCCACGCAGCGTTTGGAACGCTTTCTCCAAAGTTCCAGATGCGTCCACCACGCCTGCCCCCGTGTCTGAGTCTGCCAAAGGAGGAGCTCATTCAGGAGGGCTGTGGAGCTGTGGGCAGGCCTGACAGCAGCTGAGAGGCCCGGGAGATTTGTGGCAGGTGGAGGTGGAGGGGGAGATCATGGCCATTCGGAGACAACCTATTTAAGCAACTGTTTGTTCTACCATACAAATTCCTCGGTGGCTTTGGGAATGAACTCTCCAAGGGAGGGTGCTGCGGGAGGCAGCCGTAGACTGCGTTTTCACCAGATGAGCAAACAGGAGCTTGGAGCTCTGTTGAGAGGAGGGCCGCTTTGTGACAGGCCTTCCTCACTCCCTCGGGCTTCATTTGCTGGTGAGGCCACAGCGCTGCCCCTGGGGGACTCAGGATGAGGCAGCTGCAAAAGAGAATCCAGGCTCAAGGACTGGAAAGGGGTGAGCGTAACTCAGACACCTCAGGGAGGGCTGAGCAGAATGCAGACACGTACAAAGCACTTCTTTGTCTCCTTGATATCATGCGCACTTTCACCTAAACAGGCACAGATGGGATTGCTACCATCCCCTCAAATACAGCATCGGAACTCTGGCAACTGGCAGAGCAGCGATTTCCAGAGCCCAGGCCCACAGGCAGCAGGATCTCCCAGGCCTCTAGGGAGGACAAACCAGGCCAGCAGTAGCGGGCAGCCCTGCCAACCCAGCCCCCAGGGAGTCTCCGGATTGCGAGACTCCACAGGCCCCCGATGTGTCTGGAGGCTGCAGGGGAATGTGGCAGCACCAACCCCCACCCTCGCCTGAGGTCCCCCCCATAACCCGGGAGGGTTTTTGACACATGCACTGTGCGTACTTCAGGGGAAAAGTCAGCTGAGGGGCAGAGGAGGGCAAAGAGAGTCTGGAGCACCCCAGCAATGAAAGTGAGGTCAGACCAAACTCAGAGTCCTGCAGGCAGGGTTAGCTTTTGGGTTTTCAGACCTAACAAAAGACAAACGGCCAGTCGAGCCATTTGGCCACGGGAATAGCAGGGAGGACGGGCAGCGCTGGCGGCCAAGCTGGGCTGCCGAGAGCCGAGCGGCAGCCCACCAGTGTGTCCATCTCTGTGCAGGCCAGGCTGGCGACCCAGGGCTGCGGCTCTCTAGCTCAGCTCTTTGAAGCCGATTCCTGGCTCAGAGCATCTCCCTGCTATAGGGACTGGGAGTCTTCTGCAGGTGTCTCCTGCAGGTTGCCTGCCCTGCTTTGTGTTATCTCCCGGCCAGTGTATGTGCCCTGCTTGCATCTAATGGGTATTTATTCTCAAGGACCGGGAGCCCGGGGGCATGACGTTTAAGTGAGTGAATGGCACTGAGATACTGGGGAAGAGGCATGATGGGTCCATTTCTAGGTTCCTAGACATGGGAGGTTTTAAGCAGTTTTGTGGTGAGGCCACGTGATAATGTGGAAACCTCTTATGTAAACACGTGCAGCAGACACAGGGTTGCCGTTTATTAATGAATACATGTGACGCCAGAGTTTTCTAAAGAGCAATAGGGAAAATAAATCCTGAGGACACGGGCCAGAGTGCTAGGGCTAGTGGCGGGTCCTGCCCACGGCTCTAGCCACCTCGTAGGGGCTCCATTTCTCCAGATGTTGCTTCCTTGGCAGCAACATTATGAGGCAGGGATGCTAATGCAACTCCTTTGAATATGAAAAATAGAAAGAAACCCCTTTTTAATCTTTGTTTTTATGGCTGCAAACATGATTACATAGAGGAAAATCAATCCCAATGGAACACAATGGATAATACAAAGTAATTGATTGGCCTTTATCATTTTCCGTTACTATATTAAAATAACCCCGTAATATCAAGCGGCAGCCACTGATACATAAAAGAGAACAGGAGTTGATTATGTCTAAGGGTAATCAGGTCAGGGAAGTGTGAAGGTAAGATAAATAAGGTAAACACAAAAATGGAAAAAGCCTTAAAAGTAGCAAAAGGGAGTTGGTGGCAAAGCGTTTACATAATAGAAGGGAGCACTGATGTTTGGAATATCATTAAGCAGGAAGCCCCCGGAGACAGCCAATTGCAGCTGTGTGACTGCAGTATGTCTCGGCTGGTGTCCCAAGCCACGGGGGCAAAAGCTGAGTGACTTTAACGTCTCAGGAAGTGCAATAATCCTTTCAGAATACAATGTCTGCAGCCTGGCTGTTACTGGGCTATGGGATTTAGAAAATGAAATAGGGAAAGCATTTAGCTATTGGTATTTCCCAGGCACTGATGCAATGCCATCAGCATGGCGCCACCAGCAGACACTTGGGGAAACCTCCATTTACAGTCAACTTTCCAAATTGCCAGAGACCAGTGGGGCTTTTTCAGACCCCCAGATGCCATGGTTTAGGTCTTAGTGGCAAGCAGCTGACGAAGAGCTGTTGAGACAAATTGCATCAGCATAACACCCAGTTTCATTAGTCTGTGTTCTTGCCTAAACATATCATGATTATATATATCTTTCTGAATACATCTATTGTCTCTCAACAAATATTCATACTGACTTGTGCCTAAATATTACTAACTACATATTTTACATAAATATGACCAATTTTAATTCCTTCCAACATGTTTCTTTTTTGAAAATACTTCTTATATAAAATACATATACGTATTTTGTATTTTATCAATGAGGAAATATATTTAGGAGCCAGTTCATTAAAAATATCTATAATAATAAAAGCCTAAGCGACCATCGCAACCGAACGGATGACCAACGGATGACCAAACAGGCTGCATGGGGCAACTAGGAAGGCAGGAGGGTTAGTGAGGGGCGAACAAACAACTGAACAAGCAGGCTGCGTGGGGTGACCAGACTAGCAGGGGGGTTAGTGAGGGGCGACCAAACGATTGAGCAGCAGGCTGTGTGGGGTGACCAGGCCGGCAGGGGGGAAGTTGGGGGTGACCAGGCTGGCAGGAGTGGTGGACAGTGAGGGGCGACCAAATGACTGAGCAGCAGGCTGCGTGGGGCGACCAGGCCAGCAGGGGGGTTAGTGAGGGGAGACCAAACGACTGAACAAACAGGCTGTGTGGGGTGACTAGGCCTGCAGGGGGGTTAGTGAGGGGCCACCAAATGACTGAGCAGCAGGCTGTGTGGGGCGACCAGGCCTGCAAGGGGGGCAGTTGGGGGTGACCAGGCCTGTGGGGGGGCAGTGAGGGGTGACCTGTCCGGCAGAGGGGGGCAGTGAGGGGAGACCAGGCTGGCACAGGGACAGTTGGGGGCAACCAGGCAGGCAGGCAGGTGAGCAGTTAGGAGCCAGTGGTCCCAGATTGTGAGAGGGATGTCTGACTGCCGGTTTAGGCCCAATCCCCAGGACATCCCTCGAGGGGTCTCGGATTGGAGAGGGTGCTGGCTGGGCTGAGGGGACTGCCCCCCCACCCCTACCCCCACCCCGTGCACGAATTTCATACACTGAGCCTCTAGTACAAGATATTTGTTTTGGTCTCTGTGTCACTATATCACATTATTCTAATTTAGTTTTTAAAAAACACAATGTTATGCTTGTGTTAAGCAATCATCCCAAATAACCCTGTCATGGTTAGAAATCAGTTTTCCATATTCACACTTAAAATAGTATAAGAAAGACATGCCCACCACAGTGATCAGCCCTTTGGATAAGCAGTAGTCAAGAATAACTCACTGCATGGGCTGGTTAGCTGTCATACTCTCAAGAGGTATGGGATGTGGTTGTTTACTCAGTAGAAGAAATCTATATATTATATAATTTGCTTCTATTATTCATTTAAATCTTTATTGTTGAAAGTAATTTTTCTAAATCCTGGCGGGGGGGGGGTGGGGGCTGAAATTATTTTTCATTCATTAGCTTGTTTGTTCCACTGATTGAATACCTATTATGGGTCTAGAATGGAACTTGGTGCTGAGGTTACCGAGATAGTCTCAAGGGGCATACAGGCTAGTAGGGAGCATTGACAAAAATAAACAGATGTATAAAAAAGCCCTAGAAGATAGGACACATGTGCTATGAAACACAGAAGAAATGGAAGTCGGGGAAGAACTTCACAGAGGTTGGTATGAATGGGAAAGTAGATTTGCAGATAGGAAAGATGGGTAAGGGTATTTTTGGCAGATGACTTTCCCATGATTGGTCCAAAAGACACACAGAGGGGCAATGTGCTGAGGAACATAGGGAAGGCCAGAATGTTATGCCAGGTGTGTTGAATGAAATGGTGGTGAAATGAGTTTTAGGGACAAAATAGGCATGTTTAGGGAGTTTTAGGAATAAAGACGGTCCATGGGAGAGGAATGCATAGATGGAGACTTGAAGATGCCAAGATGTGTATCTTACTTGTACAGAGGATAGAGAAGTGCCACAGGCAGATGGAAATATTTCTAGCCTAAGCAAATAAAACAGCCATAAGCAATTAAAGTGACCATAAGTTAGACCAAAAGTAGCCCTGATCTGAGTAGCTGGGAGAGCTATAAGATAAGGCTTTCTCTGCCAGCACAACTGGGAGGAAACCATAAGATAAATCAAAAGTGACTCCAACCAGTAAGATAAGGGGGAGAGAAGGTGGGGAGCACCATGTGGGCTTTGAGCTTTGAAACTAATTCTATGCAGCAGAATGACCAATGAGGGAAACATGGGAGTTCCATATTAAAGGAAAGGAACCAATAAGAAAAGGTCAGATTCAAACAAAGAACTGCAGCATATATAAACCAGAGACAAAGGGACACGAGGCAGGCTTTTTTGATTTTTCCCACTAGAGAGAGAGAGCAAGCCTTTCCCATTGGTGTGTGTGGGGGCCCCCTCCCCATGGGATCCCCTTTGGGGACACCCTTGCCCAGATGGAGTTTCTATCTGCTTCCAATAAACTTCTACATTTTAATTAAAAAAGCCTTTTTGTCCACGAGTTTATTCTTCAAACTTTGTGAGGACAAGATCCCATGGGAAGAAATGCCTGCACCCCAAACCCCATGTTTCAGTGGGAGCCTAACAGAATGGCAAGTGAGGCCCAGATTCCCAAAGACCTTGTCTGCCATAGTAGAACGTTTTCCCTGTGGAAAATAGAAAGCTCCTATTGATGTTTAAGGAGAGATACGATCTGACTGGATTATTCTGGGGTGATGGCATTTTGGTACAGGGTAGAGAATAGTAGAGTGGGGTCAAAAGAGTCTATCATACCATGTATTGATCCACTGTCCTGGTTGAACTGTAATGAACTGCCTGTGCTCAGTATGAGGGGATTACACCAAAACAGTCACACCTTGCATATCAAATACTCATGGCAGCACATGGGAGAAAACTGAAACTCATCATCTGGTCTAACATATCAGAAAGCAGTGGCTCTGATGTGGTCAGTCCGGGTTCCAGGTCCACTTGCCAGCCATTCTCTTCCACATGTTGACTTTGTCCTTGCGCTGGCAGCAACATGGCTGCAGCAGTCTAGCAGGCTCATCTAGTCATACGATGTTCACAGGAAAAAGGACCATCTCTTTTTTTTTGGTCTCTTTATTAAGAATAAGGAATCTTTTCACAGAAATCCCCTCATGTTTTATTGTCCATAGTAGATCAAATGCCAATCTTAATCCAATTACTGATAAGGTTGTACAAAGGACTTTGAAGAGTCCAATACAATGCATGCCCTGCTTTCCTTTAAATATCTTCAATTTTGATCTTGAACCTCCCCCATGGAAATTATAACTTTTCAGTAGTTCTGTAATAGGCACTGGATTATTCATGCCATCCTATGTATAAGTGTGCTTCATTTCTTTATCAAAATAAATTCTGTTTGAACCCTATCCTCAAGATTAGGTGAGGTGTCTTCTATCAGTCACTGTTTATGGCTTTCTTTCCCTCTCTCATGCTAATGGATGGGGATACTGGCATTTATACAGATTCAGAAGATGCAGGGAGGCCTTAATGCAGGGTACCTCACTGCTGTGCTTCATGCCAGGACTGTGAAGTCTTCTCCAATGTGGTTTAAACCACAGAACTTGCAAATCTCATCCTGTTTTCAGACGAAGGTCTCTCTGGTATGGTGGGTAGATGGGAGTACCTTTTCAGACAAATACAGCTTAATTGACTCCGTTGGTGTACCTAGGCCTGCTAGTGTCTGCCAAGGTCCATGTCCGCCTGACAACTTCTTGCAGACCTTGAGGACCCAAATTCCTGGTGACTCTGGCTGGGGATACAGGAGGTGAATAGGGCTGACATTTACTTCAGCTCTTTCTGATGAACCTAGAGGCAGTCAACTAAGACACAATCAACTAATTGTCCATCTACAGCAGTAAGTGTTATTAAATCTCCTGACACAATACATTAGTACATCAAGGGAGTAAACACAGGCATCCTGGTTCAGTCTGACTTTGGGATTCTCTAATCCTGCATATCAAACATTCTCTTCTTCTATTGCCTTTGCTCCTCAAGTCTCCTGACAAAAACTCATTTCCTGAATTTACTGATGTGAGGTGAGATTTAGTGAAAGATTACCTTATTGATTAATTCACACCAAGCATGAAAAACTGACAATCCTAATCAAAGTGAGATTCTTACCAGGGCTATTTTAAATTTAAAAGAACTATCTTCTAATCCAGATATATCAACCTCTAATGATAGAATTTAAAGAAATAAAGAACATAATTATTGGCAGAGTTGTACTTGCGACCCCTTAAATTCACACTATATATTTTAATAGCCCCTTTTACAAACCTCTATTGTAGATTATATTTTTTAATAGTCTGCTGAAGGGGTTTTCTTCCCTACAAAACAGTGACTTCCTTGAGGGCAAGACCATGCCTCATTTATTGTTTTGTCCTAAGCCCCTAGCACAATTCTTATCACAGAGCAGCTTAATGTTTTTTGACATTTGCTTAAAGCATCTTTTTACAATTAAACTGTTACATGGGCTCTGAGGGAATTGAAAAGAAAGTGAAGAGATTGTTTTTTCTCTTTTCTACCCACTAAATAATCCATATTTTCCTAATCTTTTACTGTAAATTTCTATTGTACTGCTTCAGTTTGAAACTGTCTTAATTTCCCCTTAATCCTAGTAAAATGCAGAATTCACATCAACATTTAGTATTTTACGGTCTGGATGTTTAAATTACCAGTTAAGGAATTCCAATAGTTGCAGTATTTATGCATCATGTTTGTGTGTCAGAGGCCATAACTTGCCTCCTAGCTCCTTTCGATGGCCATATGAGTTTCATAGATATTTCTTTCCAGGTGACATTTCTCTGAGTTTCCTGTGTCATTTTCCTAGAGAGTTAAAATCTTCTGTGTCAGCCTGAGCCTTTGGTTCAGGTTTAACTCTTCAAAGGTTCGCTCTCTTTAAGCTGGAATAAGATGTAAGTATATGCAGACTCTAGGGATAATTCCTACTCATTCTGTAGCAGCAGTGACACTTTTGCAAGATGAACCAGCAGTAAGAGCTCACAGTCTCAAACACCTTACTGGGTTACCTGAAAAAGGTCTCACACTTGAAAGTTTCATGTTATAATGAAAATTTGTGTTATGCTGTCTGCCCATCTTTTTCTTTCAGTAATTGTTCCTTCCAGCATGATGAAGATGTTGGTCATAAACAGCTGCCTCTCCTGCCATGATGGTGGGCATGTGATTCAGCCCGGGCCAATCAGGTTACTCCCTTCTGCTCCATAGATAGGCATGTAAACCAGATTTAGCCAATCAGAGTCATCCTCAGGAATTTTAATGGCAAGAAGCCCTGGCTTATCTTTGTAATTAGCTGTAAAGATGACAGAAGCTTTGAGTTGATTTGCTGGGGCCTATTTTTGTCACTAGATATGAAGAAACTACTATTTACAAAGAGAAAGCAGATCCAAGAGATGGATGGATAAAGGGAGGAAAGAAAGGAAGGAGAAAGAGAGAAAAGCACTGATGACAAAGTTTGAGGACCTGGATCCAACTATGTTTGAAAATTTGAAAAATTATCTTTTATTCTAATTTGAATTAGGTTTCTATATATTACATAAAAAAGAGTCCAGTTAGTCAAACAAACATGTTCCAAGTTTATTTATAAAATTAAAAATTATGGAAGCTTTAAAGGAGAAAAATAAACATATTTTAGCCATTTAAAATTGTATTTTGAAACTTGCCATTTGACTCCATTAAACTGAGTATTATTAAATATTAACTTTGAAAACATTCAAAATAATATGTGCCTTGTGATATGAAATGTGCATGACATTACTTCACCATAATAGCAATTTGTATAGCTTGCACTCAGGTGAATATTCAATTAATTCAGAATCCAGTGACTTCTAAGGAATTCAACTAAATAACTTACTTCATAAGCAACTGAGAAGAATTGGGAAAGTAAACAAACTGGCTAGGACTAAAAATAGATTATGCTCAGCTCAATATTATTGAAGAGTGAGAGAACATAACAAGAGCAGAAAGTTTGAATTAAATTATACAGAAAACAAAGTAGGTGATTTCTATGTGTATGAACAGGCATTGATAGCTTTAGAAACATCCCTGTTCTTAGATTGCAGCTTGAGTACTACACCCTCTGTGAAACCCTCCTTCATGACATCCAGTACTTACGTGTTGGACAGCAGTTACTACACCAAATTGGAATTGCAGAATTACTTCTTGACTCCTCAACTAAATAATAAGCATTTTGAGTTCAACAACACTCTGTTCATCACTATATCAGCTAATCTAGCTCAATGCTCAACATCTCCATTCACAAGGCATATTGAGTGAAGGGACATGTCTATTGATAATGTCATAGGGTTGGCTGCACATGGAACCTGGGTTCTGGGAGCTTTGTCCTCTGGAGCCAGCAACCGTTCTTTCCTGATCATCCATTATCCTCTTTATGTGCATTATTATACTACTTCACTTATTATTATTATTATTTTTTTATGTAGGTGCCTCAGCCAGAGTTCAAGGCTCAGAGGAAACTTACTTATGCAGGGGGGAACTATATGAATCTTTCTTTCTTTTTTTTAAAAAAAATGTATTTTATTGATTTTTTTACAGAGAGAAAGAGAGAGGGATAGAGAGTTAGAAACATTGATCAGCTGCTTCCTGCACACCTCCTACTGAGGATGTGCCCGCAACCAAGGTACATGCCCTTGACCAGAATCAAACCTGGGACCTTTCAGTCCATAGGCCAACTCTCTATCCACTGAGCCAAACCAGTCAAGGCTGAATATTTCTTATCTGACCATGGATTCTCTCCTCCCTACATACTGCTATTCGACTTGGTCTTCAGGGTCAGAAAGAAAAACTATTCTAAATGTGCCCAAAATAGCTTCAGTTAGTTACTACAGCCTTAATTTCACTTGGTTTTTCTAATTATCCTATGAATATTGTTACTTTCAATATACAGATGATCAAATAAGATTGAAAGCAATATCCCCTAAAATAGAATATTCATAGTAAGCCAGGGTTTGACCATAGTGTTAACTTCCCAAATCATGGTTTCTTGTATAACACTACTTAGAAGAGTAACCTGAGTTCCAGAATTTTTTAAGCAGAAAATAAATAAATAAGTAAATAAATAAATAAATAAAAAGAGCAGTGCATTATAAAGTGAATTCAACTATACTCATTTCTCAATGATCAACAATAGAAAGGTTATGGGGAAAGCAGGTTACCTGCATATTTTATGTGGATAAAATTCATAAGTATTATGTGACTAATTGAAATCTGCCATCAGACTATACTCTCAGCTGTAAAAAGAGACTGGTTATAAGTGAGCTGTGATGATTACCATGTTGGGTAAACTTACTTCTCTAGAGTATATGGCACATAATTATTTACCAGATGAATTTTCTCTAAGAAATATCATTTACTTGATTTCCTCTTTATTTACTCTGTTTCTTCATAAGGTTGATTCTACGTAAAGATAACTCCTGGGATACTATTTGGGAGAGACTTTATTCTGAAGGGAAAACAAAAGATTGTCTAAACATCAACTTAATCCATAGAATGGAGTAGAAGCACTACATCTCCTCTCCATGAAAAGTCAGGGAGAGCAGAATAAATATTGTGTGGAAAATCCAGAAAAGTATAAATTATGAGGTGTTTCCAGGAAACATATATTTTATCCCAGGTCTAGTCCACCTGGGGTTGAAAAGGCAGTCTCCAATGATTTGACATTTCCCTGATACCCCCTGGAGGAAATATTTAAGTTCCTAGAGGGGAGTATGTTTTGGACTGACAGTTCATGTCTATTTTCAAGGCATCATTACCTATGGCAGGTGATGAAATACTCTGTAAGTTTTGAGCTAGTGAAGGTTGGAATAATTCAAAAGAGTCTTGCTCTCATAGGCTATGACAACTGCATTTCCTATGACTGTTTACAGACCCCTACCTCATGTGTGCACACACTCACACATATGCTCACACACATGTAGACATTGCTAATTTCTCTGCACCTTTAAATGTCTTTTAGCTTTATAATAGAAATATTGTGAAAATATTAAACTATATATTTGATTGACCCTTAAATCTTATACCTTTGAAGCATTCTACATCCAAGGCTGAACATGAATCATGTGACTTCTGGGAAGGTGTGTATGAGTTAAAGGATGTACTAACCAGAACAAATAAATCAAAACTCTGATTGCTAAGGATTAAATGTTTCTTTCCTCCCAAAATTTATATGTTAAAACCCTAATCCCAATGTGGCAGTATTTAGAGTTGGAGGAAAATTAGGTCACAAGAATGGAGTCTTAATAGGATTAGTGCCCTTATATAAAGAAACATAAGAGCTCTCTCTCTCTCTCTCTCTCTCATACGATGAGAAGAAAGCTGTCTACAAACCAGGAAGAGGTATCTCACCAGGAACCAAATTAACCAGCACCTTGATCTTGGACTTTCCAGCTTCTAGAACTGTGTGAAACAAATGTTTGTTGTCTTAGCCACCTAGTCTATAGTAATTTGTCACTGCAGCCTGAGCTGACTAAGACAATGATATAAAGGATGTCCCAGTTACGGAGGAAGAGAAAATAGAAAGATTGTATCTTCTATCCTGTGGGATGGTAGAAAGAGAAAATATTGGAGTAGAAAAATAAATGGTAAAACCTATTTTGAGAGCTGACCTAGATCTAGTAGGTCACCAAATGTAAGTCGCAGACCCCAAAGTAGCTTCATGTTTGGCTAGTGAGACCCAATTTTGGAGTCAGTCATCAAGGCAGATGGCCTAGTTCTCCAAGGACTTTGCTGATTACAGCTGTTCATTTCAAAGGTGAATACAGTAAGATGTCCAGCCTGGACACCCTCAAAGACCAGATAAATGAGCCTATCATGAATCCCTGCCTAGGGACCAGCATGAGACTACGGTCCTTTCCATCCCCAAATCATGAGGACTGTAAGTCATCTCCTGTGTCTAAGCATGATTTGATGAAGGAAGAGGGGAAAGGGAGGATCAGTTCCATTAGGGAAAGAACATTGAATTGACTAAAAAATTATCCCAAAGAGACTATGTAACCCAGAGGAACTGAAACATTATTAAGAGATAAATTTAAAATTAAAGCCTGTTGATCCTCACCCTTTACCTCCATCAGTTTCCTAGCAGGGTGGGAGCTTGTGAGAAAGATTCTACCACTTGTAGAAAATAAAGAAGCTTCTTTTTCTTTGCACATCTGGAATGCTAATTGTGACCCTAGCAACATAAATAATACCTGTAGCACAGTTTTGGAATCCCTGTTAGGATGAATGGCGTTTTCTGAGTCTGTCATTCTCTGGGCTCAGGAAAAGTATCATTAAGTAAAACCTGTCAATGTACCAATGTCCTGCTTCTTTAACTTCAACAGACTTCCAAGTTTGGTTAGTGCTCATTCAGAAAATGAAAAATGCCTTTTGGCCTACGTCTCCCTGCACAGATAATGATCCTAACTGTGCCATTACTAGCTGGTACATAAATCTGTGTCAGTTTTCTCATAATATTATATCTGTAAATGAGATCTTGAAGGTATTGTTCTCCTTTTCACCTGATGACAGAACAGAATGCTTCATTGAAAAATGGTAAAAAAAAAAAAAAAAAAAAAAAGATGATTGAATTCACTTTAGCCTGGGCATTTCAGTTTGTATATTTAGGGGAAATGGACTCAGAAAACAGAGCATAGTTTTTAAGCACACCAAGAAGACTGGCTGAAACATCTGGAAAAATCCCTTTGAGATTTAAAGCATGTGGTACACAACAAAGGCAACAACAAAGTCTCAATCTTCATGTTTCATAGTTTCTTGATTATAGTGTTGAAGCCAAGTTGCCAACAATCTATGGATCCTAAATTAGTTCTTGTTAATATCTGACTGTTTTCCAAAATATTGAAAATCCTTAAAATAGTGAGGAAATGAGATGTTAAATACCCAATACTCTCCTTACAAAATTAATGGGAGTTAGAAAAAAGAAAAAAACAAAAACAAAAAAGCAAAGCATCTAGAATAATTTAATTAGGAGTTAGTAGATTTTATTCAAATCTCACTTTTATTGTGGCTTGTTTTTTTCCTGGCTCAATATTTACTAGAATTAATAAGAAGTCCTTGTATTTATTACCATATTTATTTCAAGTAGCTCAAAGGCTCCACAGACATTCTCCTTTTATTTCTCACAACATCTCTGTAAGGTTTTTGGCGAGAGGATAGGTATTATCCCTGTTAAACCCAGTGTAGAAAAAGCAACTGCTTTCAAATGTAATTTACAAAAAGTACCTCCTAGGCTGAAATCTAAATTGCTATTAAGGAATTCTCTCTTGGAAATGTTTTTCTCCCCCTTTCCCTTTAATTTAAAGTATGAGACTGTCATTTCTGTCATTAGTTATTGCAGTAACTTTTTCCTCTTCCGACCAAGGTCAAAAGTCTCCCGCTGTTAAGTCTATCCATGAAAGTGCTTGAACATACACAGCCGCATATCATGCATATTTATGCTTCACAAGTATTAGAGTAAACATAAGAGGGATGAATTATTAAGGGTGAAGTAAGATTGATGAAATGCTGTTAGTTTGGATATTTGACTGATTTGTACATTTATGAGCTTTTATGAAGCAGTTGGAGGCAAAGGAAACAAACTCAGTCTTTCTGCAAAACTAACTTCTTAAGAATGCTAAATTTTAGGATTGAGAATAGAAAAAAAATATATATGTAAATCAGCACATATGTAGGTTTATATGTTTACATATTAGTGAATTATTTCAAGAAATGCATAAAAGCTTCTGCTCCATATTTATGAGGTTGGCTAGGCCCCATGGACTATGCCAAATGGGGGCTCCCATTGGCCCTTGGTTCTATAGATCTTTAGTTGCATTGCACTTTGTTTTAAATTCAAGAGTTAGTAATTACTTCCAAGGCCACTTCTACTCAACCGAACCCTGTCTGAATGAAGGCCCATTTCCAGATCTTTGGCTCTGATGTGAATGGTAAATTGTCATTGCAATCCCCAGGTGGCTTCTTAGATGCAATTCTTCTTCCATGTTAAATGGCCCCGATTGTTTGGTGCTTAAGGGTCATCATGCTCCATAAAATCTGAAGTCAACTCTATTGAAGACTAAGATTCTGGTAAACAAGCTCCAGTAGGTTTGAAGGAAAAAAGAGTCCAGGCTTCCTTTAATCTGCTAAACCTTTTCTGCCTTTCTTTGTTGGTACTCGCCCTTCATTGCTTCAGGTTGACTAGTCAGAGAGACTGCTGAGGGCTCTGGCCTGCTGTAGCAGTTATAATTGGTGCAAGGGGATGGCAAAGCTGGAAAGACACATAGAGAGAGATCATTGGTTCTCTTCCTCATCTTCTTTGTAAGAGCCCTGTGCTGAAATAAAAATGCGGGCTGGGGAAATGTGGTAGTGAGAATGGGTAGATGAGAATGATTCCATTAAATGGTAGGGTCTGGAATTTATCTAGAGATTTTTATTTTTTTATTTTATTTTTATTTTTTTATTTTTTGCTCAGGAAAAGAAGGCCAGAATCTAATTTCCTGGGCTGGTAGAATCTTGTTTATGATGCTATCTCTTGGTAATTTCTCTTTCTGTGACTGAAGAGGTTGTAAGTTGTCAAACAAGCAAACAAACAAACAAACAAAAAACCCACACAAACTAAAAGGACCACCACCGAAAGGCATGATGTAGAGAAGGCTTTCCTCTTTCATTTTGCATGAAGGGAATCAGAATCCGTTTAGTTATTGTTGTCATTCTTGTCATCGGAAGAGGGCAAAGAGGTAATTCTATTATGCTTTTTAAAAAATGACAACAGCAAGCAATTCATTGCTTGATATATGATTTGACTCTTGAAATTATTTTTTCATACAGATTCAAGGCATCCAGAGTGGGAGAACAGCATAAACACTGTAGAACAAAATTAAAATGGAGTCCCTCATGTTGGGCACAAAATGGAAATGATCAACACAGGTGCCTAAAAGAAACTTAACCTGATCTTATAGGAATTACAGCTCTTTTCAGAGATCAGCAGAAGATACCAGCCAATACCCAAAGACCAAGTCTGTTCATATCATCTCTGGACTTCCTTGTTCCCTGACTCACGATGGAGTTTAGCTGCTTACAAATATGCCATTTTGGCTTATTAATTATTTTGAATTAAAGTTACTTAAGAAACAGCTGGTGCAAGAAGGACAGTCTGACTCACCTTTGTCTCTCTAAAAGCAGGAAATAAATCCCCCTGTGAAGGATACCTTTCTTGTAATGGGAGGATGGGAGATGTTCTATTGCCAGAGGTAGGGAATTCAGGGCTGAGAGGACTGTATAAACAAGCTTTGTTACTTCTTCATTAATTTGCTACCCCAAGCCCCAACCCTTTGGTCAGTTCTTCACAAATAACTGTTTTATTGTTTGAAAAGTATAAAAGCTGACTGCTTTGGTGACTTCTTTGAGTCTTATATTTCTATGAACTCCTGTACATATGAAATTAAATTTGTTTTTCTCCTGTTAATCTGCCTATATCAATTTAATTATTAGGCTAGCCAAAGAACCTAGAAGGGAAAATTTTTCTTCCCCTACACTTGGCTACTTCAAATAAGAAAGAAGACCACTAGGCAGCCAATCAGCTGAAAAAGCCAAATAACTTTTGTATTTCCCATAAAAATCCCTTAGTGTGTGAGCAACTCAGAAGGCATTGCCCCCACTATGCATAGCCTGGAGTTTCCCAGCTTGCAGGTCAAAGGCCTTGCAATAAACTCATCTTTCCACTTTGTTTTATTCAGTATGCAGAGCTTGGTTCTTGACCACCAAATCTCCCCATTTCACAAAGTTACATTTTAATAGAAGATTGTCACATTGTTCAGGTAGAGCTTATCATTTAAAAAAATAATTATTTCTTCCCTATTGCTTATAATAACTACTTTAAAGCTCAAAAGTGAAATCTATTTCCTCACCTCAATTTTCTCTCTTCCATCAGGCTTGCACACACTGTGGGACTGCTGATGCCTGCTGGGCTGCTGGCATTGATCTTTCCTTTCCCTGAGGGGGAAAAAAAGGAGTCTTGAAATTTTTCCTTTGGGGAAAAATATCACATCACACCTTTTACAAGATAACCAGGTTTTCTCTTCTTCTGATTTGGGTTATTTGTGTTATTAAATAGTCTTGTGCTGGCTTGAAAGTCATTTATACCTCCATCCATACATTTATATACTTAAATATTTTTCTATTCATTCATGGAATATTTTGAGGCCTCCTATGCTCCAGGCATTGTGCAAGGTATTTGAGACTATACAATGACTGCAGTAGATGCACTTACCTTCGTGGATTTTAGGTTTATCAGGTTCCATTAAATTGAGGAGAAAATCATATTTACTATTTATTGTGCAATTGATTGTTCTTGTTTCCACATAAAATGATAAGAATATTTTCACCAAGGAAGATAGTGTGATAAGGAGCTTACCTTCAGATTCACTAATTTTGACAATAATCTACTAATTCTTTTGTTCAGTTCTCCTACCATGTAATGGGTTTTTAGAGATATTAGAATAGTTTGGAAAGATGAAAAAAAGTCAGTCATGGTATACTCAGATTTTCAAAAGTTATGTGGAAGACTAGGAATTAATGTAGTATATTAATAGAGTATATTGGTTTCTCAGTCAGATCATTCTATTATGTCTCATCTCTTAGACCTGGATAGGATGTTGATAATTTTTAAACATTGGCGAAAAGTTAACTTTTGTTAACTTAAATATACAATTAAGCATTTCAGTGTGTGACCACCTCAAACACTTTTGAATTTTGTGCTCCAGGTCAGAGCTAAGTAGGGTCCTCTGGTCTTAGTGACAGCCTCAGCTGGCCATGTGTAAGATTTGTTGAGCAGTATGTGACTTGGGGCTATGTTTTTACTGAATCCAAGTTTTCTCTGGGACACTGAACAATGGGCCAGAGGGGGGTTTTACTGCCAAGAGAGTAAAGGGCAAAAGGAGACCAATACTTTTTTGACTTGTCATGTTAGACTGCTCACCCCTGTTTTATTGCTTTTTCAACACTGCATCAAAGCAGGAAACTTTAAAATCTCAGTGAAGCAAGAGGATTCTGCTTTTTCAGGGACCAGGGAAGCTTTAATTAAAATTGAGTTTTATTTTGGTATGTTTGGCTTTGCACTTTAACCAAAAAGAAATGAAGAAGTCAGAAATGTAGAGAAGTTGTTCATCTCTCTAATGGCCAAAAAGGTCAATTAACTTACAATGAAAAACAAAACAAAACAAAAAAAACCCCTGCATTACAGATTTACAAAATGTTTATTACCTATGGACTTTGGATATGAACCATCATCAGCCTAATATCTAAGGCAGAGATCTGACAGTTCAACCCTGAATTCAAGGACCAGTTGATAAATTGAAAATCATTTTAAAATTTAATATTAAAATTGATAATTGCTCTGTGGGAAATAGATTTTCCTGAACTTATACCCTTTTCCTGTAGTACTGAGCAAATGTGAAGCGATAAACTGTCCATTTGTCACAATGATAGATAGACAAATCCTACTTTTACTCTTGTTCCACAGAACTCATACATTTCAATTAAGGAGAGTAAGTGCTACCATTTGTAACATGGTTCTTTAGGGTTTAAAGAACTCTTATTAGGAATACAAAAAAAGTCTTTCATGCAACTTTTTGGGTGTATTGCCCATCTCTTCAAGGAACATAGCAAGGGGCTAGAGAAGGTTAGTTATCATTAGTCTCTTAGAAATATGGCATAAAGAGGGAATAACTGTTAATCTTCTAAATTGAAGGAACAACTAACTCATGTTAGTACTACTGAGTACTCCTCTGCCTGGCTGAAGTTGGTTTATACTTGAAGTTTTAGTATAATTATCACTTGAGATACATTGGATAATTTTCTTTTTTTTCCAATTTATTTCTGTTGCCATGTGACGGCAGAGGGTTAAAGAAAAATTATTCATGACCCTTGTAAGGAATGGAAAGTCAGACTTTGTTCAGGGGAACTATTGTGATAACTATAGGGACCACCACAGTGGGGTTTTGCAGTAGGGGAGAGAGATTGGGCTTGACTCCAACTACAATAAGGAGAAGTGGGAATGGATAGCTAAGGAGCAGAGTGGGGGTGAGTGGATAGAAAATTACCAGGAGGAAATCTCAGTGGTAGGGGAAGATTCTGGCTAAATCAACCTAACAGAATTCCTGATGAAGGCAGGCCCAGGTAATCAAACATCACTGAAGGATAGTAGAGGATGAGGGACCCAATTCAATATTAAGGTTCAGATATTGAGAATGAGGGACTCTTGGTTAAGCTGACATAGTATCATTATTGCTGAACTTGGACAATGCAGAGATGAATACAAAAGCCCCAGAGTCAAGGCCTACTTGAGAACAGAGTTCAGAGGAGTCTGGTAAAAGTTTGTTCAAGGAGAGACTCATTGTCATGAGAACTAGAGTAGATGGGGTATAGTTACTATCCCACTGATGCTAGGCTTGGTCATGTGACTTGCTGTAAGCTATTGAAATATTAGGGGATGTGACACTAGCAAACACCTTAAGTATGCATTCTTGAGGGGTTGGGCTTGATCACTTGGGCTCCTCTGCTCATCCTGAGGAGAGCAAGTCCTAAGTAGTTGTTGCTTTCTCCCCTGGGCTCCAGAATTAGACACACAAAACAGAGATGCACCTGACAGGAAGCTTGTAGCCAACCCTAGCAACCCAGAGTCTGAAGCAGAATTGACCTAGATAACTTTCAGACTTGTGCGTGGGTATAAAAAGTTTGTTATTGAAAGACACTAGGTTTTGGGGGTAGTTTACTAAGCGGCATTAATTGCAGTCATACTTGCCTACATCATTCCTTAAGGAAAGAATCCCATAAACTCATGATTATGGCTTAATACTGACATTTATCACAACTTTAATGAATCTATATCTTGTTCACCATTCTACTTTAGTGCATGGAAGATAGTATGTTCTTAATAAGTATTTGTTGAGGAATAATGAAAGACTCCAGATCAAGTTTCTCTCTATCTCATATCCTACACAGCTTCCTTGTCTCATAGGTAACATCATTAGTAAGCAATCTTGAAAATATGTGACTTTGTTTCTAGCTGTGTTTGTCCTCAAGTGTTAAGAGTTTTGAACAGGAGATAACACAGATTAATAAGGACTGTGAGAAAGAAGCCTTTGACCTCAGACTGACAATGAAGTCATCAGGGAATGGAGAATGGAGAATGTCCCAGTACACTTCCTGGGGAAGAAATGATTGCCCACTTTTAGAGATGTTGATGCCAAAGTTTGAATAATAGTAATAGTCAGGCATTTGTATTAAGTGCTTTACCTGTATTATCTCACTAGAGACAGGTGTTCTGATTGTCCCTATTTTATAAATGCATAACGTAAAGGCTCAGAGACATCATAACTTTCTTGATTTCATAGACCTGGTAAGTGGTTGAGGTGGGGTTTATATTCAGGGCTGCTTGACTATAATATTAACTTGTAAGGTCAACCAAAACATGCCATCAATATAGCCAGTGGGTCCCAGGCCCCTGAAATTACCATGGATACTCTATTTTAATTTTCTTTTTTTTTAGTTCACTATTTCCTATCTTCTTTCTTCCCTTTCCCTGAAACAAATCCATTCATAAGGTTAGCTGTGGGTGGGGAGAGAGGTGCTCTTGCTCTGTGCTAGAGAGATAAGAGACTATGCAGGAAGGGGGCCACTAATTAGCTGGTTCCAGTCCTTCACTCTGCTAGCATGGTTTCTTTATGTTTAAGGCTTCAAGGCAGGGGCAAAGAACAATGAGTAAGTCATGGAGTTGATCCTTTTAATGATACATTCGCTAATGAAATGGCACTCCATGGGTTCACTTATTAGTAACTTAGCTCAAACAGCCATGTCCTACTGTCAGCTTGCCATTGACGACCCAGGGTGACCTCAGAATTGTCAGCTGTACCAGAAAAAGAGCAAATGCAGCAGAAACTACAGAAGCAGCAGCATAATTTGGAGTGGAAAGAGGAACAACAACAGGGAAATCTCCTGAATCTTGTAGTTCTACTTTGCTGTGATATTATGCCAGAAGTGTAACTATTTGAAGAACAGGCTAACCTTGCAGCATTTGGGTTTGCGTCTGATTTGTAAACAATAGGATGACTTGATTGAATGTTTTCAGAGGCTGGATGACAGTGTTGGAACTGGAGGAGTGACTAGCACAACTCCATTCTCAACTAATTATATAGTGTAGATCTTCCTTGTGTTTTCCAGGGCACTGGGGTTTTTAACTTCATGTTCAGAAAATGATTTATGGAGAAAATACACCTTGTACAGACCTTGCTGGACAATTGGGGGATCATGAATGATATATGGATGTGAAAGTTTATGATACTTCCCATTTATTTTCTCAAATAACTCAATGCTCTTTAAGTCAATTATGGAATTAAACCTTTTAATATTCTTCTGGCAAATGGGAAGTGTGTATTTACTCCTCATTTTATAGTTGGGCAGACAGGGCCCTGATGACTTGAACTGTCTTTCTTGGGGGAAGAACCAGATCTTACATTCATGCTCTGCATCCCTGGTTAAAGGTTACTCCCTAAATGGGACACTCATAAATGAACTGTCCCCTTTTTATGTCTCTATACACTTTCATTAACAATTCATAATTCCTAAGCATTTGGTACTTTCTTTGTGCAAAGCTAAACAAACACATGGGTTTTTTGTTTGTTTGTTTCTGAGCTCTGATTGTAAAACTTGATTTTCCAAGGTGAAACAAATTCTTAGGAATCTTATAGCATGAAATATAATGGTTTTCATTCTCACTGGTGAATAAGTCGTATTTGTTAGTGAGGAAATTATGGAAAGGGCAATGCATCTGAATCTTAACCAGCAGCTTGAGTCAGAAAAGCATTCCAGATGTTGGAAGATGTATGGTTGGCACATGTTGGAGTTGATGCCTTTCTCATGTTGGTCTCAGAGTCCCTCTTTACAACTTTCCGGGTCCCTGTGTCCTTCCACTTCACACCACCAGTTTTTCACTTTGTTTCCTATGACTTCAGAAGAATCAGCTCATTTCTCTCAGACTCTAAAACAGCTCCATTCATCACTAGCTTCTGCACCCTTCCTGCCTTTGGCTATCCAGTCACGAAGCCAACCAGTAATGAAAATGGGTTTCATTAAACAGGAATCCTACTTATTTTCTCAAACCACTATGTTAATAATCTCTCTTCTCAATATAAAGGCTTAAACATATACCAATATAACTAGTTTTTTTCCAGCTATTTTTTTAAAGATTATTTCCTGGGGATAAAAATATCCCTCTTCAAAATCCAGGACTTTGTTTTCAGAAAAGAAGATCTAATGTATATAGGACTCTTTTTACTCCCAGAAGCGAACGGGGCCCCAAACTCCCACTTTTTAGTCATTTAGTGTTGAAAATGACCACAAAAGAAATATGAAGAGCTAAAACATTTCCTCACTAAAGCATGAATTTTGCAGGCCCTTATGAATAAATCAAGATGAGTATTAGAATACAGATAGAGTTTATGGTCACATGAATATGGATAATAGAAATATAGCTTGTTTTTTTCCTGGAACAACATGTACCAGGACATATGTAGTATAATACTAAATGAATAGCAAGTCCACCGAAACTCGGTGAACATCGCGTCTTTCTTAGGAAAAGCCGTCCACATAGTAGATGTCACACTTCTCTCTTGGCAGGCTGCTGTTGCAGACCCCATCTTGATTGGGGTTGAAGTTCTTCAACCTCTGCTCTTTCTATCAAATGCCTGTATTTTTTGTTGAGTAGCTAACTTCCTATGTATCCCGAGGCCTGTTTTGCAGTCATTTTCCTTGGTAGTTATCCTGACATTCTGCATCACAGCCTCAATCTCCCTTTTTCTTTGTCCCTCTCCTTTTTCCCTGTCATGAAGTTTGTGATCATCAGCAAGAAGTCAATTTTGACTCTTTTCTCTCTCTGGAGCTTTTAGAGCTCTTTGCAAATACAAGGAGCACGACCCTGGAAATTTCTTTTCTCCCAGAAAGGGAAAAAGCTCCACTTGTCAATCAGTCATCCTGAGCATAAGTTCTCACAAAGGAACTCAGAGCAGCCCCTGTCTAAATCCATCAAGGGGGAGGGGGAGGGGGGTTGGGGGAAGGGGGGCTCACGTTGCTAAATAACTGTGATCAGCTTTAAAGTCTAGCTTCAGGGTTATTACTTACATTGCCTCTCATACTACTCAAACACAGCGCAGATGCACACAAAAATGAAAGAACACCGAACCCTTTGTTCCTGGACAAGTTTGAGGAGCAAAGCATTCTGAGTAACGGACTTTCTGGTTAATTGAATGTTAACCTATTTACCTAGGGCAGGGTTTGGCTGAAGGGCTCAGAGAGGTGAATGCCTCTTTTCAGATGTGCACAATTTAAAGATTCACCTCATACTACTTTGTTTCTTTCTTCTGGTTCTTCTACTTTATTTTATAGTGAGTTGTCCATATGTTTTTCTTACCTAGAGGTTATAAGCAATTTTAGAGCAGAAGTGCTTTTTGCTTCTTTGTAAAAGCTGTAAAATGTTTCACACTGTAGAAGTTCATTAATTATTTGCTCACTTTAATTGATTTTGCCTCTCTAATATGTTTTTAGATATATTGCTTTACCAACGATAAATGCTCACTATGTATGTCAATGCCTTAAGTAAAAAAAAAAAAAAAAAGACCTGAAAAACATGAAGCTAGAGGATATTTTGATGACTTTTATAAAACTTAAGAGCAAAATTTTTCCTTAAACTTAACATGTTTATATATATGAAAACTCATGCACTGGAGTGGTGAGGGGGGGTCCCTCAGCCTAGACTGCCCCCTCTCACAGTCCAGGAGCCCTCAGGGGTGGGCAGCGACCTGGCAATCAGGGGACGGTGACACCCCATACACCTCTGCTGCTGCCAATGCCAGCAGTGCAAGCCTCGGCCAGCCCTGGTTACCTGAGCCTCGGGTGGCACTGGGTGGCTGGGCAGCTGCCATCCGAGTCTTGCCTGTGCCTCAGGCCAGCCCTGCACAGCTGGGGAGCTGAGGGGACTGGGAGACTCTGGAGGCAGGCATGTGAAATGGCTGAGCCCGCCTTGCCATGTGCCTGCTGCCCCAGCAGGGCAGAGGGGACTGGGTGCCACCATCTTGTGGCTGTGGGCACCATCATCTTTGAGGGCATGACAATTAGCATATTCCCTCTTTATTGGCTGTGGGCGCCTCCATCTTTGTGACAATGTAAGAGTCAATTAGCATATTCCCTCTTTATTAGATAGGATATATATATATATATATATATATATATATATCTTATCTAATAATAGACAAACATGGTAATTAACTGTACCTCCGACATGCTTCCCATTGGCTAATCAGGGTGATATGCAAATTAACTGCCAACCAAGATGGCGGCCGGAAGCCAGGCAGCTGAAGCGAACAGGAGGCTTGCTTGTTCCAGTGATGGAGGAAGCCAAGGTTCCCCACCTGCTGCTGCCAGCCTCTGAGCTGCACTCTAAGAAACAATGTTGCAATTATAGAAGCTAAACAAACTCCAGAAGCCTGCTTTCAGGCAGCCGGGCCTCAGAGCTGGAGCTGCAACAGTGCTTCAATTATAGAAGCCAAACAAACCCAGATACCTGCTTTCAGCAGCCAAGGTCTCAGAGCTGGAGCCAAGCCTCAGAGCTAAAGCTGGCTCTCAGCTCCAGTGACAACCATAGGAGGTAAATAAATCCCAGAATAAAATTTAAAAAAAGATCAAAAGGAGAGGTTGGGAGCTTCAGTCACCTGCCAGCCTGAAAACGGCTCTCAGCCCCTCACCCAGACTGGCCAGGAACCCCAGTGGGGACCCCCACCCTGAAGGGGGTGTGACCAGCTGCAAACAGCCATAATCCCCTCACCCAGGCTGGCCAGGCACCCAAGCGGGACCCCCACCTTGATCCGGGACACCCTTCAGGGCAAACCAGTCGGCCCCCACCCATGCACCAGGCCTCTATCCTATATAGTAAAAGGGTAATATGCAAACTGACCCTAACAGCAGAAGGACTGGGAATGACTGGTCACTATGACACACACTGACCACCAGGGGGCAGACGCTCAATGCAGGAGCTGCTGCCCTGGTGGTAAGGGCGCTCTCACATGGGAGGAGCTCTGCTCAGCCACAAGCCAGGCTGATGGCTGCCAGTACAGCGGTGGTGGTGGGAGCCTCTCCTGCCTCCTCAGCAGCGCTAAGGATGTCCAACTGCAGTTTAGGCCTGCTCCCCGCTGGCAGGTGGACATCCCCCGAGGGCTGCCAGGCTGCCACAGGGATGTCTGATTGCCATCTTAGGCCCAATCCCCTGGGAGCAGGCCTAAGCCAGCAGGTGGTCATCTCCTGAGGGGTCCCAGACTGCAAGAGGGCACAGGCCGGGCTGAGGGACCCTCCCCGCCAAGTGCACAAATCTTTGTGCACCAGGCCTCTAATATATATATATATATATATATATATATATATATATATATACACACACACACACATACTAGAGGCCTGGTGCACGAATTTGTACACCAGTGGGGTCCCTCGGCCTGGCCTGTGGGATTGCGCTTAAACTGGCTCTCCAATATCTCCTGAGGGAACCCAGACTGCAAGAGAGTGCAGACCAGGCCAAGAGACCCCACCAGTGCATGATGAGGGCCAGAGAGGGATGCAGGAAGCTGGCCAGCTGGGGAGGGACTGTGGGAGGGCTCCAGGGCATGTCCAGGCCCTCTCATTCAGTCCCAATCGGCCAGACCCCAGCAGCAAGCTAACCTACCGGTTGGAGCATCTGTCGCCTGGTGTTTAGTGCATGTCATAGTAGCTGGTCAACTGGTCAACTGTCTGCCCCCTGGTGGTCAGTGCACATCATAGCGAGCAGTTGAGTGGTCTTAGCATATCATTAGCATATTACACTTATATTGGTTGAACAGCCAACTGGATGACCAGACACTTAGCATATTAGGCTGTTATTACATAGAATATATAAATATATATATATATATATATATATATATATATATATATATATATTAGGGACACACACACACACACAATATTTGTTTGAAATATATTCTACCAGTAATGTGAAAAGATAGAAGTGGATCATAGATCAATGAGGCACCTTGAAAATACTAGATATATTATTTAAAAGACTAAAAGTGATTTAATAATAAACTTTTATTCAACACTTCCTAGCTGTGCAGTGCTGTATTAGGTTCTCTGAGAGTACAGAAATTAGAAAGGCAAATATTGAGCCCCTACTTTATTTTACACACTGTCCTAGGTCCATAGGATACAACAAAATATGTCCCTGCTCCTTGGTCACACAGAACTAGAAGGGAAAGCCCACCAATTAACAATTAACATAATAAGTAAATTATATGGTAGCCAGAGGGGATAAAATAATAGCAGCTACCATTTATTGAGGATCTACTACATTCCAGGCTGTGTGCTAAATGCATTACATGTCTCAGCAACTGCAAGGACCAGCGGGAAGAATCCTCACGATCGAACATAAAGAAACAAAGTTCAGGAAGTGTCTAGCCATTTTGCTTTGTTGAAAATCTGATGCAGAATATGCAACAGGAAATAAAGTTGGAAAGGTAGCTTTAGGCTGAGACCTTACATTCATACACCATATACGTATTTTGGATATTATTCAAGTTTTTGAAGCTTATTTGTTTATTCAGCAGGGGAGTTGTAGGTTTAAAGCTGGGTTTGGGAAGGTTAACATAACTCTTAGACTACCTTTGGGTCATTTAGCTAGAGAAGAAAACCAAATGAGCCATTGTTTCTAAGGTCAGAATTACAGTTTTATCATTTGGAAGCACTGATGTGAAAAACAGAAAAATGACACACCCTGATATTTGTATCAGCCTGTGCAGTTTACAAAGCCCTCTCATGTGTATTATTCTGCTTGATCATCACAGGAACCCTGCTAGGTGGCATTGTTACCACATTTTACCAATTGAGATGATTTATGCAAAAGCACAGTCTGGCCTGGAGTAGATACTCAAGGAATGTTAGCTGAAGTGGAAAAATAAGGAGGCACAGGCTAAGGAAGCCTAAGCATATTGCCCAAGGTCCTATAGCTAAAAATACATGACAGAGACCCAACTTAAAGCCAGTTTGTCTGAGTATGAGTCTATTTCTCCTTGTTTATACCCTACCTTCTTTCCTGTCACCCACCAGAAATCCTCAGAAGTTCATGGAAAATGATAATCAAAGAAATCAAGTATAGTACCTAGATAGCTAACTTAATGCAAACTCCCAACATGGAACATATTTAGTATAAAATTTTATTTTAAGGGTTTATGACATATACATATATATTTATTTTGTATATATGCTTTTATGTATTACCATATACAGGGTATCCCAAAAATGTATATACAATTCAACAGCTGAAAGCGCAATTGATGTTTCTTTTTATTTTTTCCCCTGAACTTTATTGATGGTACACAACAAGGTAGGGCTCCCTAAACCCCTCCCCTTCTTTAGGGATTCTGGGATGGAAACTGGAGGTCAGGAGATTCTCAGTGTGTTGGGGGATCCATTTGGGGCAAGGAGTCCACTGCAGCTGAGGGCCTATCTTCCTCTTGCTAGGGCTGGTGTTCTAGGGGGCTCTTACTCCTTGGAGACTATGTGGACCATAAAGTCTACTACCCTGTTGCTGTAGCCAAATTCATTATCATACCAGGAAATGAGCTTGACAAAGTGGTCTTTGAGGGCAATGCCAGCCCCAGCATCGAAGATGGAGGAATGGGTGTCACTGTTAAAGTTGTAGGAGACAATCTGGTCTACAGTATAACCCAGGATGCCCTTGAGGGAGCACTCTGATGCCTGCTTCACTGCCTTCTTGATGAAATCATATTTGGCAGCTTCCTCCAGGCAGCAGGTTAGATCCAAAACTGACCCATTGGGGTTGGGGACACCGAAGGCCATTCCAGTGAGCTTCCCATTCATCTCAGGGGTGACCTTGCCCACAGCCTTGGAAGCACCAGTGGAAGCTGGGATGATATCCTGGGCAGCCTCTTGGCCATCACACCACAGCTTCCTAAAGGGGCCATCCACTGTCTTCTGGGTGGCAGTGATGACATGGATTGTGGTCAGGAGTCCCTCCACAATGCCAAAGTTTTCATGGATGACCTTGGCCAGGGGGCCCGAGAAGTTGGTGATACAGGAGGCATTGCTGACAATCTCGAGGGAGTTGTCATTCTTGTCATGGTTCACACTCATCACAAACATGGGGGCATCTGCAGAAGGGGCAGAAATGATGACCCTCTTGGCTCCACCCTTCAAATGAGCCCCAGCCTTCTCCCTGGTAGTGAAGACACAGGTAGACTCCACAACATACTCAGCACCAGCATCACTCCATTTGATGTTGGCGGGATCTCAGTCCTGAAGATGGAGATGGACTTTCCATTGAGGACAAGCATCCCGTTCTCAGCCTTGACTGTGTCTTTGAACTTGCCATGAGTAGAATCACACTGGACCATGTAGACCATGTTGAAGTCAATGAAGAGGTCATTGATGGCAACAATATGCACTTTTCCAGAGTTAAAAGCAGCCCTGGTGACCAGGCACCCAATGTGGCCAAATCTGATCACTCCAACCTTCACCATCCTGTCTCAGGGTTGTTGCAGGCACTGTGCAGAAAGAGCGGCTGTCTGATGAACAGGAGGAGCAGAGAGCCTGATGTTTCTTTCTTTCCATATTTAACCCAGTGTGTATGCATTGTTTTGGGACACCTTATATATGCATGAGTGTATGTGTGTGTATATATAATATTATATTAGGTTGCTAGGGCTGTCGTAACATAATATCACAGGCTGGGTGGCTTAAAAACAGACATTTATTTTCTCATAGTTTTGGAGCTGAGAAGTTTAAGATTGAGGCAGTGGCAGATTTAGTTTATACTGAGGCCTCTTTCCCTGGGTTGTATATGGTTGCTTTCTCTCCAGGCCCTCACATGGTCTTTCCTCAGTATGTATGCATATCCCTAGTGTTTTTCTGTGTGTGTCCAAATTTCCTTATCTTATAAGGAAACCAGTCATATTGGATTAGGGCTCACCCGTAATGGCCTTATTTTAACTTAATCATCACATTAAAAACCCTATTTTCAAGCACAGTCCAATTCTGACGTATTGGATGTTAGAACGTCAACATATGAATTTTGAGGAAACCCTCAGTTCACAATTTATAAGGCAGGCCCTGTGACAATGAGATAAGACAGGGTGCAGTGTGGTGTATCAATGGACATGATGGGCTTTGGATCCCTATAACCTGGGGTTTTTTTGTTTTGTTTTGTTTTGTTTTGTTTTGTTTTACAAAAAGCTCCAATATAACCTGGGTTTTAATCCCAAGTCCTTTGCCAGTTTTCACCTGTGTGGCCATGAGTTCATCACTTGACTTCAGTTTCTTCCTCTGTGAATTGAAGACAGGAGGGCTTTCTTGGCAGGTTAGGGTGCAGATTAAAATAATCTATGTGCACGGTGTAGCACAAGGCCTCCCCCCCTCATAGGAGCTCAGTAAAATGTTGGCGCCCTTTTCCCTCACTGTCCTGAGGGAGTTCATGGGGCTGTGCTCTCTCAGATAGAGGCAGACATACATACAGAAAATTCCACTAGAATTATCTAGTGCCACGAGGGCTATGTGCCACCATACATAACAAAAGATTTTGTTTGCTTGAGTGTTTTTGGTATGAATTTTACCAGGATATTTCTGTAAGAAATAGGCACCCAGATCACAATTCTATAGGAAATCGTTAGCTCAGTCTAAAATTAAAAAACAAACATTTAAAAATGGTATGTCATGTCCAAATTATCAAGGTAAAGAAAAAGGGAGGAATGACAAGCCTAGATATTTTATCCCACTGCAGTAGGCAGCCTCTAACATGTCCGGCGATAATCCCCGCCTCCTGGTGTTCACCCTCTTGTTTAATCTCTGCCCTCTTAAACATGGGCTCACTTAGTGATTCCCTTCCAACAAACAGAATATGGCAAAAGTGGTGGGATGACACTTCTGAGACTGAGTCACAGACAGACTGTGGCTTTTGTCTCCACTGCTCTCTGGAGCATCCCTCCCATCCCCCCCACTCTCCTCTCTCTTTCTGTTTCTCTTTCTCTCATTGCCAGATGCTGTGTGCAAAGAAAACCCAGGTGTCTGTGGAGAGGCCCACGTGATGCGAAACCCTGTGAGTGAGTTGATGTGGAAGCGGATCTTCTAAGTGCTGCCACAGCCCCATGAGCAGGCTTGGAAGAGCTTCTCCAGCCCCAGCTGAATCTTGACATGATTGCAGCCCAGCCAACATCTTGACTGAAACCTGAGCCAGAGGCACTCAGTTAAGCTGCATCTAGATTCCTGACCCACAAAAAAGAGAGATTATACATGTTTGTTAGTTTAAGCTGCTAAGTTTTGGGGTAATTTGTCACACAGCAATACATCAGTACTATGCCCAACTTGGAACAAATGTGTGTTTTTCTAAGCACAGGGATATTTGCACTTCATTAAACTCGAGTATTTCAATAATATAATGGAAACCTATGTTTTATTTCTTTATTAAGAACTTTGTATATATATATATATATATATATATATATATATATATATATATACCATTAAAAAAAGAAGAGAAAATCTAAACAGAGGATGACTTTAATTAAAAAAAAATATATATATATATATATTTTCATTTCAGAGAGGAAAGGAGAAGGAGAGAGAGAAGTATCAATGATGAGAGACAATCATTGATTGGCTGCCTTCTGAATGCCCCCTACTGGGGACTGGGGATTGAGCCCACAACCTGGGCATACATCCTGACCGGGAATCAAACCATGACCTCCTGGTTCATAGGTTGATGCTGGACCAATGAGCCACATCAGCTGGGCTAATATATATACTTTTTGCTTAGTAGAATCATTGGGTGAAATGCTGTTAGACTTAATAAAATAAAAAATAAGCAAAGGTATCTTATTTTTACCCACTAGGAAAACAGTCAGGCATGGCATGGCGTGACATGTGAAAAACACTGAGTACCACAGTAATAAATCACAACACAGTGTAGGATAAAACTAAGGCCCAACACAGCATAATGTAGGATCCGGGCTCACAAATGAGGTCTGTGCACAGAATGCTGGCTGCCCAGAAGGGGGTTAGAAGAAAGCATAATGAAAGGATCTCAAGAACAGAAGGATCTATATAACTGAAAACAGACATTTAACTTTTTATGCTACTAGGTACAACTGCAAATGAATTCATCATCCGCAGTTTTTAAAGATAGGGCACAAAATATATAATGGCATTAATACATTGAATGTATATGGTGTTTTCTTGTCTGCTTTTTCACAGCTGTCATATCTATTCTATGCTGCCTCATAGTTGTGAATTAGTAGAGATTACATGTTTTTGTGCCCCATTTTACAGATGAAAAACAGAGATTTGGCTCTACCACCTTGGGAACACAAATAAACTAAACCATATCTCATTGCAATAATTGGATAATTTTAGTTTATATCTTATAAAACAGCTCTCTCCTCTCTCTCTCTCTCTCTCTCTCTCTCTCTCTCTCTCTCTCTCTCTCTTATCCCCATCGATCTACCTTCCCATCCATCAGTTTCTGTACTTATCTAAAGGTAAGCTATCTGATCATTTCAACTCTCTAACTCTCTCTAAGGCAGTCATGGCCCAGAAGTTAAGGCAAAAGATTCTCAGCGTTGGTTAAAATAGCTGCCAAAGACACTAAAACAGACTCTGACATAGGAATGCTGGGCTCTCTAAGGAGATCTCAGACTTTCTACACAGAACCTATGGACCCTTATTGTAAACACAATGCTAACAAGTTTGGTTTGGTTGGTTTTTTTTATTTATAAGACCAGAGCGGACAGAGGAGAGACTGAACAATGGTGGTGAGAGGCTGACACACAGGGAGCAATCTGACAGCAAGAAGGGAAGATGAAGAAATCGAAAGGCAACCATGGAACCAGAGAAAACAGTTTTTTGGACACTTTTAAGTTGGCAATAAACATTATGACCTGTTTCAGAGTGCTCTGCAATAAATAATGCTCATAATTATCACCCCCAAATCATTAAAATGTCAAAATAAGGCCAGCACAGTTAAGGAGCAGGCATATCTTGAGTACTTATTTTGTAGCAAGAACTGTGCTGGGTGCTTTACAGACATTATTTCTAATCCTGAGGTTTTGGAGAGAGAAAAATGAGACTTCCAGAGTTTAAGCCACTTTCTTAAGCTCATAGTGATGTTAATGAGTGTATATGAGCTAGGACCAAACTCGGATTTCTCTGACTGAAAACCACTCTGTCCACCATTCCGTATTACCTGAAAGATGCCATGGAAGCTGATTTTGGTAAACAACAACAACAACAACAAAACACCCAAAAAACAAACTATGCTTTAGTGCCTGAGGGTATAATTTGCTAATGTGGAAGCCCAATCAGTCCTGTGTTACCTGTTATTCCTCCTGAACATCAGGTAAATAAAGTGTTAATCTTTGTGGACTTTTTGGTGGGGAAAGGAGTATATTTTCTGCTCCACATGAGCAGAATTTTTAAAAAGTGAAAATTATACAGCAGCAGAACAGACTGCTTTGTTAGAAAGTGAGGTTCCCACCTCTGACAATATTGTAGCCGTTACTATTTAACTATAGTAACGGCTACAATATTGCTGGAGACCTTATTTCTTTTTTTTTTATAATTTTTTTTATTGCTTAAATTACTACAAAGAGTATTACATATGTCTCCTTTTTTTTTCCCCCGCCCTTGACAATCCTCTGGCCTCCCCTACCCCCCAGTGTCTTATGTCCATTGGTTATGCTTATATGCATGCGTACAAGTCCTTTGGTTGATCTCTTACCCCCCCCCTTCTGCCCTCCCCACCCTCCCTGGCCTTCCTGCTGTAGTTTAACAGTCTGCAACTCTGCCTCTGTATCTATTATTGTTCAAAAGTTTATAATGGTCTCTATTATCCATGAATGAGTGAGATCATGTGGTATTTTTCCTTCCTTGACTGGCTTATTTCACTTTCACCTTATTTCTATCCAGACAAGGAAATGGGTCGCTAAGAATCTGCCACGTTTCTAAGAATCTGCATCTCAAAATCCCTTTTCTTCCTAATATGCAGTGTTTCTAACAACTCTTAAGTGGTGAAGAAAGACTTGCTATTAGATGAATTATCACTCTTTAGAGCACAAAAATAGTGAGTTCAACCCTCTTGGCAGTTGCATTTAGCTGAGTAATTTTTTGTGTCTTTAATTATTTGGTGTCAAATGGATCACTTCATGTTCAATGCTTAATTACAAAATCTTTATCATCCCCAAATACTTTGTGCTTAACATTTATTAAAACCCTTATTTTCAGTGAGGCAAACCTCATTTACCATCTAAAATATAATTTTTGTAACATTTTGTAGATAGTAGTTATGAACTAATAATATACAGTGCTGTTTGAAATCATCATTCCTTATGTTATACTTTGAAATTAATTTTTCCTTTTGATTTTTAATGCAGTTCTCTTGTTCTATTCAAAGAACGGTAGGGTGCCCTCCTAGTCATAATTTTGACCAGTCATTTTAAATTGCTATTTAAGATGAACTGAGTAGTGTTTCATATGAACATTTCTATTAAATTTCCCATGATGTTACTTATGACTAATAAGTAACTACAGTGGTTAAAAAAAAAGCTGAAGGAATATATAATCAAACATTTTATATCTTACTTAAAACAGATGAAATAAACCTAAAGCAACTATGTGAGTAAAGATAAATACTTGTAAGAGGAGTTTCATTGATTAATACATTTAGCTATTCATTCCAGGGCTGCTTTATCTACTAGGCTCAATAGGCATGATGTGAGGGATTCACAATGCTTTTAGGTACACATGAGCATGTTTTATTTAAAAATCAGAAAGAAAAACACTTGAGGTCAAAGTTCATTATATGTTTTTAACATATAGTATTATATATTTTATCATATAATATTACATATTCATCTTTATATCAATACATCTATAAAATATAATTTAAAAAATTAATGAAGAAAATGGCCTACAAAAGCAAAAGTACCTAGGTCCCATGCAGTCATTCTAACAAGATTTACTGAGCTCCCTACTATTTGTCAGGGACTGTACTAGAGCTGGTTCATGTGTCGGGTAGAGGGGAAAGTGGAGTAAAGTGATAGACTGGATAAAATAAAGAGGACCCAGCTTTTGTCCCCAAGGAACTCATGAATTCCTAATTAGTGGAGAGAAGATGTGAATCGATTGTTACAAGGCAGTGTGGTAAGTGGTATTCTAGATACAGACAAGATGCATAGGAAGTACGGAGGCGGCAGTGACCGGCTCTGCCTGGTAGCGCTGGTGGAAGGAAGGATTCATATAGCACATAATAGTTACATGGAGTCTTGAGAAATGAGATGGATTAATAAGGAACTAATGAGGGAGGCTATGTTCTTGGCAAATAGATGGCATGTGCAAAGGCCTTGGCATGTGATAGGTCTTGGTATTTTCCAGAAACTGCAGATAGTTGACTGTGACTTTGCAGAGTATACGCAGGTACCTGGGGGTTATAGGAAAGGTAGGTAGGGTCCAGAACAAGAAAGGACCTGGGTGCCATCATTGCCATGCCAATGAGATTGCATTTTATTCTATAGGATAAAGGCTACATTTCTTAGCCTTGTCCTCAAACACTTTTACCATCTGGCTCCCACCTATAGTACCATGTCCCAAGATGCTCCACCAATATGCTCCACGCCAACCACCCACATGGATTTACTTTCCCACTTCTGCTCTCATGCACATGGTCTTCCTTTATCTGAATTTCATGCCGTCCTTCTTGCAAAACAGTCATCTCAACAGGGACTTCCTCCCTGAAGCCACCTCAGCCCCAGGCAGCACAGTCACAAGTTCAAGACAATTCAGAGCTGAGAAGAACCTTTGGGATTATCTAGTTTTTAACCTTCATTTTACCGATACAACAGAGGCCCAGAGGGATCAAGTAACATGTGCCCATTTCTATAGTCAGTGAGAAGTTGAAGCAAAATGAAACCTAGTTTGCCTGACTTTTGGTGGGAACAGTTCTGTAGCAATTGTTTTCACAATTCATTTGGTGATTAACCATGTACTGTCTTGACATAGCTGATGTCATCTTCAACTATTTAAATTTCCCTGTTTGATTTGTTTATACCATGATGTATTTTCCCAACCAAATGCTATTGCTCTGTGGGCTGGAACTGCCTCTTACAGTGATTTCCTACAGGACCCAAAGCAGTGGTTTGGCATATCAAGAAGCTCTTGCATAGTTAATAATCTGATTTAGTTTTTTCATCATCACGAAACAATTTGCCTACATTATAGAGATTGTTAAACCTATGGCAAGATGGAAAACAGCACTTGTCTCAGTTTGAGTTTCCAAGAGGCAGGGACTGTGACATAGATCCTGTGCTCTTGACTTGAGGGTGCTCTCAAAAAAATCCTGGGAGAGAGTGAGGGTAAGAGAAAGGGGAAAGCAAGTCTGGCCTTGGCCACCGATCTTCTGGGGTTTCTGGAGCATAAATCACTGCAGAGTGGTCCAGCCTTGAGCAAGGAGACCAAGACGTCTCTCCAACCTTGCTCACATCCAGGCCTTATCTGTGGGTTGTCCCATGGTGGTGGCGGGGGAGGTGGTGAGAGGAGTGTAATCTCCTGGACTGCTAAGGAGACTTCTCTAAAAGGGGGATAGCTGTGAATCCTTGTTAGGCAACCAGCACAGCAACTTGGGATGGATGTACGGGCTCAGTAAAGGAAATCTGGGCAGAACACCCACAGCATCTATTACCACTTTCATCTGGTAGACCACCCCGCACATCCCCCCAAAAAACTAGCCAAGAACACAAAACAAAACAAACAAAAAACAGATGATAGAACCAAATATTGATCTTCTCCATCTACATTTTGGCCTCTTCTATTAGAGTGTACATTTTCTCAAGTTATTCTCACAGAGCCTTAACCTAACCTAATGTCCATATTGACCTTTATTCTAATAAAAAGAAATTTAATGTACAAAGAAATATTCAGTTGTTCTAATGGCATGGCTTGCTACCTCAGAGGAATTTGGTCACTGCTGAGAAAAGGAAAAATACTCTAGATCTCAGAGATGAGGTCATTTCCAAGATTCTGAAGAACAAATACTGCAGTTTGCTATTATGCCTCTAAATAACAACTGAGAAAAACAGCAAGCCCCAAAATTGATCCCCATTCCCAGCCCTCCAAAAACACCAAAAAGTAACCTACACATAATACTAAAATAAATTAAATATGCCAAGGCTCATATCAATGGAGATTTGTTTTAAAGAAATGTCTGTTGGGTGCACAGGCACAGCTCTGGAGTTAAACCACAATCTGCCAGCAGTGTGGGGTCTGGCTGTGTGTCACGTCCTAAAGACACGTTCCCTTTGGACCTTAAAAGTAATTTCGCCAGTTCTGATCTTACTTTGAGCCCAGCAATTAGGAGTCCACCAGGTCTCTGCTGATTCAAATGATCTCATTCTGATCATTCTCACAAAAGCAAGTTCACATTTTACTCTAGCATTGGAAACCTCACTTTATTCCAGTAACTCTGCCTTGCCTCCCACTGAGGGCCTGTGTCTGCATTGGAATTTGGGCTTAGCAACCAAAGGAGGCTTTGCCCTTCCGAAAGCTTTCTCCAGTGATTCCAGGCAGCAAGGAAAAGGCCTGGATCCACAGTGTGATTCCTTTTTCTGCAGTCTTCTTTCTTTTTTTTTTTTAAGTATATTTTATTGATTTTTTACAGAGAGGAAGGGAGAGAGATAGAGAGTTAGAAACATCGATGAGAGAGAAACATCGATCAGCTGCCTCCTGCACACTCCCTACTGGGTATGTGCCTGCAACCAAGGTACATGCCCTTGACCGGAATCGAACCTGGGACCCTTAAGTCCGCAGGCCGACGTTCTATCCACTGAGCCAAACCAGTTAGGGCTTCTGCATTCTTTACCTGCTGCTCCTGCGTTGATTTTTATCTTCCTTATTTTGTGTAGCTCTCCTAGTGTGAGGTTCAAAATTCAGCCTTCCATTGGAAAAATATAGCAGGAGGCTCTTGCAGATGGACTGGAGCACCTTGAAGGTTGGCTGGCATGCCGGCCCCTGTGCTGTCTGTATCCTTTAGTAGCCGCCCAACCAGATGCCAGGCAGTGCCTATGGTTTGGCACAGGATGCTAGGAATATAAACTTAGAGAAAGTAATTAGTGATAAAAAGTTATCAGAAACAAGGGTCAAAACTTTCATATTGTCTACTGTTCTCTTGAATCTACACCTGCCTACATTATGTTTAAAATATAGCAAACTCAATGCATTTAGCATAGAAAGGAAAACCAATTAATAAATGGGCACTCAAACATGCATCTCTGAGAAAGCATTTTATCATGAAACCTCTGTAATTACATTTCTTGAACCCTCAGATTGCATTGGAACTCATGAGAAATTAAATAAGCTGTCAAAATAACCTTCCTTAGCTTTCACTCCACTTTGCACATTTTTTAATATTAAAATTAATTAAAGAATCAGTTAGAGTGGGTTGATTCCCCCCCTCCCCATAACCAAGTACTAAATAAATGAGTTTTAACTAGAAGGTAATGGATGAGAGGAAAGCCTTAGGTGACTTCAAATTTTCTAGCATGGGAGGTTGGAAGAAAAAGAGTGACATAAATGGGAGTTTGGGAAAGTGGACTAGTTTTGGTGGAAAGAAAATATTGATTTTGTACATGATATATTTGAAATGACATGGGACATCCAAATGGAGATTCCATTTGGAACTCTGAGGTGATAAGAAATAAGACATGATGAAAACTTTGGGAGTCATTACCCCTGTGGATCTCTCCTAAATGTCACAGATTTATTTGTCCTCATCCATTTGTATTTAATAGAAAACATTCTTGGCAGAGTAAGGATTACATAAGAGGCTCTAAATAAAGGAGGTTGTCCTGTTTAAGGACCATCGTGGGACAACCTCCTCAGCACATCTGTGAGGGCAAGGGGACAGCAGCTGAGTGACTCCTGCAAGCCCCACTCTATATGCTATTGCTTTTAATGGGTTTGTCCTGATGAGAATTCAGGAGATAGAAATTGTCCAATTTTCATTCCCATTAAACTGATAAGGGGTGGTCACTGAGGCACTCGAAGCCCCAGGAGATTATGGGTTTTGGCTTCGCTAACCATGTGACTAAAGAGGGCACAGTTTCTGATAATGTATTATCTTAAGGTAGAGAAAGAGAATGGGGAAACTGTTAGACTGGTCCTAATTCTGAACCTCAAGAGGAAATTGGTTGCCGAAGTGGAAGTGATTGAAGCCAGGGAGGACAAGTATCCAGGCCAACTCATCTTAAACTGATCACCACGAGTGAGGTGGTTGGGCCTCGTCAGATCAATTCCCTGCACATCAGGAGAACTGGCTTTTTGAAAGGAACGGGGAACAGAGAAGCATAATTACACAGCAACATTTTGAAAGGAAAGAAAGTTTAAGAGAGCTGGAAAAAATTCAATAATGGGATTTTAATTAGTGAGATTCTCTATCCCTCCTGCTTTATTGAGGTTGAGTGGACAAAAGAGTAATATATTTAAAGTGTATAATGTGATGATTTGATATCATATACATTAGGAAATGATTCCCTCTACCCAGTTCATTAACACATCCATTACCTCATATATTTACCTTTATTTTTAATGAGAACATTTAAATCCTATTCTCTAAGCAAATTTCAATTACACAGTACAGTGTTATCAAGTATAGACACCATGTTGTACATTAGATTCTTAGACCGTATTCATGTTAATAAGGTGAATGTTTGTACCCTTTTACCAACCTCTCCCCATTTTCTCCATCCCCAGCCCCTGGTAACCTCACAACTACATTCCAATATGAGTTTAACTTTTATATATTCAGATATTTATTTTAGATTTTACATATAAGAGATACCATGTGATATTTGTCTTTGTCTGGCTTATTTCATAATGCCTTCAAGGTTAATCTATGTTGTTGCAAATGACAGAATTTGCTTCTTGGTTATGACTGAATAATATTCCATTATATATATTTATATTTTATATATATTTTTATTTATTCATTTGTGCATTGATGGATACATAGGGTGTTTCCATAAGTTGGCTATTGTGAATAAAAACTATGCAGTTTCAATTGATCTTAGAGAATAAAGAGACTTTACTAATGAAACTAAGAATAAATCAGAGAACAGAATATTTCTGACATGCCCAAATTTTCATGTATAACTTTTTAGTAAAAGAGGCATAATTTATCTCAATGAATAAAATTCAATTTTCAGATTTGTTTAGTGGAATGGAGACTTCCAAATAGTATACTCAACTTTTGTTATATCACATGGTGAAGGCTGAGGCTGAGAGTTGCTAAATGGACAGGTTAAGGTCAGTTTCTTAGTGATAGAACAATGGCTATAACCAAATTTTTCTAATTCTTAGCTTAGGCATCTCTCTGCCACATAGTGGCTTCTAAACATTAATATGAGGATTCTGAGGCACCCAAAAGCTTTTCTGGAGGAAAAGGGGACCCTGAGTAAGCACATTCTTATTACACCCCACTCCTCACCACCTTGAACCCCACTTTCAACTGAGAAATTTGCTTTCTGATTTATAAGTTTGGTAAAATAGGAGGATTTAATTTTTAAAGGTAGTTGTGCTAAAATGTTTAAAAATCTACACCATCCCATGGCATTTCTTTGGTAATAGTTTATCAGATAAGAATATTGAAACATATTGTTTGTTAGTAAATGAAAATGATTAGAATGGAGGTTCAGGTATATATATATATATATATATATATATATATATATATTACAAATATTATTAAAAAAAACACACAACATAAGCAAAGAGAAGACAGTGAACCCAAATCTATAAGAACTCCCCAAAGCATGGAGCTAAGAATGGATTGGAATTTCTAAAAATGGTTGTGAAAATGTGTTTTTTAGAAATTATATTTGGAGGAGGAGCATGACTTTGCTAAATTTTGTTTCATTTTGTTTTGACTCAATTCTGATAACTAGACTTAATTCTCTTTGGATCTCTACCATATATGCAATTATCTAATTATGACCTTAAATTTAAAATATTTTAAAAATATTTAAGCATGTTTACCCTAAACTCAATGAATTATAATCTAGCAGTCATTTAGCTAAACGCTTTTGAAAAGTAAGATTCAACTTTCAAACTCCCTGGTCAACCACTTGGCTAGAAGATGTAGGAAGTGTGGCACATTCTTTCAGGTGTTCCAGTTTCTTTCATTTGCCTTTTTCAACTTTGTGCTCAGTTAACAGAGTTCATGATGGCCCCTCAGATTCCAGGCTACTGCACCATGTTAACAGTGAGCCGGACCCCATTTGATTTTCCTTTGGTTCCTTCTTCAGAGAATTCTTCCAGGGCTCTCTCTCTGTGACCAGCCAGCTTCCTGCTGAATCTGCTTGTGCAGAGGTTGGATCATGTCAAGTCCTCGCATTATCGGGAACCTCCAAAATGTCATGCTCAGCACCTCTTGAACTTACTCATGTTTATTTAGAAAACAATTTAGGTGCAGCCGAAGAAGAAAATATTTCCTGTGACATATGCGAGAGGAATCTTCATGGGGATGATGGTTGGATTCCCGCCTTGGAAGAAACCTGCTTGGACATCAGAGCCAGGGTATTCCATTTTGTTCTTTTGAAGCTCGTCATGCCCTTTGTTCTGAATTGGTGCCTAATGGACTCAGAGGCTTGCCTTGTGTGAAATGCAGGCTGCAGCATCAGTGGATATACCCTGTGCTTTCCCCACTTTTGTGTATTGCACTCCTCTGGCTCAGACTCTGCCCATGATTTCACTCATTTGACTTCAAGGTAGCTCCCTCTACCCTTTCATAACATCTGATAACTAGTGGGAGGAATAAAAGCCCCAGCCCCTCACCCCAGCTCTGAAGGCCAGCACTAAGAATGTCCAACTAACGGTTTAGACCCGATCCCTTGGGGGCCTAAGCCTTTAGTCGGACATCCCCTAGGACTCCCTGGCTGCCAGAAGGATGTCTGACTGCAAGCTTAGGCCCGATCCCCCCGGGGAGTGGGCCTAAGTTGACAGGTGGACATCCCCCAAGGGGTCCTGGACTGTGAATGGGCGCAGGCTGGGCTGAGGGACCTCCCCTGCCCCCCCGCCCCCCCCCCCCCCCCCCGCACAAATTTTTGTGCACCGGGCCTCTAGTTCCTTAATAAACATCTTGCTCACTAATCTCTGTGTCAGAGTCAGCTTCCTGGAGAAACTAATAAGCCATGGAGTTCGAGGGATCCCTGTAAATGGCATTCTTCTTCCTTGTATGAATTCTGAGCATTTTCAAAAATAAGACAAAAGAATAAGAGTTATTGGGAACCTAAATATCAGCTATTACTGGAAAAGCTGATACTGAAAACATGTGACATATAACCATGGGCTGTGTGGCCTCCTCCTGAATAATAGATTTGGACTCATTTATCTCCATAACAGCACTAAGCTGGACAAGACTGACCCCATAGACAAAAAACCTGCTCTTATAAATGCACAGTAAGAAGGAGTAGGGAGAGAAGGGCTACTCACGCCCAGATCTTCCACCTTGCACTCTGCCTGCAAGCAGCTCTTATGGGGAGGAGTGAGGCGTGCAGAGAGTGCAGAGGAGTGAGGTGTGCAGAGAGAGACCAGGGCGCTTACCATTGTGGTCTTCCTTCCCCATGAGGGAAACACCAGGCAGCAGCTCCCCACTCTTCTCTGCTCACAGCACAACTGTAGAACCCAGTTTCTGGTTTCAGGAGCTGGGGAGGCCAGAGTAGTGGCGTGGCTGGGAGGCCCTCACTACCGGGTACCTGATGTGCTTTGGCATTCGCCTCTGTCATAGGTATAGTCAAAAGAAACAGTGGCATGACCTACTGCACTCTTTGGGATGGAAAGCACGAAAGCAAAAAGAATTTTCAGTGCCTAAGTCCAGAACTCCAGGATGAATTCCTTTGCTACTCCTCCTGAGCTGGACTGCTCCTGTGTCCATTTTGATGGGAACGCTTTTCAATGATGGAGAACCTCCATCCCTATACACATATTCACACAAGTAAAGAAAAATGCTTATTTATTTATATATCAATAATAGTGGAAAGATATGGGGAAAAGAAAGAAATAAGAAAAAGACTGACTTCTATTTTTTCTCCTAGATTTGTTATAAAAACAATAATATTAAGAGAAAATAATTACATTTTACCAAACTTTTATCACTTCAACATGTTTTGCATTTTTATCATGTTTTGTCCACAAATCTTAGTATTTTGCAAACACAATTTGGAACACTTTTCTGTTTTGCTACTTGGTCTTTTTAATGATCACTTTTAGTGTTATATTAGCAATATTCCATCTCATTAATTTACTGTAATTTATTTAATTATTCAGTTTCTACCGGATATTTAAAGTGTTTCTAAATTTTGCAATGATAGATACATCTTTTAAAATTAGCAGACATAAATATGATGCAACAAGTAATTTAAAAATTACTCACTTCTATTATTTTTACAAAGGTACAAGCCATAAATACATCTGAACTCCTAGAATAATGGGATTTTGAGTTATACACTGAAAGATGGGTGGAGCCTGGTGGCACTTGCTTATCACCACACTTCCATCTCTCTGTACTGTGCTTGGTGATGAGAATGTGAATTCCTTCCTGGCAGTGACCATGTTGTGTAACTCTCGGGAAGGCTTGGTGGAGTGTCAACCACATAGGAGGCACTCAAGAAATGTTGGTGCAATAACACGATTTAATAAAAAATAATGGGATTGGACAGACAGATCTGGATGGCCCTGGACACATTTTCTTCCTCCTCTGGGTATCTTAGCAGAGAGCTGGCTCAGCTTGCTGAGAGAAAAGGCCTTTGGTTGATGCCAATGGTCCTGCAGAGCAAAGCTCTTTGTTCCCAGGGACCTCGAATGAAGACAGCGATCTTTGGTCCATAGACTCGTTAGCAATATTCTGAGAATAGAGTTCCTTTCCTACCTTTCTTAGAGAAGCTAGGTGTTGTCCAGCTAACCTGTAAACATGTGCCACAGTACAGGGCAGGCAAGCTTGTTCTCTTTTGCTGTGCTCCTAGGAGCAAGTCCAGCCTGCTGACTGAGGCTGTCTCTTCTTTGCTAAGACTGTGACCATAGTACTTTTACAAAGCCTACACCCAGCCTATGTTATGAAATAATACAATTCAGGGAGCAGTGTGCATTCTGCTACTTATCTGTTTCTGAGATTTTCTTAAATAAACCTCATGTTATATCTGTACTGTGTAGCATGAGGGACCCCCTTACATGGCAAGAAGAGAGAAATAAAGCCATAGAAGATAAATAGTTAAACTTTAGAAATAGATTTAAGCAAGACTCAGATCCAGAAACAAAAAGAGAAACCAACCAAAGCACAAAAGACAGGAGAAAGATAATCATAAATAGATTTTAAATTAGTGGAACTCAAGTTATACTAGCAATAGCAATGCTTAGACTGTGATGTTCATGCAAAGGTGGACAAATAGACCGATGAGACTGAGTAAAGAATCCTGAAACATACCTACACATGTATAGTCACCTAATCTATAACAAAATTATCACTGCAATTCAGTAGAGGGAGGAAGGATAGTCTTTTTGGTAAAGGTGTAATCCTATATACTAAAAGGCTAATATGTAAATAGACCGAACGGTGGAACAACTGAACTATCGAACAACTGGTTGCTATTACGTGTGCTAACCACCAGGGGGCGTGCACCAAACATGGCAGCCATCGGCCATGGTGGGATGGTGGAGCAGGTGAACGGGGGCGCTAGACCAAGGTGGGGTGCCAATCGCTGTCATCAGGGCAAGTCTCTGGAGGTTACTGAAAATTCTTTGCTCCGGCGCACGGCGGTCCCCCCTGGTGCTTGCACCTGATGCTGGCACTGGCCCTGCTCACACCCGCTGCTGGCACCAGAGCAGCCGCTTGCACCCACTGCCAGTGCCTGGCACCATCCCCAATTGCTTGGCACCGTCAGCGGGTGCGAGCAGCGGCTGCTGGCCCCAATTGCTCTTCCCGGCTTCTCCACCTCCCTGTGCTCCTGAAGGGAGATCAGGGCTGGCAGCCGCCACTCACACCCACTGCTGGTGACGGCGCCACTTGCACCTGCTGCTGGTGCTGGAGCTGCTGCTCTCACCCACTGTCGGCGCCGGCCCCACTCACACCTGCTGCTGGTGCCCGGAGCCAGTCCTGATCGCTTGATGCCATCAGCAGGTGTAAGCGGGGTGATCGGGGCAGCAGCTGCCGCTCGCACTTGCTGCTGGTGCCGGCCCCAATTGCTTTGCACCTTCAGCAGGTGTGAGCTGGGCCAGCACCATCAGCACGTGGGAGTGGTGGCAGCAGGAGCGGGGCTGCTGGCAGACAGGTGACTCGGGGGGGGGAAGTGTAGGAGGGGCTGGGCAGAGGCATGGAGGATGGGCTGAGACCTGCTCGCCCAGTGCCTACCGCAGCCTCGCAGCCCACAATTCCTTTAAAGGTGCACAAATTTGTGCACTGAACCCCTAGTGGGATATCTAAATGGACACACACAAATATTTTTGTGCGTGAGATGGATAAACCTAAATGTAACAGGTAAAGTAATAAAGTTTCCAGAAGAAGACACAGTAGAATCTCACAACTTTGGGATAGGCAATTATTTCTTAAAGTGGACACAAAAATATACTCACCATAAAAATAAAAGATTGATAAATTGGACTTCAATAATATTTTAAACTCCTTTAATAAAAAAAACACACACCATTAAGCCCAGCCAGCATGGCTCAGTAGTTGAGCGTCGACCTATGAACCAGGAGGTCACGGTTCGATTCTCGGTCAGGGCACATGCCCGGGTTGCAGACTCGATCCCCAGTGTGGGGCTTGTAGGCAGCAACCAATTAATGATTTTCTCTCATTGATGTTTCTATCTCTCTTTCCTTCTCCCTTCATCTCTGAAATAAATATATTTTTTAAAAAGAAAAAAAACACCATGAAAAGAGTAAAATTGCAAGCCTCAAAAAGAATTAATTGACAATATATGTATTCAACTAGAACTTGTAACCATGATACAAGTAAAATCTTACATATTCCATTTTTTTAAAATGGTACAGACAACCTAAAGAAGGGCTGTGTGAAAACACACAAATAAGCATTTCACAAATGAGAATATCACAAAGGCAATAGGGCTATAGAAAGTTGGGCGATATCATCTGCAAAGTGCAAATCAAAACCACAGTGAAATGCCACTGCATACCACAGTTGCTACAGTTAAACAAACTGACAATAGCAAGTGATAACAAGGATATGGGGCAACTGGAACATTCATTTTTGTAAATATGTTTTTGTTTTTTTTATTGATTTCAGAGAAGTAGGGAGAGGGAGAGAGAGATAGAAACATCAATGATGAGAGAGAATCACTGATTGGCTGCCTCCTGCATGCCCCCTACTGGGGATGGAGCCCTCAACACGGGCATGTGACTTGAACAAAATTGAACCATGACCTACCAATTCATAGGTCGACACCCAACCACTGAGTCACACAGGCTGGGCTATATTTTAATGGGACTGTAAATTGGTCATTTACAGTGTGAGAAAAAATTTTGGCAATATATATTGAAGCTAACTATATACCTATCTTATGACTCAACAATTCCATTCTTAGTTAAATGCCCCAAAGTTATGCTGTATTATAGTACGTGAACTGTAATGTACTATATATACGGTTCATAGCAGTTCTATAAATCATCATCATCAAAACAAGAAACAACCCCAAAAATCTACTTACAATTGAATGGATAAAGAAATTGTAATATCTATAATAATAAAAGCATAATATGCAAATTGACCAAATGACTGAACAGCAGAACGACCGTCTGGACCACCTTTCAGACGACCACACTATGACACCCACTGGTGCCAGCCAAGGCGGGTGTGATGCGATTGGTTGGGGGGCCTGGCCATCTCCCCATGATCGCCCTCCAGAGGGAGGCCCAGGCCACAGGCTGGCAGGGCAATCTATCAATTGGGGGGCAGGAGGGCTCCATGATTGCCCCAAAGAGGGAGGCCCAGGCAACCGACCAGCAGGCAGTGGAGGGTGGGCGGAGCCTCCCTCTGCGTGATGATGCATCATGGATCCCCAGCCAGGTGGGCGGGGCCTACCTATTTGGGGCGATCGATTGCAGGGCTCCCGGACTATGAGAGGGCACAGGCTGGGCTGAATTTCATGCACCAGGCCTCTAGTATTAATATAATAGAATACTACATAGCAATGCAAATATGCACTATTGCTACCTACAACAAAGTGAATAAGTGATACAAATATAATGTTGAGTAAAAGAAGTCAGATACAAAAAAATACATACTGTGTATGATTTTTATGAAGTTTAAGAATGGGCGAGACTTACTTATGGTGACAAAAATCAGAATAGTAATTGTCTCTAGGGGTGGAATATTGACTGTGAAGGGGCATGAGGGAAGCTTTGATTAATGCTAGAAATGTTCTATATTTTCATCTTGGTGTTAATTACATGACGTATAAGTAAAAATTTATCGACCCATTACTTAAGATTTTTGTATTTACTATATAACATATTCAACAACAATAACAAAAGTTGGATTTTTCTTAATCTCATATTACAAACTTTCACTAATACACACTACCAAAGATCAAAATTGTCTGTCTTATCCTATTCGTCATTTCAGGATAACACTCTAGTGTATAGCAGCTACAGGGTTGCTCAGGTGCAATAGCTTGTGACTAAGGAAAGCCAAGTTGTGGCTTAGTCAAAAACTTGACTGTATCTATAGTGACATAATAATCCAGACCAGATTACTTACTTTGGCCAGATTCCCATTAAGTCCAGATAATGGGGTGTTACTATGTACATTGTTTTACTTAATGTCTGATTCTTACACAGGCATTCTGAGCCTCTTCTCCCTTCATCAATAGAACTGTGGGGTTGTCTCGCTTCTGCTAGATTACTGCTATACCCAACTCTAGCCCCAAGTTCACCAATTTAACCTATAGTTCTACTGATGAATTATGCACTGGATTTCACACACTGTCTTTCTTTCATTCTCCATCTATAGTCTTAATGTTGTTTTCTCTTTTCTTAACATTGTTTAACCATCTGTTAACCCAGTCTTCTGTCCCAGGGGGTTAGTGAGGAGAAATGATTTGAAGGTTCTGCTGAAGTGCTTTACAGTTGGGGACAGTCCATTAATTGTTGATTTTGTTTGTATTCAGCATTCTGCTTCTATCTGTGGTTTTAATTGATGTGAGCATGCCTAGGGGCTTGAGCTGGACCCAGCTGTATAAATCAAACAAATAAATAAATAAACAAATAAATAAATGAAGTAAATCTGCCCTGGAATAAATAGATAACAGCTTTCTCAATCTTTTTTTGTTTTTGTTTGGTTTTTTTTCCAACAGTGCTTGTAAATGTATCCGGAGGCTTATATGTGAGGAAAGTATCCAATGTTTAAAGAAATAAATAATAAGCTTCCATGGCTAACAGTGCAATCACATAACTGTCTATACCCTTTCATCGTAGCATAGAAGCTATGGGAAGATTTGGAGTATTTCCGTTGACCTCATCCCACTCACCCCTTTATTTTGGATTGATCTGGGGTTGCCATTGCCTCTGATAGTTTCTTTCAAAGGTAAAGCAAGAGCAAAACAAAATGAACAAGTGAAATGTGACAGGAAACAGACTCTCAATAAAGAAGTACCATCCAGAGGGCAATGGAGAATTCTTAAGAACCGATTCTCTTCCCTAACAGGGGAATGAATTGTTGAGATCTGATGGGGAATGAATGGTTGAGATCTGATGAAGTTCAAACGTAGGCTAGTGAGCAGGCACAGAATCTGCTGGAGCAGAGAGCAGAATGTGAGCAAGACGATGTTCACATCTGAACAGAGGCTTCACTTGTGCTTGTGAGCTTCTGCCCTTGTATGTGAACAACACACCCCACTAGTGGCTGCTTCCTGAACCTGTGTCCCAGAATGAATAGCAAAGTGAGGCTGACTGGACTCTGACTTGACACCCAGCCACAAATGGTCATGAGTTAAGAAGAAAGGTTTGTTGTTGTGAGGCACTAAGATTTGAGATTGTACTTTACTGTGGGAAAAACTATCTAATACAGGGACCATGCTTCCTCCACTTTCCAGAGATGGAATTGTAAAAACTTAGAATTAAGGAAGAGTCTTGCTGATGGCATCTGATTTCCTATATCTCCACATCCCACCCTGGAGTTGGCCACACTGTCTGCAATATTGGGAGACAAGCTAAATTTCAGAGGAAGGTTCTGAATGCTAGAATTGTTTCCCCTTGTGTTGATTGCCATATGTTGGGGAGGCAGTTTAACATATTCAGACAGACATGACTTTGATCAGTGGTTCTGCTACTTACCAGTTGTGTGGCTTTGAGCTTTGAACCCCAATTTCTTTATGTGATTGAATAGAAATATACTTCATAGGATTATGTAAGCTGGTATATATTCCTGACACATAGTAAGCACTCAAGAATGGTTATTGCTCTTTTTCCTTTGGACTTCATAATCTAATACATCTTCTATAGAGTAAAAGTTAAAATATTGTGACACTTATTCAGCCAGTGTTTTTATACAATTACTTCTCTGAGCCTTAGTTTAATTGATTTTATCCAGATTGGATCTTTTCTGGCTAGACATGTCTTACTGGGCCAGCCAGTGGCTAGTTTTGCAGATCCTAATTCTGCCACCTAATGCATTCACTATAATTCTCAGCTTTGCATCAACCACAAATTTGATCAGTATGTTGTCCATTTCCTCATCCTGATTGTTAATAAATATACTGCAGGTGTTTCATTAGCTAGACTCTTGGAGTCCTTTGGAGTTGTAAGCGCACGTGTATTCACACAACACTCAGATGTTCAAAAGAAATGTAGGTTATTTCTAATAGCTGATCTAATCTTCCTTATGAGCCTCCCACCCCAGTGTGTTGCAGGTAAAAATAGCTTTATTTTTAAACTTTCCAGTCCAACATATCTCAGAGTTTATGAATTTAAATAGTTTCGTTTTGAACTCAGCCTAGAGGGGGTAAACTTTTTGGATTTGATTTCCTTCCTGGCTCTTCTTCCAGATGGCACCTGGGTAGCTTAAGTGACCTTGTGGACATGGGCTGCTGGTGCGTGGGGGGTTGGGTGGGAATGTGGACTCTGCAACCTTATGCTAGTCCTTGGGCTGGTCTCCACTGTGGTGGTGGTGGTGGTGGTGGTGGGTGCTCGATTCATTGAGTGTGCCATAGTGCTGTCAGCTGTGGTGTAGTAGTCTTAGTCCCGCCCTCTGCTGTTGTCCACACTGATGTTTATGGCTGATGCAACTCAATGTCCAGTCTCCTTCAGAGTTAAATCTTTCTGAGAGCTCAGTTACTTCCTTTGCCAACTTGGACCCACTTTGTTCCATCCTGGTTCTGTGGACCTTGTAAGATTTAGCTCTGACTCCCATTGGGTCTCAGTTTCAGAGGTTTCCCTCTGTACCCTTTGACCACAGGGTCCCTGTATACCTTTTGCTCAATCCCCACTGAGATTTTCTGCTAAGTTCTAGATTCCCTACTGGGGAAACTGAAGAAACTTCTGATTAAGAGCATGGACTCTGGGTCTGATGTCCAACACTACCACTTACCAGCTGTGTGACCTCAGACAAGCTACTTCATTTGCTCATCTATAAAATGGGGTTAAAAATTATGCCTGTCTTCTAGGTAGGATCCTTGTGAGGGTTATGTGAGTTGATATATGTAAAGTGCTTAGAATTGTGATTGGTAAGCACAGTGTACATGGTTGGTAAAGTATTAGCTAGTAGAAAACTAGAAAATAGGATGTGGCAAGTTATTTAAACTCTCTCTGGTTAAGTATTCCCATATGTGAAACAAAGAGCGGAATAACTCCGTCATAGGTTTCTTGTGAAAATGGAATGATTTAATATGTAAAGGAATAAGAATACAGTTTGAAAAAAAATAGATCCTTATCAGAGTCATTATTTGTTTTGTTGTTCCCAGGCCACAGGAGAGCCCAGGCAGCCAGGAGTGTCAACTCAGATTCATTCTCTGTCTACCATGCGGCAGTTGTCCTAGTGGGTGTCTGGGGCAGTTTTTGAGAATGGGACAAAAGTCGCTCCTCTGTCTGCATTTAGCTTCCCCCACAATCTAGTGTAATGCCACTCCCCTCCCAAGTCTCAGCCTTCAGTCATGCCTTTCCCATGGCTAGCTTCTACTTCCTGTCTCCTATTCCCTTCAACCCTGCCCAAAGGGGATAATCTCCCTTCTTCAATTTCTGGAAGGTACTTCCCTTGAATAAAACTCTTATCAAGTTGCTTATGTCTGATTCTGTTTGTTTGTTAATAAAATCAGGATTCTTTTTTCTCTCCATATAAATTTTATTCTCAAGTCTACTTCCAGCCTATTGACTCAAAATATAAATCAGTTTTGAAATGATGACCCTCAAATGGGTGAGTATTAATTTAATGAGGGGAATTCACAAAATAATGGGGTATATGGGAGATGAAAATATTATATGAAAGTATTTTTTAAAATATCTTGGTGCAATTAACAATGATGTCATTTAAGAATTCCTCTGACACCTTTTTAGCTGCTAGATCACCACTGGGGAAATGTGCCCTAGAGTGGTTGACCAAGGAGAATGATGAGTTTTATAATCACAAAACATCTGGGTTCAGGATTTATTCCCTGTGTCTGCAGTCAAGAAATGGAAAATAATATTAAGTGAGTACCTTGTCAATGTCATGCACTATACTTGGGATTTATATATATTCATTCAGTCAGGATCACTCATTGAGCCTCTTATATATCTCATGTGGTACCAGGGATATAGTGGTGAAAAAGCCATTTTCATAGAACTCACAATAGCTCTATGTGGTAGTATTATTGTTATCTTTATTTATAGAAAGAAAGAATGAGGTGTTGGAAGATTTAAACACCTTAGTTAATTTCATGGAGTCAGTAAGCTGTAGATCTCGGACTCTAACTCCAAGGTCCATGCTCTTTCCACCTGGTGTAGTGGTGAACCTAACTATTGCAGTGGGTGGACAGAGATTCCAGTGATGTGTGTTCTGGAATCTATGAGAGGAAGAATATAAAGAACACTCTGCAATTTAATGAAAAATTATGCTTGTGTGTGGATATGTGCATCTTTTTCCTGGAGAGGATCTGTAGCTTTCATCAGATCCTCATAAAAGCCCTGTCAGTAAAGAGCTGTTTTTTCCTTGAGTGTTTGCAGATAACTTCATCTTGCAGATAACTTACCATTGCTCCAAATATGTATTTTCCAGGTCCACTGGAGGGCACAATTTTAAGCAAACAAGATTGCTGAGTAGTAATGGAGAAACACAAAAGATGAGGAGAAAGTGGCTCTAAAACTTGATGCTCAAATAAGTAGAGTCATTTGTATAGACCAACTCTAACCACCCAAAGGGTAGGATCACCATCTGTCTCCCATATGCCACCTGCCTGAATGCCACCCTCGATGCTCATTGTAGCCTGGTCTTGCTACATAAAAAAGTGTGGATGTGTGTGTTAATTTGCAATGATGGTGAAAAGAACAACAATATGATTCATGTCCTGTTCAGGATGCCTTGGGCCTACATCCTAGCAACTTAATGATATGCATGAATGAGACTCATTGGAAAAAGAAAGAGCCTATGTCTGGGGCAAAAGACCAGGCACTGCTGGTCCTCCTTATGTTGCCAAGAGCTGCCTACTCAGTATCTGAAAGTGATTGACCACACCGTCTTAGTGTTCTGTCTGTAGACTGGGCATCAGGGGCTAATCAGAGATGTGAAGGGAGCAATAATTTCTACTTGGAAGTGCAGAGGCCGTGTCTGTAAACTTCCAAATGAAAAGAGAAAACCAGAACGCATTGTTTAGCCTGAGGTCTCCTGAAGGGTACCTCCACGTAACTTGTTTATTATTATTGATATCCTTTAAATCTTCCTATTCCTTCCTTCCCCAGTGTAGGGCTAAATATTTATGGATAATTCTCACATATCACCAATTCACTTGTGACATTATCTATCACATTCTTTAACCCCAAATATTATATCACTTGAGTGTTGAATATTATTAGTTTGGATGGGTAACTTTTAAAAACAATATTATTATAGTATTCACTAAGCACTTCTAAATATAGAGAATAGCAACAACAAAACCTTCAGCTCTTTTATTCTTGGAAATATGATTTAACCAAGCCAATGTTTATTGTAGCATAAGATCTAGAAACAATTAGAAATGTCACGTATATTTGCATTTTTGATGACATTTGCAATGTAAATGACAGAATAATGGAAGCCTGTGGGACAGACATTTGTTCCCCTCCATGCCTCATGTACTTCTTCCCCCTGAGGACACTGATTTAAGGAAAGCAGCTCCAAAAGCATAATAGATGGTAGAGGTGAGAATGTTATTTTTTGCACGTTTCTTTTATTGGATGAGGGAAGAAAGCATAGAATAAATGGCACCAAATTGTAGGTTTTGAATGATTTGTGCAGCTATCTAAACATGTCAGTAGTGAAGGGGTGTGTCCTTGGAGGTGTGTTCATGTCTTGGGGTATCTGTGGTTGTTTTGCATGTGTCTTTGGATGCATGTCTGTGTCTGTCCAGTGATAGGAGGTTGGCTGTGGGTGAGGTCTAGAATAATTTTTTTCTAGAATATCAGTGTGTATCTGTGGTGGTGGTAGTTTATGTATACTAGTATGTATTTGTTTTCTATGGGTCTATGAGTGGGTGTTAATCGGGAACAAAGACTTAAATTCATAATCTCTTATAACTAGAGATGGCTTTACAGGTCACTGAATGTAATCTCCTAAAATGGAAATCTTTTTTTGTTGGAAGAGTGAAAGACTAAGCTGGAATAAATAGCGAAAAGGTGAGCACTAGCCAGTGAACGGATATTTGATAAGCACCAACAATATATCAGACACAATTCTTGTCAAGGGACATATGTGATAAAGAATGAAGTAGTCCCGGTCCTCAGGAAGATTTATAACATAGGGAAGAACACAGTTATTCAACAACAACATAAAAACAATTTTTTAAATTATGTGTATAAAGTGCAATGGAGAAAAACAACAGTATTCTAAGGAAGCATATAACAAGAGACACAACTTGAACATGGGATTAGGGACGGCTGGCAAAAAAAAAGTGGCATTTAGGCTCTGGCTGGGTAGCTCAGTTGCGTAGAGCATTATCCTGATAAGTTAAGGCTGCAGATTTGATCCCCAGTCAGGGCACATATAAGAATCAACTAATGAAGGCATAAATAAGTGGAACAACAAATCAATGTTTCTCCTCTTTCTCTCTCTCTCTGCCTTCCTCTCTTTCTCTAAAAAACAAAAACACCCGATAAATTTTTAAAAAGCAAGATTTAAATGGAGAAAGCTCTAGTTATCCTGCATGAGAGTGGTGATCCATGCCACACTACTCCCACAGTATGATAGTGGGAATTAATGAATTAATGTCACCAACCCCAGCCTCCCGTCTACATTATGGTAAAAGTGTTCCGTGCAAAGTTCTTAGAAATCTTCTGCCCTACAAGCCCTCGTAGCCTACTTATGTTGGTAATTCCAGTGAAGAGCTTATGTGATTTAGGGTAAGCCAACTGCCAAAGCAAACAGCAAGTTAAAATTTCACAATAGAGAGTGATTTCTTGTTTATGCAAGCATAACCCACGGACACAGGCAATAGTGCAGTGAAGGCCTGAGGAGAGGGCAGGAGTAGGGTGGAGGGGGTCAATGGAGGAAAAAGGGGGACATATGTAATACTTTCAACAATAAAAATAAATTTAAACAAATAAAGTGTAAAGAAAAATAGGTGCTCTTGGTTTGGTGCTCTCCTGAACTTGCTTAGTTTCTGCAGTGACTGGGGCCCAGGCTCCTTCCATATTGAGCCTCTGTTTTACATCTAGGTAGAAGACAAGGAAAGGGAATGGAGCATGCCCTGTGCAGGGGTTTATGCGCTGGGCCTTGCAGGGAAGCACATTGTGCTGCTCACATCTCTTTGGTTAGCATTTAGTCACATGCCCTTAGTAACTTCAGGGAAGACTGAGAGAATCATCTCTCTTCCTGACCAGGAGGAAGCATTTTTTTTAGTGACGGCTTGGCAGTCTTCACCAAACTATGGCTGTCTCTTAACAATGCCCAAGGGAGATTGTAGCGGTAACTGCAGTCTGAAATGCAGAACCGAGTGCACACCTTGTAGCTGGGGAAGTGAATGACACAAGAAATCACAGATGGATAAAATGACTTTGATTCACTAAGACCTAAACTAATTGTTATCATGGTACAGATGTTATCTCAGCTTCCAGAGGACTTCTATTCTGTCTTGCATCTTGTAGACAATAAAATCTTTGGAGAGGCAAAACAATAATTTGTATTTCAAAATTGTGAGCATCTGTGAATCTTCTGGGAAAACATTTACTGTGCATAAAGGTATCACACAAATATTGTACTAGTTATGTTGTAAATCCTATTGCCAATCCACATCCTGCACATATCTCTTCTCTCTTTGTCAGGATTATTGGCATACAGACTAACTGTTCCTGCATGCTTCTTGTTTAAAAGCATTTCAAAGGGATATTGAAAAGTTGATAGATAGCCATGATCCTCAGAAGAAAGATGCCTTGTTATAATAAGCAACAGAATTTCCATGCATTCAACTATTAGTTGGCATAGTATTTGTAACTTATTTTTAAAATGATAATAATACTATTACTAAGAGGGAAAACAAGTTTCTCCAGTCTAGCATTCATTCTGCAAGAATGCACTCATTGTCTCTTTGTCAGACCTTTGTCTCACGTGAGCCAAGCTGAGCATTCCCTCCTTGTGCCCATGTTGTTCCCAGAACACGTTGAATTATAATAATTTATTTTTGTGTCCATTTTCTGCAATAAGCATGTGCTCTCTCTGATAATGAGAAAAGTGTCCTTATTTCCCCTTTACTATTTCAAACTCCTCTTTTGAGAAATGTTCCCCTTTCAAATGTCTGGTGTAGTAGGGGTTTGGGAAATATTTCATGAATGAATGAGTGGGCTGATGAAAGAAATAGAATGGTTTACAGGCAGTTTTAACTGGAGAAAATAAACATGCCTCAAATGTGCAGCCCTGTGTCTGCCATTTCCCGATTCCTTCCTTCTTGGGATAAGAGGATCCATGGTTTCCTGAGCCAGCAGCCAGGCCTGCATCCCTGGCCTGCCTCACCTGTGCAAACAAACATGCTTACAGTGGCTCCACATGCATTTACACTGCCCCATCTGGCAAACTGTGTTCAAGAGATTTGGTTTCACAAAGTAGGATGCAACAGATAAAAATAAAATAAAATATAACAAAATAAAAATGCATGGCCTCTGTTCTGGAGATTTTTCATTCAAGATGGTGTGAGGTCTTGCCAGATTTGAATGACCTCCACCATAAAAATAGTAACCCCGACATAGGGTTGTTATGAGAATTAATACATATAAAAGGTTTAGCATAAAACTTGGCATTCAATCAATGCTGGCCATGCTTCTTCGGAGGCTGTCACCACTGCTTGTTTTATTATTTTAACGCAGGCTTTATGCCAGAACCCTTTCTAATCAGCACACTCTGATTCTGGAGAATGGGAAGAATAAAGTCAGGACCATCTACTGTGTTAAATCAAATTTCGTGAGCCTTAGTGGTTGCTCACAATGATGTTTGTTAATTACTGCAGTGAAATTCTCTCAATAACAGGCTGGAAAATCTCAACTTTCTGAGAGCCACTGGTTGGGTGTCCCAATTTAACATTCTGAAACAAGAAGTTGGACATTCAAAATTCCACCAAACAGTTGTCCCTGGGTAATCTGCGATTGTGTTGAAATATAGAAATTTTAGCTAGACCCAAAGTTAATAAAATTGTGTGACACATAAAGCTCGATGATGGATGGCAACCAACAGTCCAATACTGTTTTATTCTCTCTAATATACTGTTTCTCTGCAAAGGCCAAGAAATTAAAGAACAGTTTTATTCTTCCCTTCCAGACTGTGCAGGGTAATTATGTATTATTAATAATGCAGCAGCACAAATGATATTAAATGAACTACATTTGTTAATGCAGATCTTATCTAACTGCTTTTTCCATCAGTGGACTGTTTCTCATCAGGGGGTACTAATTAGCTGTAATATGTAGAAAGATGGGACAGAAATCCAATCAGATAAATGGGATCTATTTGGAGAGATCCAGGAAGGAGGAAGAAAGGCATTCATGATTCTGCGAAAATGACTATAAGTAGAAAAGAGGAAAATTTCTGCTGCTTCAACTTCATTTACATTTTGTGGCCACAGAAGTGAAAAAGCAGTACCACTGGATTGCCTGGGCTGGGAAGGCCTGCAAATAATTTTATTTATCATGACCATAGCAGTGTTGTCTTTTGCAGTAATAAAAGTGCATATGGCTCAATAAAAATATTGAATGGTTTATATGGTCTTAGCAAACATTAAACATAACGTATGAGTAAAAACGGGTGTTCTCCAGCTTACCCCAACTTATGTGGACTTGCAGGAAACATTTGTGCTCTAAATTTCATTTTTAGAGAAGAAATCACCTGAAGCCTTCAGATGCTATATTCTTGATAAAACCCAGGTTACCTATAAACATAGCTGCCAGATTCTCACCCTTCATAAATCTCCCGAGAAAGTTCCCATGATGAAGAGTTGATCAGGTAGACTATTTTTATTTATTTATTTATTGTTAATCCTCACCCAAGGATATTTTTCCATTGATTTTTAGAGAGAGTGAAAGGGAAGGGGAGAGAAAGAGAGAGAGAGAGAGAGAGAGAGAGAGAGAGAGAGAGATTGATTGATTGGTTGCCTCCTGCATGCAGCAATCAAACAGGGCCTTGGATTGAGCCTGCAACCAAGGTGCATGACCTTGACCGGAATTCAACCCGTGGCCCTTCAGTCCTTGGGCTGATGCTCTATCCACTGCACCAAACTGGCTAGTATCACCAAATATTAGAGCCACACTGTCCACTCTGCCTGCCCACCTAAGCAAGTCCACACTCACCAATGTCAGGGACCCAACAGTGATCCATTTACAAATGAGATGCCTTGCTAACTCAACAGACAACATAGCTTCCACTGGTCTTGTGGGATTGTGGTCTCTTTAGGCCATCCTGAGTGATCCTGAGTGAGCCAGGGACTCCAAGGGGAAGGGCTCGGATTCTCATGGTGAATACAGATATGAAAATCAATGATTACATTTTGGCTAGCTCAATGCCTCAAATTAGAGGAGAGCCTGTTACTCACTACTCAAAAGTTTGCTAAGAGGTAGGCTGATCATTGAAGTTAATTTTAGACTAAGCCTTTTTTTTTTTTCTGCCCTGCCTCTTTAGATCCCCCGTTGACACCATTTATTCTTGTCTAAATCCTAACCCAATAGGCACCCAAACATCTGACTTTCATCTACATGTTAGAAAAAGATATTTCTGGGAACTACTATCTCATCACGGGAGCATGCTGATCAAAGCCATAGCATGCACGATCAATGCCTGAGACTCCCAGACAGCAGTGTTGCTTCAAACCTTAGAGTATTTGTACTTGCTTTATGAATCCTAATGATTATCAATTGAAATCATTTATTTTTTTTCAGTTCTCCGTAGCTCTGCAAAATGGCACACCAACTTATTTCTGAAAAAATCGGTCTCATATTTTAACTGCATTTAAAAGGTGACATCATCATTAGTTGGAACAAATTTTGGATGGACACAAAGGGTTTTACTAGCCGAGAACCCACTGAACATTGGAAACGAATGAAACGTGACCTGGTCAGATAGAATGAGACCTGTTGCCTCAGCAATCTGCAAATATTCAACACCTTTTTAGCAAAGTAATCATACAAATTCAAGAGACATCATTGTAATGTAAAATCATCCAGGCATCCAGGGAAATATATTTGTATACCTCATGGAAAAAGTTGAGTGGAAACTCAGGAGTACTATTTACATTTATATATGCTTATATCATGTAATTAAAGCCAACAGATAAACACATCAATATGTTAAAACAGATGTAAAAATATATAGACAGACATATTGCACTGAAACCTTGATATTGCATCCAAATGAAATCCTGTATTCCAAATATGCCCCGTAGGAGTTTTGCTCAAGGCTATGCTTAGGTATACTCAAAAATTCCCGATAGCAAGTCACCGGGGAAAACATGTTCTCTTACAGATAATTGCTACTGGCAGCCGGAGACCTAGAGAATTTGATGTGCAGTAATGTGACCTGACTATGTATTAAACTTTTTTGAAGGACATGTGTAAAGTAATTTTTATGTCTCTCACATACCATGGATTTTTTTCCCCTACTTGTTAGCCCATTTTAAAACAACTTTCCTATTTTAATATATCTGTTAGGTTTAAAAAAATTTTTTTACCATAAAAGATATTGGTATTGTTTTCTTTAAAAAAAAAAAAAAGTAATCTACAGACAAAGAAAAACTCCATTTCAGTTGTAAGGAATATGTAAACAAAGCAAAGTTATATTGTTGGTAATGAACTTCCGGAAAAATGTGAGAAATAGTAGTTGCTTGTTCATAGACAAGAAATCAGAGATTAACTGAATTCTCTAAGGTTGGGAGGCATCTCTGCTGCTATTTGAGGCAATAATCACAAGCTTTTTATTAAATCTCAGGACGGTTAGGAGATGGTTCCTGAGGTATTTTAAAGATACTGCTTCAGAAGCTATAATTAATAACTTGAAAAAATTATAAATTGGCAAGGATACATATGTGCAATGATACAATTCAATGAACAAGTATCATCACTGCTAATTACCTTGGTTCTATCTTTTTTTGTGTGTGTTATTATGCCATCCTCATTGTATTGTTCAATATTAACATGTAAACCTTAATTAAGCATAATGTCAGAAGGTTCTAGGAATACTATTAAAGATTTCAAAAGGTAGTTCAGAGACTTGTTTGGAAAGAATCCCTGGATCAACCAGGGAGTCTAATCTATAAATAATGTGCTTTTGTGTTGAGAGTTACATGAATCATTACGAACTGACATTGGAAATTGGCTTTTAAGAACAAAAAACCAGAGGGGAAAATTGAACTCCAAACAGCGTGTAGTACAAAAATCAGGTGTGGGAACAGCCTGCAAAACCCAGGAACGTCACATCAGTTTCTTGAACGACAGGCAGTAGTTCATAGATTTACATGCTCGTGTTCTGGTGCCAGAAAGATGAAAATCCAAAATGACAACTTATCAGGAAAATGACATATTTCTAGTTTCCGTTAAGATCATTAAAAGCCACATTCTCTTTTCATATATGCTAATGGATTTTCTGTAGAAACCGTGAACGAGGGTAAGATTTGGCCTGTGTTCACTTAAGAACTGCAAGAAAGTACCAATGGAAAATTGTAGATGCTTGATGGACCATCCAGGCCACATCTCTGTACCACTGTGTCTTGTGTTTTAGTTATTTTAGGGTTAGTTTGTACCAATACAAAGGAAAACAGAGTGAAACGAAGGTGAATAATTTTGTTACATAGTAATTTTTGGTAAAAGATGGAATGGGATAAAATCAAGGGGAGAAAGCAACATTTGGAGAGAAAGTTCCTCAGATTTCAGGTGGACTTCAAAGGTTAGCAGACAAAACCAGGATGGAGCTGTTACCTACCACGAATTGTCTATTTCATGGCAATGACGGTGCAGCACAGGGTTAAAAACTAGTCTTTGCAGCCAGGAGGCTTGATTAGGGCTCCTTACACGGTCATTAGCTGTGTGACCTTGGACTGTTTACTCAACCTCTCTATGCCTCAATTTCCACATCTGTGACATAAGCATAAATACTGTCCCTGCATCATAGGATTTCTTTGGGTATTATATGAACTCGATATGCAAAGCATTTAGCAGTACATAGTAAGTGCTATATTATTAGTCTAGAAAAAGACTCTATTAGTCTTTTTCAAATCCTGGAAAGTATCTTTTGGAGCTTCACAAATCTGTGATTTGTGTCAACGGAGTTGAATCCTTAGCAGTGAAGCCATAGTATTCCTTTTGGTTAAACTTTGTTATAAAAGTCACTCCCCCAAATATACACAAAACATGATGAAAATATAATCTATACCACACTCCTTTCTTCTTTTTAATACTTAAAACTTAGTCTATTAAAATTCTATAGACAGAGGAAGTTTGACTTTGCCAGTTTTTGTTCATTAGAGGTATGTTCTCCTTGAGGGCAGGGGGTATATTAATTTATAAGTTCTTGTACGAACTAGGAGCACTTCATAAATGTTAAATTATCTCAAAATAGATTGAGCTTGTTGGATGGAAAGGCAGTGTATAAAGGTAAGAAACCAGACTTTATAAAGAAAAAAAAATCAGTCTATGAAAATGGAAAGCAACCTTTCAAAAAAAAGGATGAACTAAGTTCATTAAAAATAGCATGTCTAACTTTTATATAAACTGCTTCTAGTGACCCAGTGTCATGTCAAATATCTTGAAAGGAAATTAAAGAATAATATATTCCTCAATTTCAGTGTATCAGGGTGGTAGAAAAACAAAAATCTCGTGTCATTCTTTAACCAAGTTCTAGAACAGCTATGTCCAATAGAATTGTAGTAGGAGCCATGTAATTTTAAATTCTCTGTCATCCGTGCTGTAAAAAGTAAAAAGAAACTAGTGAAATTAATTTTAGGTAACACATTCTATTTAACTCAATATATCCAAAATGTTTCCATTTCACATGTAGTCAATGTAAAAGAATGATCAATTAGATAGTTCGCATTCATCTTTTTTTCCACAGCAAGTCTTCAAAATCTGGGCTGTTTTTCACAATGAGGGCACATCTAAACTTGGACTGTCCACATTCAAGGGCTCCATAACCTCACGTAGCTAGGGCTACCAGATTTCAGGCACAATGTTATAACAAGCTGCGCTTTTAGAAGGCGGCAGGATGGCATCTGCTGGCCTCAATAAGAGACGTGCTTCAAGTCTCTACTTAAAAAGAGATGTTACTACAGCCTTTGGCTCTCGGTGTCATTGGTGTTGGGCACATCACCATTTCTGTTTGTTAATTTTCCTTTTAAGTACATAGAGAGTGCTCATGTGCCTGTCAGACGCCTTGCAGTGAGGTCTGTTCTCTTAGAACAAATGGAAATCGACTTTGGAATTCATGTGCCTGAAGGAAACTCGACTCAATAGCTGCTGGGGCAGATTGGAGCTCACACAGGAGGTGGAAGAGGGCCCCCTGGGATTGTTTTCCATACCAGGAGTGGAATGCGGAGATGCGGGAATGCCTTTTTACCCTGCCAGAGGAGACAAACAGGTGGCGCTTGGAAGGAACAAATAGAGGATGAAGGGAAGAGCAGCAGGGTAAGGCCTCAGGCAGAGCAAATATAAGCTTCCGCTGCTGCAGGTTCAAGCCTGAGGCAGGATAACAGAGCTGACTGCAGCAGAGAGAAAATCAGACCGGTCAACAGTGCGGTTCACCCAGGAGTGTGCCGGGCAGGAGACTGCAGAAAGGAATAAGGGCCTCTCAGCCTCCCTGTGCAGCCTCAGCACCCGGGAAAGGGGCTCGGACCCCTCCGTTATCAATCTCATGAGACCTTTGAACTTGACCTTGTGATAGGGAACCCGGAAGCTTCCTGTTGTTTAAATATTTCCTGTCTAACTTGGCACACCACAGGGATACAGACAGGCAGCCGGCCCCCAACTCGAGCAAATACATTGTAACTGGGGAAAAAATATAAAGAGAAGTGAAAATGTTTCTAAAAATATTTTTCTGTGAGGGGACCTACATATAAATGAGGAAAAACCAATAACCTCCCTCTTCCGCACAAATAAACCATCACAGAGCCCACCCCAATGCCTTCTGAAATGAAGCCTGACACTAAAAATTACAAGTCCCTAAGACACAGAAAATATGTGCAAAACCTCTCAGAGATCAGGGAGAAAAGCAGGCTTTTCTTTTTCTTCCAGAACTTACTTCCTCAACATCCTCACACACTCAGGGATCTGGGAACATAACCTGCAGAGACAGATGCTGCGGCGAGAAAGCCCTGGTAGGAAGGGCTTGTGAGAGCTTCAGGTCTTGCCTCGCCGCAGGAGATCCAACAACGTGCAGTTACAGCGATGCTGGTGCATTGCCCTCACCAAATTTCACGGCCAAGCACTTCTTCAAAAGGCCCAAAGATAAAAGTATGCTTGGAATAAAACTTAGAGAAATCACCCGGTTTAAAAGCAAAGAAAGAGTAGTACTGAGTTTTGGAATGAATCCAAAAATCCTGCGTGGAATTAGTTATGTTCTCCTTGCTGTTTCTTTTAAACAAAAATGGAGAAAGAGAGACTGGCTAACTAGCTGACCTCCCTACACTCTATTCTATCTTCTTTTCTCTGAGTTATTCCCTTGCAAGAAGCGTCTGTGAAGAGGTCCTTTAATTTCACTCATGAGCCCCATTGAACAGGACTTCACTCTTAGAAGTCTTCTCATAACCACTGGAAACTGCAAACAGGAGTGGGTGAGTGGAGGTCAAGCCGCTCAGAACAGGATGGAGAAACTGGAGAACAAAGCCCTCATTCTGTACCTCGGGTGGTGGTTGGGGGGGGGGGGAGGGGGGTGGCAATACATTGCTGACATCCATCTGCCAGTGTCAGTGTCCAGCAATCGCCAGCTGGCTTCACTCCCTAACTCTCTTCCTTTAGGTAATTAGGGGGCCTCTCACACCCTTTTCCTAGAATCCTCATATCTTAGCGCAAGTCTGGTGCTTCAGGATAAAGATTTCCATTTTAGAGGTAAGAAAACTGAGGCCTGAGGGATGTGCATGGACTGGAGTCAAGTCCCCTTGAGGCTAGTTTCACAACCAGGAACCAGATTACAGGGCCTCAGTGTTTCCCAACGCCCCTTCAAAGCACATAGAGAGGCTTCTGAGTCCCTGAGCCCAACACTCAGCTGTGGGTAGAGGTGGGGAGTTATGTCAACTATGAAAGAAGAAAGATTAGGTGGAGGCTAAAAAGACCCTCGGTGGGCAGAAGAATAGCCTGCAAAGATGTGGACACTCTAATCCTAGGAACCTGTGAGTATGTTTCCTTACCTGGCAAAGGGTTTTGCAGATGTGGTTACGGTTAAGGACCCTGAGCTGAGATTATCCTGGATCCTGGGATCCTGTAAATCTTTACAGAGAACCTTTTCTGGCTGCAGGGAACCAGAGAAATGGAAGCATGATGGAGGGGTCCCACTTCGCTGGCTTTGAAAATGGAGGACGGGAGCAGCTTCTAGAAGATGCAAAGGGCAAGGAAATAATCCTCCCCTAGAGCCCCCAGAAGGAACACAGGCTGTTCGGTCCTTGATTTTAGCCCAAGGAGTCCTAGGCCCAAGGTCCATTCCGAGGGCCGTGAGAACAAGACCCAGAAACATTAAAAGGATACGAGACAAGAGGACACCTCTTTCCGAAGGAGTTACTGGCGTCCTCAGAGAGTGCCTCATCCCCTGAGAGTCCGGACATGACACCGGAAGGCAGGTTGGGGCTGAACGCAAGTCCATTTGGGGAAACAGCACTAACGTGTTATTGTCTTGAAAATGTGATGAGCAAAATGCATTGAGAAAAGTAATTAAAACAACATGAAGGAACCAGCTTCCCTTGCTTAATTTATTCCAAGCAAAAAGAAAAATCTCGGGGCTAAATTTAGTGCTGGAGCATTTTAAGTCCATTTGCCTTTCCTGAACTGGAGCTAATTTGCAGTTTGGATTGTCCTGAAAGTTCTCTTTGTCATCAGTGACTTAAAAATACTGCTACTGGGCAAAAGAAATCAATGATCTCTACATTGCAGGCTGAGTAATTACATAATAATGATCTGCATTAATGAAAAGACAAGTTGGTCCAGATCCAGATGTGACAGTGACCACAGTTCCCTGCGACGTCTGAGCGGAATGCTGAGGCCAGGGAAATTCCAGCGTCCGTGGTGAGACCAAATGACTGGTTTGAAAGTCTTTCCTCATCAACATCACTTAATGGCTCTTTAATGACTGACTCATCATTTTTCCCCGAGTAAAAGTACATTTAAATTTCAAAATAAAGCAAATTTTACTTATATCTGTGGCACAGAAGCAGATGTTTCCCTGACATGTGCACACAAGCTGTTGACTGTGACCTTGCAGGATGAAGCAGTTTTGAAAATGAGCTTTTGTCTCCCAATCTGGGGAAAACAATGCTGCAGTGAAGATTTAATAAAAAGTCATAGCTCCTCACAGAAGCTTATTTCAGCAAAGTAAACTATTAATTAAAATAACAAATGTCAGCTGTTTCCGAGGCTGACAGTTAACACAACACAGCATTTGCTTACCTTGATGTACAGGATGCACGGGACACTGGATGGATCCATAATTCATTCTGGGGAATGGCTCTCTCCTGCTCTACTGCAGTGATAACAGAGTGATAAATTAGCTCCCGTTCAGCAGTTTTGTTAGCAAAAGTACGTGGGGACTTGGGGAAAAGCCACCTAGAGAGGGCCGTTTGGCAGACTGAAGGAATACACACTTGAACAGCTTGAGTGAAAGTTTCATGGAATTCTTGGAAAACTTGAGTACCAAGAAAAACAGGTGGCGAAAATGTAAAACTAGGTGAGAGAGAGAATAAGAGAGACAGCGTGCCAGTGAGCCACAATCTGCTTTTTGCCACGGAGGGGAAAATTATTAAGTAGAGGAAGGACCGTATCACTCCCCAGAGAACAGGAAACTGAGGTTAGGGAAAAAAAGAAAGGGTCCGATTTCAGAGACTGATCTGGGATTAGGCAGGCAGGAAAGGAAGGGAAATTGACAAACATCTTCCATGGCCTCTAAAGTCAATGATTTAAAGGGGGTTTAGGGCCCATCCAGGAGGAGTACATCACTAAGGAGATGGGTTCTAAGCAGTTTCCTAATGATACAGAGGTGAGAAAAATACTTGTAAAAAGTGACACCAGCTCTGTGAGGCCTGTTGGTAGGGAACTCTGTTTTAGAGCTTTTCTATTCAGAGCTCAGTCATGCATCTATTAGATAATTAAGAGGGGAAAAGAAGCCCTTTGAGTCAGGGCACACTGTAAAACTGTGAATGGGAAGGCTGATGAGGTGGGAAGTGGAAATGGGAAGGTGACCTGGAGGAAATGTCTGGGCAGAGCAGATGGGGGATGTGGAGGGGGTGGGGGGGCTTGAAGACCTGCTGGGTGCTGTTCAGGGACAAGCAGTTTACTGTCAAGATGGCTGCAGTTAGGGAAATGCACACCTCTTCACGGAAAACTTGGTCTGCTACTTCCATCAGTGCTACAGAGGCAGAACAAAAGCATGCACTCCACAGTTCAGGTATTCTGTGTTTCTTTTTAAAAGAAAAAAAGAGAGGAAACATTTAAATTAGGAGCTGGATGCATGAGGTACCAGCTACTCATTTTCTCTTTTATAAAATCCATGATGGGTCAATGAGGTTTTTTTGTTTGCTCGCTTTTTTATTTTTCCATTTCTAGGACTGTTTTAATATGTTGTTACGGTGGAGGCATCTACCTTTCTTAACTCACTTATTATCATTTCTACGGGAGTCAAACTTAGCGCATCACTGAGCCTGGTCCAGCTCACTAGTCCAAAATGAACCAATAACAATTAGAGTCCTGAGCAACCCCTGTGCTTTGTTCCTGTTCCTCGTTATTCTCTCTCTCCTCATTGGCTAGGAGACTTCAGCGAAGGCATGGTTGTAGATGAAAGATATTTGGTGTTGATAAAAATGAAGAACATCAGAGGCACATAAAAAAGTCTTTTGGTCATGGACGTGGGCTTCAATCAAGCTAAAAACCTGCTCCAAATTAATGACAAAAGTCAATGTGCAAAGCAGAAAGGAAGGGTGAGCCAGTTTGGTTGAAATTCTTTTTGACCTTTTATTAAAAATATAAAACAAGCAGAATCTTTTTAAATGATCAGAGAGAGTCAGCAACCTTCAACCTAGAAATTTCTTATTGGGAGCCGGAATACCCAGGTACTGGTACTGGGTCTTTATAAGTGTGGTAGAGCAGGGTGCTGAGTGGAAGCAACAGAGACCTGTCCCCTCAGTGGAGAATGTCTCTAGGTGCCAATTACCTGCAGGGTCTGTAGGGCCACCTGCTAGGCTTGAGTCCCCCAAGCAGTGAGATACACTTTTGGATGCAGTGTGAATCTGGCATGGGCCTCACACACACCTTCATATCCCATGTAAGCATGAGGTACCATGCTTACACCCCTTTCCCTACACAGTCCTCATTTTCGCACTTGCATACTGCTAAGACACCATGAGTGTTTTCAGGCAAGTTGGTTCTGCATGTGTTACTATAAGCTCCCTGAGCACCAGAGAGAATCCTCATCCTCATAGGGATCCACCTAAATCAAGGTATTAGATGATTTCTGCTTTTTCTCTCTCTTTTTTCCCCCCTGCAGATTCTTCCGTGACACTAAGTTGTCCCATGTGATGGGCCATTCGCTTGTGTGCTGTGCTTCCATGAGCACTTGTCTCCAATGGGCTTCTTCTCCCGCAAGGGGCTTTTCCACCAGAGTTAAAATCTATGGCAATGTGCTGGCTGCAACTCTGAGTTTAATGCTCCTGTGAGATATGCAAAAAGAAAAAAAAAAAAACAAAAGGTGAAATGCCATTGAAAAAGTAGGACATGGCTATCTTTGCATGGAATTTATTTAGGAAGGAAAACTGGATTCTGTCACTGTGGCGGTTTGTGGATGCTTTACTTCTGTGTAATCACCAAGGAATTTGTGTGATTTAATAGTCACAACAATAAATATAGCCTTGACAGGGTGATTATCCTATAAGACTAAAATCATGATATAGCATAAATCAATACCAGCTCTAAGTATGTCTCTGAAAGGTGTGGTATGTATTTCTACTTTCACTGCTAGATGTTGAACTAATTTTGGAATTAGAAGCTGTATGAAATGCAAAAGCTATTTTTCTAAGTGAAAAATTACAGAATATGTATGACGATCACTCAGAATATATATTGCTCATAAAATGAGTAGGAGTGAGAGTAGTCAAACTTTTAAAGGTAGTTCAAGTCTCTCTGCTCCTTGGAGCATGCTTATTTCCACTCCAAACCAGTCCAGCCCAGCCCAGCCCCCTGATGGTCCTGCTTCTCCCCCATCTGTGGACCATCTTACAGGGATGAGAGACCCTTCTTATAGGGATGAGCCCTTTTAGCTCCTCTGCTAACGTAAGCCAATTGATTCCCCTGCTTGAGTGAGCTCTACCTAGTGCAAAGCCCTCGTAGAGTCTTCGTGGCTGGAGTTGAGTCATACAGATAAAGGGGGTATCGATCCGGAGCAATCCAGTCTGGGTCTGTGGAGGTTTCCCCATGGACATAGGCATTTCTCCATTGTGAAGGTCAATATTAGTGACTCTCTTGGCTGTTCTCTAAGGTAATCCCATTTGAGCTGTATTTTTCTGGAAGCCTGTTTCTGTGCATCTCAGCCACCCCTGTCCTTCAGGGAAGCAGGTGGGAGCTTATTTGGAGGCAAACTGCTTCTCAGTCCTAACTGTCAGTCCTGTTCAGACACTTGGGACTCTCCGGCTGCCACTGCTCTGCCTCTGCCTGAATAAACTGGTGGATGCCAGACCCCAGAGCCACTCTTGCTCACTGAAGAGGGCCCTAAAAAACTATTTAAAGCCTTAATATATGAAGTGCCTTCTCTCAGAGCTGAGTTTCCCACTGCCAGATAACTGCCGCCTTAACTGCATTTTTGTGAAGTAGCTGCAGAGGCACTTGATAGCTGATTATGTTAATCCTTCAGGGATATTCAAGAAAATATCGGCAGTTTCTTCCCATAGGAGGGGAATCAGGATTTGATTTCAGGTACCCACCACCCAACAGGCCTTCTAACTTGCACGTTCTCAGTGTGTCACACATTGTATTTTTACTTTTCAATATTGTACATCTTCCCTTTCTGCTTCCTCCTCTCGAACTGCACACAGAGATTCCCTGAGTCACAAAGGATTAAATAATTCACCTATGAAGGATCCTTTTAATGTATCGTTGCCTGTCTTGAACATCCCTTCCCCATCTTTTTTTTTTTTTTTTTGAACAGAACAAAGAAACGTGTTAATCTTTTGATAATCGACTCTATTTTTACTGGCGTTTCTCTTGTAATTATTTAGTACATCTCCAGTCAATTTCAAACAGTATCCATTTTCAGCATCCATCTCTACCCAGAGACAGGTTGTCCAAGCAGGGGGACCAGGGAGGGCTGGTTTGGCAGAGACAAAACACGAAGGCAATCATGAGTGCAGTCCAAGGGTACGGCTTGCAAATGAAATTGGCATTACTTATTTAGACAGAGAGACAAATGTACTTGCAGATTCATTTACTACACAGAGCTCTTACAGAGAGTCTGCAAAGGGAGAGAGAACTTCCTGCTCTGATGGGCATATCAGTAGGGATATTTCATTTGTGCCTTCCTGTAAATGCGGAGCACTCGGCTATTGATGGCTTTAATTCTACGGGCACCGGTGGTTTGCATTTAGCCTGAGAAATAACATTAAGCGAGCTTACGTGATGGGCCCCAGAAAGGTTTAGCGTGCTTTGGATGGATCGGGGTACAATGTGACTACATGGTCTTTCTGGAAACTCTCCCACTGCCCGCCCCCCCCCGCCCCCACACACACATACATACATACACGCACATACCTCTCCCTTTTTTTTTCTTTTCACAAGAGAATTTAAGAATACGCCACTTCCTCCATTATTTATGCTAATGCTATCGATTCGGTCAGTGCTGTGGAGGTTGTGAAAATCTGTATTAACACGTGGGTTAAATGGGAAAATATTTATTGAATGCTTCTGTTAACTCACCTCCTGCTTCTGACCCTGGTGCCAAAACACACAGGAGCAGGAGGGGCCCCGGCCCGGCTCTGTCTGGCTCCTTCCCGGGTTAATCACATTTCACACGTCCCCACTTCTGTCAGCCGCGGCACCTGACCTCCCCTTTGTCCCTCTCGGATGAAAGTGTGAGGCTCCGCGATTTCCCTCGGGCACAAGGACAGTTTGCTTTACCGCTGGAGGTGAAACTGACGCTGGGAAATCACAGCTGGGCTTTTATCTGCCCCTCAGCCAGTACGCAGCGCCGGTCCCTCTCACTTTGCATGAAAATAAGGCTGAGGCTCCAGCAGCTTCACTGGGCGGTTTGCAGAGTGGGGGGCGAGGATGGGGGTGGAAAGAACCTGGGGGCTTGATCCCAGAGTAGGAGTCAGGCTGGGAGTCCCGCGGCTCCCAGGGAAGGAGGTGGCGAGTGCTCCCACAGGGCCCGCGCTGTGTCGCTCAGCAAGGGCAGCAAATGAAACGTGCTCTGCAGGAGCAAAAGTGTTGGCACAGCTGGGAGAGCTTCAGAAACGGACCTGAGGGTAAGAGGTGGAAGGGACAGGTCTGCGAAAGTTGCTCGCAGAGCACACAGGTCAGGAGCTTGTACAAGGGCACCGCACGCCCGGATCCCGGAGGCATTTCTCTCCCTTCTTCTTATTTTTAAAGACTCCCGAGCTGGCCGGCCCTTGCTCTCCATGGGTTGGCCTGCTGCGAAGTCAGTAGCCCGTTCTCCGTGGGACTGAAGTCAGCAGATCCATTAGGCTGACAAATGGGGCTGAAGGATCTGTGGCCATTGAGTTAAGGTGACTTTTATGTTTGGACACCCTATGATGCTGGGCGGACTCTTTGTTGTTTGGCAAATGTTCTGGGAGCAGGAGCTGTGAAGCGCCTCCCTGGGAGGGTGGCAGGGGTGAGGGGTGAACCACGGCAGGGAACGAGCCCAAGTGGCAGCTCCGCATGGGAGACTGTGCGGAGTGGCAGCCGCTGGCAGGCTCCTGGCAGTGGAGAGCCATGTCCTAAGGTATTCTGCCGACATCCACCAGAGCAGCTGGCGCCTGGTGGAAGGCAGATGGTGTTGGATCCCCCAAGTGTTGCTGTCTAGCAAGATGCCATGTCCACTGATTAAAAATAATTAAACATTCCTTCCTCCAGTGGAGGAGAATGGCACGCGCGCTAGGCAGGGAGGTTGACAATGGTATTACTCAGCAAGACATGGCAGCAGCAGTGAGCGCCCAGGGTAGCAGGTGCGCCTGGCTTGGGAAGGTGGAGTGGGAGTGGGGCACTTGGTTTAGCAGAAACAGCAGGAAGAGTTTAGTGAGGATGCATATGTATGAAGGATGCATGAATGGAATCATATTGGATGACTTTCTACTGCTCGGTCTAGTTTATAGAGAACATTTTCTGATTTCTGAATGGAAATGACAAATTTTATGTTCATGAAGTAATCAATATGCACCGATCATCTGGTATGCATATGTCTCTAGGGGAGGGGCTATGGGCAGATTATTTTAATAGATGATAGAGGCCATTTGCTCATTGTCTTTACCTCAGTTGAATTCACCCACTTTTATTTCTCTATATGCATGTTGTTTCCTTTGCACTAACAGAGGCCCGGAAAGTTTGACAAAGGGTTGAACATACTGATATTTCTCAGTTGTCTTGTCATGTTTAATGATTCAGTTGTGTTGTCCTAAATGAGACCATTTTCCAAAACTTCCCAGGCTCTCACATTCCTATCCTCCGCCTGCCCCACATCTCATTCTCATCTCCATAAAAAGCTCTTTCTCTTTCACAGAAGAGTTCCTAAATGTTCTCAGAAACCTACTGAAAAGGCAGGCCAGTTTACTGTATATTTGTCGAGTGTTTCAATTTGTAAATAGCTAACCTGTTACCCCAAAGTTCTAAAACATAGTAATGATTTCCATTTGGACTGAATAAATTTGATGCACAGCCAATGGAAATGTTCTAATTTCCTGTAAACTCTGAAAGGAAGTTTCCTCTTCCTCTTACTTACTTGCATTTGAAATCATCATTATTTACTTGATAAATATCTATTGTAAGAGAACTACACATCACTTTTTTTGTGAGAGTGGGGCTACAAGAACAATGTAACATGTATATGAAAAAAGAGTAAATTCTTGTAAATCCAATATCACTTACTAAGGGGGAAGATTGAGGAGTTTTGGATTAAAGGAATGATCACAATATAATATTTCTTGAAATCCAGGGTTGCACACATATTTGTGGTAAAGAATAGTCATTTTCCAAGAATGGAAGAAAGATTTCAGCAAAGGCATGAAGAAAGAAGTGACTGAACCAGAAGTTTAACTTGGCTAATGAAGGGAACACACATTTGTTAGGAGGATGCCAGGAAGAGAGTACTTCTCTGAATGTTACCCAAATAAGGACAACTGATTACCTAATAAGGCATGTCACAGTGCCCTCTAAAGAATGAATGAGAGATAACTGGAATGTTGAAATCTCAGAACTCCCTTGGGGTGGACTCCGCATTGGCTCTTTGAGTATCCATTTGAAATTGTTTCCTAATTTGATTCTTAAATCACAGAGACTTGGACAACTAAAACTTATATGTCCCCAAATCCTTGGTAGCTAAGGTTTTACTAACTACTGCTGAATAGAGGCACTCTTGTGAGACTTGGAAGTGGAGATGAGCTCCATGAAGCAGCAGATGCCAGAGGTGAGACCCAATCACCAGGAAAGACCAATGACAAAAGTATCTGTTTTTTTAGGAAAGTCAGGGTAGAATTTATAGTTATTATCAAGTGGCACCAAGCAGCAGATTCGGCAACAGTGGTGATTCTCCAGAATAGTCCTCAGTGATTGAATTTTTTTCATTGGATATTTTTCCAAGCTGTTCTGATCCTGATGATAAATCATCTGAGCATGGTTTTCTGGTTCTACCTGAGAATTTTTAAAGATAGTTTATTAATTTTTTTTCAGAGAGAGAGGGAGAGAGAGAGGGGAGAGAGAGAGAGAGAGAGAGAGAGAGAGAGAGAGAGAAGAAACATTGATATGAGAGCATAACATCAATCAGCTGTCTCCTGCATGCCCCTTATGGGGGATCCAGCTGCAACCTGGGCATGTGCTTCGACTGGGAATCAAGCCAGCAACCTTTTGGTGCACCAGGCGGTGCCCAACCAACTGAACCACAATGGCCAGGGCTCTACTAAAACATTTTTTTAAAACCTTAAATTAGATAGATCTTGTTGCCCATGAATAAAAACTATTATTATAGTCCCTTTATGAGTGTTCCTTCTACAGGATTCCAGTTAAAGGAAAACATCTTAAGGTATAAATATGTGATGATGTTGTGTCCACCCCACTTTGGACACAACTGATTGCATCAGCAGAGGACACCTGACCCAAAGGGAAAATTGATTGGTTAACTAGTAGCCTAAGGAGTGGCCTTAAAAGAGACATTTATGAAATAGGACCAATAATTGAAAATTGGACCAAAAAGATCCTCTTTATCAAGAGTTTGATATGGAAAAAGTTAGCTGAGAGACAGGAAAAAAATTATGAGAGACTTTCAGAAAAGAAAACACAATAAGACTAGCAAGACAGTAGTAGCCATGTGCAACAAGAATCTGAAGACATATACAGGATACACTGATCTTTGGTTAATAGTAGCAGGATTAGCAGAAACATCTTAATGGATTTAAGGGGATTCAACATGTGCCTTCTATACCCATCTTCCCCTCCTAGATGATTCTACCTCATCCACAGGTGGAGTCATGCTTCAGGAAGCAGGGCTGGTCCATTCTCTGTTCAGAGAAAGTCACAGAAGTGGACCAAGGACCCCGTCTGCAGGGTAGCAGGTAATTCATGGATTATGGTATGAAGATCTCACCATAATAACCAATAATGACATTGCCAAACCAATCAGGCAGTTTATTTTGGGTTGTGTTGGCAGGTCAGCAATGAGAGGAGAATAGAACAGACATGAAGAAAAAGCAGAGATTCATGAGAAAGAGAACAAGCAAAGCTGAGTCCTGAGCAGCCTTGTTCTGGCCTGGCTTTTCCATCCAGTCCACATGTATCTCTTGGGTAGACAGTCCCTCTGTGCCCCTTTGCTATAGGTGGGATGACGGAGCCTGCTCTTCCAGCCTGAGGAATTTTCTTAGCACCTGAACATCACCAGGAGGAGGCCTGAAGAGATGACCAATTTGTAGAGTGGCACTGGATCCTGAGGAAGCATCCAATCTCCAGACTTGCCTGGCTCAGCAAGAACAGCACCATATGCTTTCTCTTCTGGCAACCTGCTTGTTCAACTTTCTATGATCTATTTTTTATTTTTTTGAGACCTGACTACCCACTGAGTCTCTTGCCCTATTATCATGAAAACACCTATGATTCCGTTCCTACCTCACCCACGGCACTTAAGACACCTTGAGCTTTTGCTTCTAGTATCCTAATGAGTCCAGGTAGCAAGTACATTGAACTTATAAAAGAAATAGACCATCCATCCTCTGCCTTGCTCTCCTGGAAATTTCAGAAATACAAAGAAGAATAAGGGCAAACATCCTTGATTTGAATTTAGAAAAATCTGAAATGGTTTGACTTTAGTTCTTTAGTATTTAAATTCAGGTGAATGATCCTTGTAAACAAAATGTTGCTGATATGAGAATCACTATTAAAATACCCCTTTAAATGTAATATTTGATTACCACACCTACTGAATAAGACTTCACAACTCACATTGTCATCAATAGAAGCCACACAAGCAGATCTTGACACAAGGGTGGTAATATACCCTTAAATTAAGCTATTTTGGCCTTTTAAAAAGTCAACCATTATTAGTAAGTGCTTTCTGAAGCCTCATTTTTATTTTGACGTACTAATTTATACATACTAGTATATAATGCATTCTGACTTACTGTACTCTGAAATTTATATTTCAAACGATTTTACCCACCTGGAGAGAAGCATAGCAGCTATACTGCAGAACTCAGCAATGCCTTGGGCCTGGCAATGAACAGAGAAAATGGCTGTACATATGCCACTCACAACAGAGAGGTGAAACATTCTTTCAAAAGGGAGTTTGACTTTACAGGTGGGTCCAGCTATTTGGGAGAATTGTACTTCTTTGTCCCCATCTATCATTCATCCTGACCTAGTTAGATGCAGAAAGACACCCATTAGTGATTTTCAGCTTTCGAACATTAGAATCTCCTGGGGAAATTTAAAAAACATCTCTGCTCAGGTCTCACCCAGACCAATGGACACTACTATCTCTGCAGGTGATGCCTGGCGGAAGTGTTTTAACCTTTGCAGATCTCTTACTGGACCACTGAATTTGAGAACCACTTACTTCCAACACTGATTTTCAAATGTTGGTTTCCATCATAATCACTGAAGAAGATTCTAGCCCTGCGTGCTGGGTCAGGTGGTTCTGATGTAAAACAATATCTGCAAACCCCAGGTTTACACAGAAAGAACTTGGTTATTTCTGCTTCTCCCCATCTCCTCCAATATCCTGCTCCTGTCTTGGCAATAGCTATCAATATATATTCTAATTAAAATGCAATGATGTTAATTGGAGTAATACCATATCAAACTAATCAGCCATTATGAAAGTGTTCTCAACTTAGAGCAGAGCCCCAAAGGAATGGACATAGAATGGGTAAATTTCGTAGATAATAAGAGAATCCTAATGTTCTCTGTCTTCATCAGATTTATAACATGTCCAGCAATCACTGTCCTCCACAGCATTGTGTCATGGCTCTTCATCTCATCTGCTCATCACAACAAACTCCTGGTGACAGAGTTACTCTTGCTAACCCTGTTTTGTAGGTCAAGAAACTGTGTCTCAGAAATTAAAGAACTTGTCAAAGATTATGGTACCCACACTGATGACTATAGCAGTGGAACCAGATGAAGTGTGAAAGAGAAAAAGTGTTCATTCTAAGCTCCTCAGATCATTCAAGATAGGAGTTCAGAATTACTTCTACAGCTCTCGTTCCTGACCACTAAGCTGGAAATTTCTGACAAGAGGATTGTCGAATTGTGAGTTGAACTACTTGGTGAAATCACGAGCTTCCTGTCAGTCACTGAACATACCTGAGAGAAGATGAATGGCTATTAGGCATTCTGGCTTTACTTCCTTGCTGACTTCTTCAGGCTATTAACTTTGTAGGTGACTGGACTGAGAGTGGGTTTCTTCTCCAGAAATTCAGAATTCATATTGAGAGTGAGTTCATCTCTGTGCAACGTGTGATTTTAGTTGCTGTGAGTATTTTCTTCAATTCCCAGCTAAGTTGAGTATTCCTGTAGTAGATTCTCTTTTTAGATCTAACTAGCTGAAAAAGATTTGTTTGACCTATCCATAGGAGTATGGATATCATGAAATACAGAACATAAAACTAAATGTAAAAATATGCTTAAATCAGAATTTCTGCTAGCTCACAATAGTGTCAGTGTTATCTAACACTGACAAGCCCCACTACCTTAAACATTGAGATCATTCATAGTAATTTAACCCTCCTGACCTTGGGGATCAGTCCAAAGTTGGGTATTTTGTCTAAGTTGAGCAATTTTTGATCTAGTAATTTTAAACAACATTCTTAGAGAAGGTTATGACACTGAAAGGTTATAGTTCCAGGACTGCTTCCCAGCATATTCTTTACCACGTGGAGAGAGCCTGTGGACAGTAAGCTGAACATATAGGGAAGCAGAAGTGAGAGATGGAAGGTCAGAGAGGACCACAGAGAAGGGCAAGAAGCTGAGAACTACCCAGATCAGGGGGAAGGCCCCAGCAGAATTGCCCCCTATAATATGATGGCTCCTAGTTCTCCTGAGTGCCCTCCCTACTTTCCAACCTGACACCTGGGGGCCTTCTTCCCAGGCTGCTAAATCCTTTTTACACTAAACTGTTGGGTCTTAATTTTCTTGACACTTTTACAAATAAAATTTTTCTTTATGATTCAGGTTCCCCCCATACTGGCCAAAAGAAGTTCTGTTGCTTCAACAGTAACTTGTAGCCTGATGGAGTCATTTCAATCATAGAGGGTCCAGCAGCATTTGGGAAATTCAGCAGGTAGAGCGTTCCAGCAAGGGTTACCTTCATTCATGCTCACATTGGGACGGGCAGCACCATTCTGTGAACTGAGAAGCAGGCATAATAGGGAAGTTCATGGTGGTATCTAAGAGGCATAACATGTTTACCTGCCCTCCTCTCTTGTCTTATAATTGGTTTCTGCCATTTTGCCACAGATGCTTCTAATCTGTTCACTCAGGGCTTTTCAAACTTCCCCATGAGAGTACACCTAAAAGCAAAGGAGAAAGTGCTTACCTTCAGTGGTTGCCTCAGAGTTTTCCCCCCAAACCCAGTGATTTATTTCAAAAATTCTTATAAGTTTACATGTATATGTGTATGTGTGTATATGTATATGTATATATATATGTATATATATATGTATATATATATGTATATCTATATATATATTTCATTATGAAAAGAATGTTTTATGCTATTTTTGAGTAAAATGTATCTGTCAGTGTCTATGTTTACTTTGTGATGAGTGTACCTCTCACAGGCCAAGCTTAACTTGGAGACAGCAGGGCTACTGTTTAAGATCCTATGTCTCACTGAATATCCTGTTAAAATGTCACATTTCTGGGAGAGATGCTCTAGTAAAACCCTTAACACCTTAGCCTAAACCTGCTTTTGGTTTCTAAAGTATTTTGTGTATTTATTGAAATAATACATATATATATCATTAAAAATATCAAATACTAAGAAAATTCCCAGCCCCTCTATGCTGTGAGTTTTCACAATCCTGTTAGGATTCTACTAAATAATAAGCTCTTGAAAATATTTCCCTTTAACAAGGGTGACTACACATCCTGAGCAGACCTGATTTATATCTTATCCCCTGTATAAAATAGTATTATTTCACTCCAAAGTATCTTGATTTAAATGTCAAATTACATGGTACCTGTACCAACCTAGAGGCTGAGACTTCTGTGTTTGTTTTCTAACAATCATTTCCATGTGTTTAGATTTATGGTTATGCCCATGTTTCTGATACTCTATCTAATTTAGGCATTTTCATTGTCTTCCTGCTCACATTTATCCCCATTTCTTTTCCTTGCTTCCTGTGAATAAATTCAGTGCTCTTTAGTTCTCTGCTGATTACCTTTGCAGCTCGATTTCTTGCTCCATTAATTATAGATAATTTCTCAACTTCCTAGTTTATAAAGGAAATATATTAGTGCCCCCACACTTTCCTTTACCTGTCTTCTACCTTTTACCCAAATCTTGCTTTTTACTTTTTAAATAAATATATTTTTATTGATTTCAGAGAGGAAGTAAGAGGGAGAGCGAGAGATAGAAACATCCATGATGAAAGAGAATCATGAATCAGCTGCCTCCTGCAAGTCGCCCACTGGGGATTGAGCCCACAACCCGGGCATGTGCCCTTGACTGGAATCGAACCTGGGACCTTTCAGTTCGCAGGCGGATGCTCTATCCACTGAGCCAAATCGGCAAGGGCATTTTTTACTTTTACATTGTAAAAGTTGATAACATATATATTCTGTCCTATAACCAAAAATTAATCTTCCCTTTATAGGATAACTCTGTGTATTGAAGACCAATTGGTATCATGTGCTATTATAGTCATGCACCACAAAATGACATTTTGGTCAACAATTGACCACATGTACAACAGTGGTTCCAGAAGATTATAATGAGCTGAACAGTTCCTATTGCCTAGTGATGTAGCCATCATAATGTTGTAGCCCAATGCATTCCTCACAGGTTTGTGGCGATGCTGGTGTAAACAGACCTGCTACACTGCCAGTCCTATAAAAGTACAGCACACACAATTACAGTAGGCGATACCATCTAGGTTTGTGGAAGTACACTCCATAGAGTTTGCACAGTGACCAAACTGCCCAATGACACATTTCTCAGAATGTATCCTCGTCATTAAGCGGAGCACGACTGTAAGTCCATGTGTTTATTTACTGCTAAATAATTCAACAGAGACCATATTTCAGTCTTTCTTAATAGACTTTTTGTCCCCTTCAGGATATCCCCTCTTGCATTCTCTGCCTTTATCATACTTCTAAGGTCTTCCAATGTCTCTGATGTACTACAATGCATTGTATGAAGTCATCTGTTTCCTCAGTGTCCTCCCTTCTAGAACCATCCCTCCCTCTGCTCCAGTCTGGGCATCATGCTTGCCAGGTCTGTCTCCATGATCATTTCAGAGCACCAAGGTGTGGAGAGAATTTATTTAACACAAAGAGGTCTGGCCTTTGCCTTTGGCTATGGAGGTTTATCTCTAGGCTGCTGAAATGCTCTGCCTCACAGGAGTGTCTTTGTTGGTCCAGGGCCTTTGGCCACCAGGTAGTCTAACAGTGTGATTTGTGACTTATGATGAGGGCTTTGGATCATGTGGCATTGGTTTCAACCTCTGAAGGAATAGGACATCTGTCTGACTCCTGCAGGGCTTGGAGACTGCCGGTCAACCCTGGAAGCAGAATACTAACAGCAAAGAGAATACTAACAGTAAAGCAACCCATAGGATAGGAGTGGAGATCGGAGGAGTAAAATGCGTTGGTATATGTTCTTCAAACAGCACTGAACACATACTTACTTAGCTTGCATTTTTTATTCAGGAGACATCAGGACTCTGCCTTCTCTCAGCTTGCTCTCCAGGATTGTTTGAGGTCGTCCTGTGCTCATTTATCTTTCTGCATATGTCTAGGGCAATGGGTCTCATTTCTAGTTGCAGTGACTTAAATGAGATCAGACTGTGTTGACTCTAGGGTGATGTTGCTGCCATTTTCAACTTTATACTTGATGTGGATTATGGCACAAGGGGGAATTGTGATGAGATTGTTGAAGAAGCTATATGTGTCATTTGTGGCAGCATCCAGTTCCACTACCATAAACCACACTGAACACAATTTCTATGTGATTGACCTTTAATCTGAGTATGGAGATGAAGCCATGTTGACACTATGCTTTGTCAGCCTTCCTCCCAAAGGACATCCTGGCCTATTGATACAATTTTCTTCAATGTAACACATAATCTGTCATTGTTTTCTCAAGGAAGTGAGAGTTGTAGCAATTTCAATTCTCCATTCCTAACAGTGATATTGGGTTTCTTTTGTGCTAAATGGTACATAATGTTAGTTTCTTAGATAATTAGGCCCTGGCTCTTCACAAGGTCTTCAAGCTGGTTTAGAATTTACCAGTAGTGTTTATGGCTTCAGAACATTACAGAGCACTGTAATAAACTAAGTTCTTCTACATTTGGATTCCTTTATTCATCAAACATTTATCAGGAATCATCTCTGTCAGGTAAAATATGCACTTCTGATATTCTGAAACTTACTTTTAACTTTGATGTTCTCATGCTATGAAGCTGAAAAATATTACAACATGTGACTAATTATAACATTAGCTCTTTGGTAGTTTGCTATACAGTAATACTAATATATTGTATGTAAGTATATATCTATATGTAAGTGTATACACACATATATGTATGTATGTATGTATTGTTAATACCAGTATCTCAAAGAAATATATGATATTTTTATTTTTTTATTAGTAAAGTACTTTAGCATATTTTAAAAACTAAACTGATCGTCAGTAACTCAGGGATGTTGATATATGCATGATATTGGAATATGAAACCTAAGATAGGTTTCAGAGCAGATAAGTAAATTGTCTAAGGGTACAGCACTGTAAGTGACAGAGATAGGCTAGGTTGGTTCTTAACGTAGTCTTCTTTTCACTTGAGGCTTTGCCCTCAAAGAGTTTATGGTTTAGATGTTATTTAAGATCTGCATGCACACACTAATCTCTTCCACATTGCTTCACAGTGTGTAATTCTGTGCCCATTGTAAAATGAATGTGACATTTTCAAAAATAAGATAAAATAACACTGGCTGGAATGTTGGAAGAGCTTCATGGAAAAGTGGTAGATCTTGAAGAAGAGATATGCTCTGGGATGAGGAGATAAAATTGTGTAAATCTGGTGAGAAGAGAAAGTGCACAGTCTTGAAAATCAGACTGAGAACTATGAAGCTTTATTTTGTAATTAGCAGTAACAGGTTAAAGGTATATGAGTAGATAAGTAGCTTGTCACAATAGGCAGTTTCTCTGTGACAATTGTAGAAAGGATTAGGGTAAGAAGACTCTGGAGATTTTGAGTTTTATTGTGTTGGAAAGGAGTGACAATATTGTGCTGGCTGATTCCTAACCTTTTCTGTCTTCTCTTTATCCCCAATTGGGGCCATTCGGGGCCTGCTCTGTCTGCTGAGCCCTGCCTGGCTCCAGTGAAAGGCTGTGCTTTGGGTCTCCGCCCCTTTGAGTGTATCCATTCCCAGACAGTGAACCAGTGTGAACCTGTCTCTGCTTGAAGTATGATTGTGGCATGGACTTTGTCTATAAATGCCAAGACAGCATCAAGTCTCAGGGTCTTGATGAGCTGTTCGGAGCTTCCAGGCTAATTTACTAGCTAATAGAGTCTAAATTTATCAGTGCTGACAAATAGGACAAATACACAAGCTTGAACACATTTTTGCTAGGTCTTGATTAAAATGAATCTTAGCAGGATCTTTTTAAAATTTAACACTACAGGATTTTCTTCACTATTACTTCAGTCAGCTTAATTTTCTTTTTTCTTCTTAAGGATAACAATCTAATATTATCAAATACTGGTGGCATTAGTGCTGTACTCATTGGCTAAAGAACAATTTTAGCACATATTTAAGTCAACCCACTCAGTTTTTCTTGTAAGGCTCAGTTGGCAGAGATCATTCATACCACATGGACATGTGACAAGGAGAGGGGCACTCAAGTAAGCAATATTACAATCCCAGGTGATGAGTGTTGAACTTGATTCATGTAGGGCCTGTTTAGGGGCTTCAGAAAAAGGAATGATGTTTAGTGTACCTGTGGAGGTGATAGAGGACCATTGGCGGGTACTTTATGGGCAGTGGTGCTATCAGATTGGGTTTTAGAAATCACTCTGGGTTGTATGGATGATAGAGTAGATGGGAGAAGTGGGGAAGGAGGCATGGAGATAGGAGAGCAGTTAGCAGCTGTATTACTCAGGGTTCTGCAGAGAAATAGGATTATAATGAAGTGTGTGTGCGTGTGTGTGTGTGTGTGTGAAAGGTAGGCTGGCAGACTGGAGACCCAAGTAAGAACTGATGTTGTAGTTAAGTCCAAATGCAGTCTGGAGGCAGAATTCTATTTTCCTTGGAGGACCTTAGTCTTTTTTTCTCTTGAAGCTTTTAACTGATCAGATGAGGTCTATTCACATTACAGAGATTAATCTGCTTTACTCAAAGTCTAATGTTTTAAATACTAATTTCATTTTAAAAATACCTTCACAATATTTAGATTGGTTTTTAACCAAATGACTGAGTACCACAGCCTTGCTATGCTGGCACAAAAATGTTAGGTATCACAGGAGCCAATGAACTTTTATTGTCTAGGTAAAAGAAGAATTATACTAGAATTTAATTGTGTGGACTCGTCAAGCAGTTGGATGAAATTTGTGAGAGGATGCAATCTCAACATCTGGGCATGGATCCTTAAAACAGACATTTTCCTGTCAATTTGTCCATAGAGATGATATAGCAGCCTCTCCCCCTTCCTCCTTAGTTCAATTATTCTTTCCATCTATTGAGCAAAAAGTTCTTGATACTCTCCTAGAAATGGAAGACATAGAAGTTGCAAAAACACATGGTTTACCTTATAGGATCTCACAGTCTATTCATAGCTCTGCATTACAACTTTGCAAATGAGACTAATGGCCACTTCATACATTTAATCTCCTCATTATGTTACTCAGGACTTGCCTAGAAGTGAGGGAGGGCATGTCTTCATGGCAAAAATGAATCAAACAAAAACAAGCAACTTAAAGAAAAATTCCTCAACCTTGCTTACAATACTTCCAGTACCTGTCCATATTTCTAGTGAGGTGGGGCCAGTTTTGCTCTGCTCTAGCACTGCGCTTGCAAGCTGCTCACAAACTCATTCATCCTGCACAGAAGCCTAGGGTGATATCTGTCCCACCATGGCCTCTCTACTCCCGAGGAACAAATAGGCTTGCTCACTTAAACAAGGGTCATAGTGCAGGATTCTACATATTTCCTGTAAAAATAGAATCTCCCTGAACTCTTTTGTCCTGGTCCCTAAGAGGTTCACATAATTTGCAAGGAGAATGACAAGAATAGGAGCTGGGCGAAAAAGCTTCTTTGGGAAAAGATATACTTTCAAATGTTTAGTATAATGTTTTATGGGAATCCACATCTGGTTTTCCTGCATTTATCATGCCAATAAAACATGCACCTGTTAGTTTTTCATCACAAGCCATATTTCTCATCTGTCTAGCTTGCCCTTGTCACAAGACATTTCCCTTTTGGCACCCACTTGTATTTTTGTACTGAGTGGAAGTTGGAAGTGATTGCAAAGGAAGGTGATTCCTTTTGACATTTTATGTATGACCCACCTATCTCCTTATGGAATATAAGGAAAAAATTGGAGGGGAGCCCTAGACAATGAGAAATTTTCTAGAAGTGTATAGGACACCAGTTTTATCTTAGGTTTGTCTTGGGATTTTAACCAAATAATGTGGTATAATTATGTGTGTGTTTGGATCTGGAGATTTGGTATGCCTTGGGGAGGGACAGAGTGAGATGCAAGCCATTTCCTAGATTCCCAAGTACTGGCCTTTAAAATCTTGTTATTCTCATTATGGAAATTTCAAAATATTGGAAAGTAGAGAAAACAGTATAATGGATCCACATGTATCCATCACTCAGTTTCAACAATCACCAACAAAGGGACAAACTGGTTTCATCTATACCCTTATTATTCCCAAACCCTATTGCATTTAGAAGGACACCCTGGATATCATTTCATCTGAAAATTCATATAGGTAAATGCTCTTTTTATAATTTAGCTAAACACCATTATTACACCTAAAACACATTTCTTAATACCATTAATAGCCAAACAATACTCAAATTTCCTTGATCATATCATTTGATCAAATCAGAATCTTAACAAGGTCCAAACATTAGTATAACTGATATTTCTTAAGTTTCCTAACCCCTTGCTTTTTTAACCTTGCAATTTATATGCTAAAGGAACTAGATAATTTGTCCTGCAGAGCTTTTCATGTTCTTGATGTTCTGATTGAATCCTATAATATAACATAACTAGGTGCCCAGTGCACAAATTTGTGCACCTTGAAAGGAACTGTGGGCCATGGTGCTGTGGTGGGCACAGGGGCAGGTCTTGGCCCATCCTCCGCACCCCCTGGTCCCCTGTCTGCCAGCAACCCCACTCCTACACACTGATGGCGTCACCCCCACTCACACCCGCTGACAGTGTGGAGCAATTGGGGCCAGCGCCAGCAGTGGGTGTGAGTGGAGGCTGTTGCCCTGATTGCCCCTCAGGAGCAGGGGGAAGTAGAGAAGCCCTCAGGGGCGATCGGGGCCATCAGCCACTGCACGCACCTGCTGACAGCGCCGAGCGATCGGGGCCAGCGCCAAGCACCTGCAGTGGGTGTGGGTGGTGGCTCCAGGGCTGGCAGCAGGTGTAAGCTGAGCTGGTGCTAGCAGTAGGTGTGAGTGCCCTATGGGACCACGGCACGTGGGAACAAAACATTTTTAGTAACCACTAGAGGCTTGCCCTGATGACAGCGACCAGTGCCCCGCCATGGTCTGGTGCCCCACCTTGGTCTGGCACACCCACTCACCTGCTCTACCATCCTGCTGCAGCTGATGCCCACCATGTTCCATGCACGCCCCCTGGTGGTCAGTGCACATTATAGCAACTAGTTGTTCAGTGGTTCTTCCATTCGGTCTATTTGCATATTAGGGTTTTATATATATAGACTAGAGGCCCGGTGCACAAAAATTTGTGCACTCGGGGGGTCCCTCAGCCCGGCCTATGCCCTCTTGCAGTCTGGGACCACTCGGAGGATGTCCACCTGCTGGCTTAGGACCGCTCCTTGGGGGATTGGGCCCAAGCTGCCAGTCAGACATCCCTCTGGCAGCCCAGCAGCCCTTGGGGATGTCCACTTGCCAGCAGGGACCAGGCTGCAGTTGGACATCCTTAGCGCTGCTGAGGAGGCAGGAGAGGCTCCCATCACCACAGCTGTACTGGCAGCCATCAGCCTGGCTTGTGGCTGAGCAGAGCTCCCCCTGTGGGAGCACACTGACCACCAGGGGGCAGCTCTTGCATAGAGCATCTGCCCCCTGGTGGTCAGTGTGTGTCATAGTGACCAGTCATTCCCAGTCGTTCTGCTGTTAGGGTCAATTTTCATATTACCCTTTTATTATATAGGATATGTATCTCTGCCTTCCCTATTTATAACCTATATTTCCTGTAAACTATTGATCTAGAAGCTTCACCAGATTCAGATTTGATTTTTTGGCAGAAATATTTCATAGGTGGTGTAGAACATCCTATTTATTGTATTACATCAGGAGGCACATATTGTCTCCTACCTCTCTTTGGGCGATGGTAAACTTGATGAATGGATTTACTTGTTGTCAGGCTGATCCATTATTATTAAATTCCCTATTTAGCTCCCATCAATGACCATGATCTAGTTGTATTATTATTATTAATATTATTATTATTATTGTTTTGTTATTATTACTAGAGATTCTAAATCTAAAATCCATAGTCTATCATTTCTTCTTTGGTCAGTAGGAGACTCTGGGTTGATTCAAAGTCTTTTTGACATGGCCAGAGTTTTTAACTTAAAAACAAATGGTTAAATTTTTGTAAAAGATGTGGGCATTTTTTAAAAATATATTTTTATTGATTTCAGAGAGGAAGAGAGAGGGAGAGAGAAATAGAGACATCAATGATGAGAGAGAATCATTGACCAGCTGCCTCTTGCACCCCCACACTGGGAATCAAGCCCACAACCCATGCATGTGCCCTCATCAGGAATTGAACTGTGACCTCCTGGTTCATAGGTGACTGCTCAACCACTGAGCCATGCTGGCCTGGCAAAGATGTGGGCATTTTTAACATTGCCACACTGAAAGAAATATCCAAAAGCATCGATAGTTTCTTAAAGCAATGGTTTGACTTGTCAGGACTTGAGGGGAAATTCTAATAGATGAATGTTTAACTTCACAAATAACACAAAGAATAAAAGAAATGGCAAGGGGAATTACATGGCCATTGATAGGAATAACACCGGAACAGTAATACTACTGCAAGATGCCAAGGAAAGTGCCACTGATTTAAAAAAAGACAACTCCAAATGTCCGAATGTCTAACTGTGGTAATTTGATTCCAAGGTGTGAAGCAAAATTAGAAAGATGAACATAAAACTGTATTTGCTGTTTTTCTTTTGACTCACTAGAGCTTATGAGTAGACCAGAGGCCTGGTGCATGAAATTCTTGCATGGGGCAGGGGGTCCTTCAGCCTGACCTGCACCCTCTGGCATTCTGGGACCCCTCTGGGGATGTCAGGCCTAAACCAGCAGTTGGACATCCCTCTCACAATCTGGACACTGCACGCACCAGTGACTTTTCATACAGGTTAAAGGCATCTTGCTGTTGTATGGGCAGCTACATTTTTTTGCCCGGATTACAAAAAGTAGTACATAACATGATCCTTCTGAGACAGTAGTACCATTTTCCCCATCTTATGGGTGGAAAAACTAAAGGAGAGAGTAGTTAAGTAATTGGCTTTGTCACACAGTTATAAGTGTCAGAATCAGGGCTGACCACAAAATGTGCAAGCCAGAGTCCATGCATGTCATCGCTGCATCATCCTGTTTTTTCAGTGTTAGAGTAGCCTTGCCAGGTTATAATTTTTAAATCTAAGAGTCTGTTCCCAATGTATGCGATAGGGTCCATAGGCCTGCCTGGCAATCAGGGCCATTTGTGAGGCCACTGGTGAGCAGGGCTCACCCACTGGCTGGCCCCATCCCCCCTACTGCCACCACCGGTTGCCTCCCTCGTTGAGGGCAGACACTCAATACAGGTCTGGGGCAGCTCCTGTGTTGAGCATCTGCCTCCTGGTGGTCAGTGCGCATCATAGCGATTGGTCATTCTGCCGTTTGGTTGATTTGCATATTAGGGTTTTATTATATAGAATAACTCAAACAAAGGCAAAATTTATTCTGGTTTAAAAAAATTTGAGGGCTGACATGCATATATTGAAGTGGTGAAATGTGCGATATATATGGTTTACTTTTTGCCTTTCTGAGTGATTTTAATAATTGTACCTCATAGACATTTAATACTTTAGAGTGATTACCTACAGTTCATTTTCCTGATCTTATCATTTTTTTACTATGACAGCTATTTATAAGTTCTGTCTATGTCAACTTTTGCTAACATTGAGCCAAACCTTATATGAATACTCTTCTTATCACCTGTAATTTATCAGATATAGGACAGCATTGTAAATTTCTGTTCAACACATTGGGCACTGGTGGTCACATCTATGGTGTTAGGGAACTTGACTTGCTCACTCTAATACTGTGTAAGTTATGAAAAATGTGTTGGGAGGTGGGAAAGAAAGTGAAAGGCAGAAAAATTATTCAGCACCTTTAAGATCCATGCATGTGGCACATTTTAATTCATTTAATTTTCCCATATTTGAGTTGTTGGGGGGATACACATGTTTAGCTTTTTATAAATACCACCAGGCTTCCACTCTTGCTAGATTCTTTTACCGAGGCTAGGTTTTTAAACTCATCCATGGTAAATATTTTTATAGCCATTTTGGAGTCAAGGAAATAAACTCAGGGCATAAACTGTAAGTTCAAACAGCTAACAAGGAACAGAGACAGAATTTGAACCCATTCCTCTATCCAACTAACAGACTGGCTTCTCCCCCTACCTCCCCTGCCTGCTAGCCATGTCAAACGAGCTCATCTTTCAGAAAATGTGCTCCATCGTTCATTTAATATATATTTTACAGTGACTGGATGTCAGCATATGCTATTTTTCTTCTCAAATAATTCACTGTTTAGGAGACAGGGTATGACAGGAGGGTGCACATTGCTCGAGTTGTCCCCTCATTGGAAATATTACAGAATGTAGAATTGTATAATGTAGGGTAACCTGGTATGGTGCTAGGTGAAATGGAATTCTGTAAGCTCTGGCCCAAGTAGAAAGTCAATACACTAAGAACCAGAAATCACTAAGGAGCAATGTGCTTGGAAACTCAATACAGCAATAAGTAACCCGGTACTGTGTCCATGAAAGTTACCTTAGTGTCCACCAAAAAAATGTTAATGCACTCCCCCTGGTGTCAGTTAGTCCTGCATTTTAAAATAAACACATAAAAGAAATCAATGAAAGGATTTTTTTCCTCCTTGAAGTTTGCTACACAGTCTCAATGATATTATCAAGGCAAAACTCTATGGGACTATTTAACAACCCTGGACGCTTTTGTTGTAAAATTAAAATTAAATTGAGTACATTCAGAAAATGCATTTTTGTGTGAGGCTTATAATCACATACATATAATTAAAAATTACATTAAAAACACTGGCTTTTTCTATACAGAATACTTTGTCTCTGTTACCAAGTATATGTGGCAATTATGAACACAGCCAATAATAGATGCTCTGCATTTCATAGCTCTGTATAGACAGGCACCAGCCTAACTTAATCAAGCCTCTTGATAACAGCATGTGTTTACAGAGTGCCTACTATGTGCTAAGCTTTTGCAAGGCTGTGAGGAAAGAATGAAGAATAAGATAAATTGCTTCCTTGTCTTAGATCACACATTATAGGTGAAGACAGACAAATGAACAATAAATTACAATACTGTGTAATAAGTGTTTTGATATTTTCAGAAACATATAACAAAACCATCAAATATAACCTGTGGCTGGGGTGAAATAGGGGTGTAGGAGGAAGTGACATTAAGCTGAGAGAAGGATAGTTTGGGGTGAGTCAGACCACAGGTTGCAAATTGAAAGGAGTAGGGTGAGGGGAGGAGGCATGCATGTTCCAGACCAAGTGAATAGCATCTGGGAAGGCCTAGAGACTAGATAGAGCTTGGGGTATGTAACAAACTCAAGGACGATCAGGAGGGTAGGAGTGAGGATGGTGGCAAATATAAAGGGATGACCCTAGAATGGTAAGTGATGAGCGGAGGCTAGAAAAATCATGAAAAGCCTCGTAGACCACATTCAGATGACTGGACTTGACTCTTAGGACTATTGAAGGGAAGTAAGGAAGAAAGTGACATGGTCCAATTTCTCTTTTTGAAGGACCTGCTGGCTGCTGGGGAGAATGGATGGAAGCAAGTAGAACCAACTGGCAGACTTTGCAGCAATCCAGGTGAAAGGTGATAGTGGCTCACCTGGAGGATGAGTAATGGCGAAGAGGATAGACAGTAATGGACAGGTCTGATAGCTGACATGGCATGGTGATCATTTGGATGAGGGTAGTGAGAGGGAGAGTAGAATCCAGGATGATGCCTGACTCTGGCTTGGGCAACTAACTGAGCCAGTTGCTGATAAAGAAAATAGAAGGAGGATCTGATTGCGGAGCGGGGGTGGTGGGGTCGGGTGGGGGGACAATGAGTTCATTTCTGGACATGCTGGATTTGAAGTACTAGGAGTAAACTTTCTTCATTTTTTAGTGTTTTCCAAAGTGCATTGTCCTTGTAAAATAACTGAGATAGACAAACTCACCTAAGTGTCTACCTGGATGCAATGGGAATAAAAAGTGATAAAAATCTGGCTTTCTGATGGTACTTTTTATACTGAAAACAGACACCTATGTGGGCTCTCAGCATTTATGAGGAATACATTCAGTTGGTCCCTGTGAGAATATATGTGGCTAAGAATAATAAAAATAGACAAGCTGGGATGGCAGTGACAGGTAAAGGCATCATTCCCCAAACCTCCTATACCCCTTTCTCTCTCTCCCTCTCCTCTCTCTCTCTCTCTCTCTCTCTCTCTCTCTCTCTCTCTATATATATATATATATATATATATATACTAGAGGCCCGGTGCACAAAAATTTGTGTACTCGGGGGGGGAGAGGGGGTCCCTCAGCCCATCCTGTGCCCTCTCCCAGTCTGGGACCCCTCAGGAGATAATGACCTGCTGGCTTAGGCCTGCTCCTGGGTGGCAGAGGGCAGGCCCAATCCCTAGGTGCAGCCCCTGGTCGGGCTCAGAGCAGGGCCGATGGGGGAGTTGGGGCGCCACCCCCTGTCATGCACAGAGCAGGGCAGATGGGGAGGTTGTGATGCCACCCTCAATCACGCTCAGGGTAGGGCCGATTGGGGGGTTGGGGCACCGCCCTCTGTCACACTCAAGGCAGGGTCGATAGGGAAGTTGCGGCGCCACCCCCTGCCACGCACAGAGCAGGGCTGATCAGGGGGTTGGGGCGCTGCCCCCTGCCATGCACAGAGCAGGGCCGATCAGGGGGTTGGGGCGCTGCCCCATCACACACAGAGCAGGGACCATAGGGGCTTGGGGCTCCGTACTCTGTCACACACAGAGCAGGGCCCATCAGGGGTTTGGGGAGCTCCCCCCTGTCATGCACAGAGCAGGGCTGATCAGGGGGTTGGGGAGCTGCCCCCTGTCACACA